>NC_069503.1:1004055611-1004405611 GCF_027579735.1 Bombina bombina
GAATTGTATTCCAAGTTGCAAGTTTATTTGCTAGTGTGTTAAACATGTCTGATTCAGAGGAAGATACCTGTGTCATTTGTTGCAATGCCAAAGTGGAGCCCAATGGAAATTTATGTACTAACTGTATTGATGCTACTTTAAATAAAAGTCAATCTGTACAAATTGAACAAATTTCACCAGACAACGAGGGGAGAGTTATGCCGACTAACTCGCCTCACGTGTCAGTACCTGCATCTCCCGCTCGGGAGGTGCGTGATATTGTAGCGCCGAGTACATCTGGGCGGCCATTACAAATCACATTACAGGATATGGCTACTGTTATGACTGAAGTTTTGGCTAAATTACCAGAACTAAGAGGTAAGCGTGATCACTCTGGGGTGAGAACAGAGTGCGCTGATAATATTAGGGCCATGTCAGACACTGCGTCACAGGTGGCAGAACATGAGGACGGAGAACTTCATTCTGTGGGTGACGGTTCTGATCCAAACAGACTGGATTCAGATATTTCAAATTTTAAATTTAAACTGGAAAACCTCCGTGTATTACTAGGGGAGGTGTTAGCGGCTCTGAATGATTGTAACACAGTTGCAATACCAGAGAAAATGTGTAGGTTGGATAAATATTTTGCGGTACCGGCGAGTACTGAGGTTTTTCCTATACCTAAGAGACTTACTGAAATTGTTACTAAGGAGTGGGATAGACCCGGTGTGCCGTTCTCACCCCCTCCGATATTTAGAAAAATGTTTCCAATAGACGCCACCACACGGGACTTATGGCAAACGGTCCCTAAGGTGGAGGGAGCAGTTTCTACTTTAGCTAAGCGTACCACTATCCCGGTGGAGGATAGCTGTGCTTTTTCAGATCCAATGGATAAAAAATTAGAGGGTTACCTTAAGAAAATGTTTGTTCAACAAGGTTTTATATTGCAACCCCTTGCATGCATTGCGCCGATCACGGCTGCAGCGGCATTCTGGATTGAGTCTCTGGAAGAGAACATTAGTTCAGCTACTCTGGACGACATTACGGACAGGCTTAGAGTCCTTAAACTAGCTAATTCATTCATTTCGGAGGCCGTAGTACATCTAACTAAACTTACGGCGAAGAATTCAGGATTCGCCATTCAGGCACGCAGGGCGCTGTGGCTAAAATCCTGGTCAGCTGATGTTACTTCTAAGTCTAAATTGCTTAATATACCTTTCAAAGGGCAGACCTTATTCGGGCCCGGGTTGAAAGAGATTATCGCTGACATTACAGGAGGTAAAGGCCATGCCCTGCCTCAGGACAAAGCCAAAGCTAAGGCTAGACAGTCTAATTTTCGTTCCTTTCGTAATTTCAAAGCAGGAGCAGCATCAACTTCCTCTGCACCAAAACAGGAAGGAGCTGTTGCTCGCTACAGACAAGGCTGGAAACCTAACCAGTCCTGGAACAAGGGCAAGCAGACCAGGAAACCTGCTGCTGCCCCTAAAACAGCATGAATTGAGGGCCCCCGATCCGGGATCGGATCTAGTGGGGGGCAGACTTTCTCTCTTCGCCCAGGCTTGGGCAAGAGATGTCCAGGATCCCTGGGCGCTAGAGATAATATCTCAGGGATACCTTCTGGACTTCAAATACTCTCCTCCAAGAGAGAGATTTCATCTGTCAAGGTTGTCAACAATCCAGACAAAGAAAGAGGCGTTTCTACGCTGCGTACAAGAGCTCTTGTTAATAGGAGTAATCCATCCAGTTCCACGATCGGAACAGGGACAGGGGTTTTACTCAAATCTGTTTGTGGTTCCCAAAAAAGAGGGAACTTTCAGACCAATCCTGGACTTAAAGATCCTAAACAAATTCCTAAGAGTTCCATCGTTCAAGATGGAGACTATTCGGACAATTTTACCTATGATCCAAGAGGGTCAGTACATGACCACTGTAGATTTAAGAGATGCTTACCTTCACATACCGATTCACAAAGATCATTACCGGTACCTAAGGTTTGCCTTCCTAGACAGGCATTACCAGTTTGTGGCTCTTCCATTCGGATTGGCTACAGCTCCAAGAATCTTCACAAAGGTTCTGGGTGCTCTTCTGGCGGTACTAAGACCGCGAGGAATCTCGGTAGCTCCATACCTAGACGACATTCTGATACAAGCTTCAAGCTTTCAAACTGCCAAGTCTCATACAGAGTTAGTACTGGCATTTCTAAGGTCGCATGGATGGAAGGTGAACGAAAAGAAAAGTTCTCTCGTTCCACTCACAAGAGTTCCCTTCCTGGGGACTCTTATAGATTCTGTAGAAATGAAGATTTACCTGACAGAGGACAGGCTAACAAGACTTCAAAGTGCTTGCTGCACCCTCCATTCCATTCAACACCCGTCAGTGGCTCAATGCATGGAGGTAATCGGCTTAATGGTAGCGGCAATGGACATAGTACCCTTTGCACGCTTACACCTCAGACCACTGCAACTGTGCATGCTAAGTCAGTGGAATGGGGATTACTCAGACTTATCCCCTTCTCTGAATCTGGATCAAGAGACCAGAAATTCTCTTCTATGGTGGCTTTCTCGGCCACATCTGTCCAGGGGGATGCCATTCAGCAGACCAGACTGGACAATTGTAACAACAGACGCCAGCCTTCTAGGTTGGGGTGCCGTCTGGAATTCTCTGAAGGCTCAGGGACAATGGAGTCAGGAGGAGAGTCTCCTGCCAATAAACATTCTGGAATTGAGAGCAGTTCTCAATGCCCTCCTGGCTTGGCCCCAGTTGACAACTCGGGGGTTCATCAGGTTTCAGTCGGACAACATCACGACTGTAGCTTACATCAACCATCAGGGAGGGACAAGAAGCTCCCTAGCTATGATGGAAGTATCAAAGATAATTCGCTGGGCAGAGTCTCACTCTTGCCACCTGTCAGCAATCCACATCCCGGGAGTGGAGAACTGGGAGGCGGATTTCTTAAGTCGTCAGACTTTTCATCCGGGGGAGTGGGAACTCCATCCGGAGGTCTTTGCCCAAATACTTTGACGTTGGGGCAAACCAGAGATAGATCTCATGGCGTCTCGACAGAACGCCAAGCTTCCTCGTTACGGGTCCAGATCCAGGGATCCAGGAGCAGTCCTGATAGATGCCCTGACAGCACCTTGGGACTTCAGGATGGCTTACGTGTTTCCACCCTTCCCGATGCTTCCTCGATTGATTGCCAGAATCAAACAAGAGAGAGCATCAGTGATTCTAATAGCACCTGCGTGGCCACGCAGGACTTGGTATGCAGACCTGGTGGACATGTCATCCTGTCCACCTTGGTCTCTACCTCTGAAACAGGACCTTCTGATACAGGGTCCCTTCAAACATCAAAATCTAACTTCTCTGAAGCTGACTGCTTGGAAATTGAACGCTTGATTTTATCAAGACGTGGGTTTTCTGAGTCAGTTATTGATACCTTAATACAGGCTAGGAAGCCTGTTACCAGAAAGATTTACCATAAGATATGGCGTAAATACCTATATTGGTGTGAATCCAAAGGTTACTCTTGGAGTAAGGTTAGGATTCCTAGGATATTGTCTTTTCTACAAGAGGGTTTAGAAAAGGGTTTATCTGCTAGTTCATTAAAGGGACAGATCTCAGCTCTGTCCATTCTGTTACACAAACGTCTGTCAGAAGTTCCTGACGTCCAGGCTTTTTGTCAGGCTTTGGCCAGGATTAAGCCTGTGTTTAAAACTGTTGCTCCACCATGGAGTTTAAACCTTGTTCTTAATGTTTTACAGGGCGTTCCGTTTGAACCCCTTCATTCCATTGATATAAAGTTATCTTGGAAAGTTCTATTTTTGATGGCTATTTCCTCGGCTCGAAGAGTCTCTGAATTATCAGCCTTACATTGTGATTCTCCTTATTTGATTTTTCATTCGGATAAGGTAGTTCTGCGTACTAAACCTGGGTTCTTACCTAAGGTAGTTACTAACAGGAATATCAATCAAGAGATTGTTGTTCCCTCTTTGTGCCCAAATCCTTCTTCGAAGAAGGAGCGTCTACTGCACAACCTGGATGTAGTCCGTGCTCTAAAATTTTACTTACAGGCAACTAAGGAATTTCGACAAACGTCTTCTCTGTTTGTCGTTTACTCTGGGCAGAGGAGAGGTCAAAAAGCTTCTGCTACCTCTCTTTCTTTTTGGCTTCGTAGCATAATTCGTTTAGCCTATGAGACTGCTGGACAGCAGCCTCCTGAAAGAATTACAGCTCATTCTACTAGAGCTGTGGCTTCCACTTGGGCCTTCAAGAATGAGGCCTCTGTTGAGCAGATTTGCAAGGCTGCAACTTGGTCTTCGCTTCATACTTTTTCCAAATTTTACAAATTTGACACTTTTGCTTCATCGGAGGCTATTTTTGGGAGAAAGGTTCTTCAGGCAGTGGTTCCTTCTGTATAAAGAGCCTGCCTATCCCTCCCGTCATCCGTGTACTTTTGCTTTGGTATTGGTATCCCAGAAGTAATGATGACCCGTGGACTGATCACACTTAACAGAAGAAAACATAATTTATGCTTACCTGATAAATTCCTTTCTTCTGTAGTGTGATCAGTCCACGGCCCGCCCTATTTTTAAGGCAGGTAAATATTTTTTAATTTATACTCCAGTCACCACTTCACCCTTGGCTTTTCCTTTCTCGTTGGTCCTTGGTCGAATGACTGGGAGTGACGTAGAGGGGAGGAGCTATATGCAGCTCTGCTGGGTGAATCCTCTTGCACTTCCTGTTGGGGAGGAGTAATATCCCAGAAGTAATGATGACCCGTGGACTGATCACACTACAGAAGAAAGGAATTTATCAGGTAAGCATAAATTATGTTTTTCACATTTGCAGTAATAAAGTGTGTTCAGTTTAAAATTTAAAGTGACAGTAACGGTTTTATTTTAAAACGTTTTTTGTACTTTGTTATCAAGTTTATGCCTGTTTAACATGTCTGAACTACCAGCTAGACTGTGTTCTGTATGTGGGGAAGCCAAGGTTCTTTCTCATTTAAATAGATGTGATTTATGTGACACAAAATTTAGAGAAAATGATGCCCAAGATGATTCCTCAAGTGAGGGGAGTAAGCATGGTACTGCATCATCCCCTCCTTCGTCTACGCCAGTCTTGCCCACACAGGAGGCCCCTAGTACATCTAGTGCGCCAATACTCCTTACTATGCAACAATTAACGGCTGTAATGGATAATTCTATCAAAAACATTTTAGCCAAAATGCCCACTTATCAGCGAAAGCGCGACTGCTCTGTTTTAGAAAATACGGAAGAGCATGAGGACGCTGATGATATTGGTTCTGAAGTGCCCCTACACCAGTCTGAGGGGGCCAGGGAGGTTTTGTCTGAGGGAGAAATTTCAGATTCAGGGAAAATTTCTCAACAAGCTGAACCTGATGTGATTACATTCAAATTTAAATTGGAACATCTCCGCGCTCTGCTTAAGGAGGTGTTATCTACTCTGGATGATTGTGAGAATTTGGTCATTCCAGAGAAATTATGTAAGATGGACAAGTTCCTAGAGGTCCCGGGGCCCCCCGAAGCTTTTCCTATACCCAAGCGGGTGGCGGATATTGTAAACAAAGAATGGGAAAGGCCCGGCATACCTTTCGTCCCTCCCCCTATATTTAAGAAATTGTTTCCTATGGTCGACCCCAGAAAGGACTTATGGCAGACAGTCCCCAAGGTCGAGGGGGCGGTTTCTACTCTAAACAAACGCACCACTATACCCATAGAAGATAGTTGTGCTTTCAAAGATCCTATGGATAAAAAATTAGAGGGTTTGCTTAAAAAGATGTTTGTTCAGCAAGGTTACCTTCTACAACCAATTTCATGCATTGTTCCTGTCACTACAGCAGCGTGTTTCTGGTTCGATGAACTAGAAAAGGCGCTCAATAAAGATTCTTCTTATGAGGAGATTTTGGACAGAATTCATGCTCTCAAATTGGCTAACTCTTTCACCTTAGACGCCACTTTGCAATTGGCTAGATTAGCGGCGAAAAATTCTGGGTTTGCTATTGTGGCGCGCAGAGCGCTTTGGCTAAAATCTTGGTCAGCGGATGCGTCTTCCAAGAACAAATTGCTTAACATTCCTTTCAAGGGGAAAACGCTGTTTGGCCCTGACTTGAAAGAGATTATTTCTGATATCACTGGGGGTAAGGGCCACGCCCTTCCTCAGGATAGGTCTTTCAAGGCTAAAAATAAACCAAATTTTCGTCCCTTTCGCAGAAACGGACCAGCCCCAAGTGCTACATCCTCTAAGCAAGAGGGTAATACTTCTCAAGCCAAGCCAGCCTGGAGGCCAATGCAAGGCTGGAACAAAGGTAAGCAGGCCAAGAAACCTGCCACTGCTACCAAGACAGCATGAGATGTTGGCCCCCGATCCGGGACCGGATCTGGTGGGGGGCAGACTCTCTCTCTTCGCTCAGGCTTGGGCAAGAGATGTTCTGGATCCTTGGGCGCTGGAAATAGTCTCCCAAGGTTATCTTCTGGAATTCAAGGGGCTTCCCCCAAGGGGGAGGTTCCACAGGTCTCAGTTGTCTTCAGACCACATAAAAAAACAGGCATTCTTACATTGTGTAGAAGACCTGTTAAAAATGGGAGTGATTCATCCTGTTCCATTAGGAGAACAAGGGATGGGGTTCTACTCCAATCTGTTCATAGTTCCCAAAAAAGAGGGAACATTCAGACCAATCTTAGATCTCAAGATCCTAAACAAGTTTCTCAAGGTTCCATCGTTCAAAATGGAAACCATTCGAACAATTCTTCCTTCCATCCAGGAAGGTCAATTCATGACCACGGTGGATTTAAAGGATGCGTATCTACATATTCCTATCCACAAGGAACATCATCGGTTCCTAAGGTTCGCCTTTCTGGACAAGCATTACCAGTTTGTGGCACTTCCGTTCGGATTAGCCACTGCTCCAAGAATTTTCACAAAGGTACTGGGGTCCCTTCTAGCGGTGCTAAGACCAAGGGGCATTGCAGTAGTACCTTACTTGGACGACATTCTGATTCAAGCGTCGTCCCTTCCACAAGCAAAGGCTCACACGGACATCGTCCTGGCCTTTCTCAGATCTCACGGGTGGAAAGTGAACGTAGAAAAAAGTTCTCTATCTCCGTCAACAAGAGTTCCCTTCTTGGGAACAATAATAGACTCCTTAGAAATGAGGATTTTTCTGACAGAGGCCAGAAAATCAAAACTTCTAAACTCTTGTCAAGTACTTCATTCTGTTCCTCTTCCTTCCATAGCGCAGTGCATGGAAGTAATAGGTTTGATGGTCGCGGCAATGGACATAGTTCCTTTTGCGCGAATTCATCTGAGACCATTACAACTGTGCATGCTCAGTCAGTGGAATGGGGATTATACAGATTTGTCTCCGACGATACAAGTAGATCAGAGGACCAGAGATTCACTCCGTTGGTGGCTGTCCCTGGACAACCTGTCACAGGGGATGAGCTTCCGCAGACCAGAGTGGGTCATTGTCACGACCGACGCCAGTCTGGTGGGCTGGGGCGCGGTCTGGGGACTCCTGAAAGCTCAGGGTCTTTGGTCTCGGGAAGAATCTCTTCTCCCGATAAATATTCTGGAACTAAGAGCGATATTCAATGCTCTCAAGGCTTGGCCTCAGCTAGCAAAGGCCAAATTCATACGGTTTCAATCGGACAACATAACGACTGTTGCGTACATCAACCATCAGGGGGGAACAAGGAGTTCCCTGGCGATGGAAGAAGTGACCAAAATCATTCAATGGGCGGAGACTCACTCCTGCCACTTGTCTGCAATCCACATCCCAGGAGTGGAAAATTGGGAAGCGGATTTTCTGAGTCGTCAGTCATTTCATCCGGGGGAGTGGGAACTCCATCCGGAAATCTTTGCCCAAATTACTCAGTTGTGGGGCATTCCAGACATGGATCTGATGGCCTCTCGTCAGAACTTCAAGGTTCCTTGCTACGGGTCCAGATCCAGGGATCCCAAGGCGACTCTAGTAGATGCACTAGTAGCACCTTGGACCTTCAAACTAGCATATGTGTTCCCACCGTTTCCTCTCATTCCCAGGCTGGTAGCCAGGATCAATCAGGAGAGGGCATCGGTGATCTTGATAGCTCCTGCGTGGCCACGCAGGACTTGGTATGCAGACCTGGTGAATATGTCATCGGCTCCACCATGGAAGCTACCTTTGAGACGGGACCTTCTTGTTCAAGGTCCGTTCGAACATCCGAATCTGGTCTCACTCCAACTGACTGCTTGGAGATTGAACGCTTGATTTTATCAAAGCGAGGGTTCTCAGATTCTGTCATTGATACTCTTGTTCAGGCCAGAAAGCCTGTAACTAGAAAAATCTACCATAAAATATGGAAAAGATATATCTGTTGGTGTGAATCTAAAGGATTCCCTTGGGACAAGATAAAAATTCCTAAGATTCTATCCTTTCTTCAAGAAGGTTTGGAGAAAGGATTATCTGCAAGTTCTTTGAAGGGACAGATTTCTGCTTTGTCTGTGTTACTTCACAAAAAGCTGGCAGCTGTGCCAGATGTTCAAGCTTTTGTTCAGGCTCTGGTTAGAATCAAGCCTGTTTACAAACCTTTGACTCCTCCTTGGAGTCTCAATTTAGTTCTTTCAGTTCTTCAGGGGGTTCCGTTTGAACCCTTACATTCCGTTGATATTAAGTTATTATCTTGGAAAGTTTTGTTTTTGGTTGCAATTTCTTCTGCTAGAAGAGTTTCAGAGTTATCTGCTCTGCAGTGTTCTCCTCCTTATCTGGTGTTCCATGCAGATAAGGTGGTTTTGCGTACTAAACCTGGTTTTCTTCCGAAAGTTGTTTCTAACAAAAACATTAACCAGGAGATAGTCGTGCCTTCTTTGTGTCCGAATCCAGTTTCAAAGAAGGAACGTTTGTTGCACAATTTTTATGTAGTTCGTGCTCTAAAATTCTATTTAGATGCTACAAAGGATTTTAGACAAACATCTTCCTTGTTTGTTGTTTATTCTGGTAAAAGGAGAGGTCAAAAAGCAACTTCTACCTCTCTCTCTTTTTGGCTTAAAAGCATCATCAGATTGACTTACGAGACTGCCGGACGGCAGCCTCCTGAAAGAATCACAGCTCATTCCACTAGGGCCGTGGCTTCCACATGGGCCTTCAAGAACGAGGCTTCTGTTGATCAGATATGTAAGGCAGCGACTTGGTCTTCACTGCACACTTTTACTAAATTTTACAAATTTGATACTTTTGCTTCTTCTGAGGCTATTTTTGGGAGAAAGGTTTTGCAAGCCGTGGTGCCTTCCATCTAGGTGACCTGATTTGCTCCCTCCCTTCATCCGTGTCCTAAAGCTTTGGTATTGGTTCCCACAAGTAAGGATGACGCCGTGGACCGGACACACCTATGTTGGAGAAAACAGAATTTATGTTTACCTGATAAATTACTTTCTCCAACGGTGTGTCCGGTCCACGGCCCGCCCTGGTTTTTTAATCAGGTCTGATAATTTATTTTCTTTAACTACAGTCACCACGGTATCATATGATTTCTCCTATGCAAATATTCCTCCTTTACGTCGGTCGAATGACTGGGGAAGGCGGAGCCTAGGAGGGATCATGTGACCAGCTTTGCTGGGCTCTTTGCCATTTCCTGTTGGGGAAGAGAATATCCCACAAGTAAGGATGACGCCGTGGACCGGACACACCGTTGGAGAAAGTAATTTATCAGGTAAACATAAATTCTGTTTCTTCACACTGAGATAGTATAAATATGTGTATTTGTACATAGTTCTTATATATGTAGTAGTAATTTGTATGTTTTCACATTAACTCACGCAGCCGGATGCAATATATTTATACTTCCGGTTTTGATTGTTCAGTGGAACGCAAGTTGTGTTACATACACGTAAGATTGGTGCCATTGGGGTAAGAGGTTTGATTGTTTGTAAGCACTATAAAAGTTGTGTATTTGATCACTGATGTATGCTGATGTAGGGGACTAGATCCCCGAAAACATTCCACATTAAAGTACTTGTACTTAAGTTGATGAAAGACCTGTGAGTGCAATCATTATTTTGTATGTATTTGTACCTATGCACCCAGGCAGTTGCCGCAAGGATGGTAGAGCTGGAACTGCATTGTGTGTGTATATATATGTGTATGTGTGTATATGTATATGTGTATATATATATATATATATATATATGTACACACACACACATTTGAAGGCTTCCCAGTCAGCTACCTTTAAACATACAATATTTTTATACATGTTTATTTTCTAAGATATGGTGAGTCCACAACGTCATTCAATTACTAGTGGGAATATCACTCCTGGCCAGCAGGAGGAGGCAGAGAGCACCACAGCAAAGCGGTTAAGTGTCACTCTCCTACCCATAATCCCCAGTCATTATCTTTGCCTCCGTCAATGGAGGAGGTGAAGTTTGGTGTCTGAAGAAATTAATTCTTTTTTCGGGTACATTTCCCTGCAAGCAAGGATTTGGGTTTAGCTGAGTCCACATCAATCTCTTCAGTAGCGTAGTGATGGCTTTTAAGCAGTTAGGAAGTTGTGAGATAGTCCTTGCTTTGTTTCCTAACACATTGCTGCCTATGGTACAGAAATCCAGAGTTGGTTACTTTTTTTTTCTAAAGGTCTCTGTAAGGAGTATGTGTCCTTTCACGCCTTGTGAGCTGTCTTCCTGCCGGACAGCTATACTGCATGTAAGTGCTTTTGTCTTCTAGGTCTTGGAGGCTTGCACTTCAGAAAAATATTTCATATGCAGTAGATGGGGACATTTTTAAAATCCTTTATACAGGATTCTCTTTGGCAGTGGGCAGGCACATTATGTATTTTGAGACTAGGGGTTAATCTTCCCTTTATTGGGACAATTTTCCTCTTTGGGCTAATTTGTTGAAATGCTTTATTAGTAAGTGTGTGTGGCTTATGTTTTATACAGGGATTTATGTATAAACTTAAAATTTGCCAGTTGGTTTTCTTTGCTTGCTTAGCTAGAACATGCTAACTGACAGACTGCTTGAGCGTTTGTGTAAATTTAGCTCCGGTGTTGTAGGCAGAGGGAAACGCACGACTTTTACTTGCTGCGTAGTTTCCTCTCTCAGCCGGTCATGTGAGTTCTCTCTGCTGTCTGATATTCACAGAGCGGGGCGGCGTCATTGAATTTTAGTCTCTAAAGTGTTGATCTACTAACTATACGATTGATTTAGAGACTTCTGGCAGCCAAATTGTATATTATTATTATGGTAAAGCCCCTCAGCCTGTCTGAGGTGTAGGGGGCCTGATTGGTTTATTATTTTAAAGAATTTTTGCATAACATTAAGCGGCTGTGGAATTAAAAATTCTTAAAGTGACAGTTTATTTTAAAAAATTCTACAATTTGGGGATTTTTTTATTTAGTATTATGGACATGGAAGACTGTGTCTTTTGACAAATGCTTGTTATGCCTTGAGGCACAAATTGTTTTGCCTATGCAATTCTGTGCTGTATGCTCAGCTAGAACACTTCAATTTAAAGATAAATTGTTGCCCGCTGAGCCCAATGTCTCTCAGGATGATTCTGTTCAAGCAATGCCACAGCTTTCTCCTCAAACATCCAAAGCCTTTATGGCGTCACATACAGTGCCCTGCAGTTTCCCTCAGCCTCTTGGAGGAGTTTATTTACCTGCAGATTTTGCTGCACAGGCATCTTCAAATAGTAAGGTTTCTGTTTCACCTACTGCTACACAGGTTGCCCTCATCAGTGAGGTGCAGCCATATTCCTCTAAGCACATTGGGCAAGGAGTCCACGTCTGGTTTCCCCCATCACCCATAGGGAGACTATCCCCAGGGTCATATTTGCATATGCAAAACAGAAAGAGAAGCAGTCTGCTAGGAACGAACAGCAGCATCAATAGCTTGTTCTATGGCCCGTTACCACCTGGAAGTAGCTTCTTTCTGCCCAATTGTGCTTTTCACAGAGGAAAACTTTCCTGTAGTATATCAGTCTGATCCCGCCTACAAGGTCAGTCCAGCCCCGAAATACCAGGCAATTCTCTGAACAAGGAAAAGGCAACCCCAGACGATCGTTTCGGCCTTCTGTGGGCCTCATCAGTGAGGTGCAGCCATATTTCTCTAAGCACATTGGGCAAGGAGTCCACGTCTGGTTTCCCCCATCACCCATAGGGAGACTATCCCCAGGGTCATATTTACATATGCAAAACAGAAAGAGAAGAAGTAAACTTCAGATTTAAGCTTGAACACCTTTGTGTACTATTAAAGGAGGTATTGGCTACTTTGGATGACTCCGATACTTCTGTCGTCAACCCTAAGAAGTCTAGTAAATTTAATAAATACTATGATGTTCCTTCCTCTGGAAGTTTTTCCTGTCCCAGATCGTGTGACGGAGATTATTTCACAGGAATGGGAGAAGCCAGGGATTCCTTTCTTCCCGTCTCCCATATTTAAAAAGATGTTTCCTGTTGCTGACTCCATTAAAGATTCTTGGCGCACGGTGCCTAAATTAGAAGGGGTTATTTCTACTCTGGCTAAGAGAACTACGATCCCTATAGAGGATAGCTGCTCCTTTAAGGATCTTGTGGACAAAAATCTGGAAGCTTATTTGAAGAAGATGTATGTTCATCAATGGCAACCTGCAGTTTGTATTGCCACAGTAGCAAGTGCGGCATCTTATTGGTGCAAAGCCTTGTCTGAATCAATTTTTACTCTTACTGGAGGATATTCCCTCCTTTTTATTTATTTGAGTCCAACACAAAAGAAAAACAAAGGCCAGTATATGCAGGCTGCATGAAATCAAGATACAATATCAAAGATAATAAAAAAAAAAAAAAAAACATGCCACGCAGGGCTGCATATGATCAAATATTATATAGCGTATACACTCAAACTTGCTACTCATATTGTTTCAGTTATCTTAAATTCTTATTCATAGCTGTGTTGGAATTTCCAAATTTTATATTTGTGGAAAAAATGAAAAGGGGGGGGGAAACAAAAAACAAATAAATGATTGCACTGATGCAGATAAAACAAAACGACACACACACACCAAAAAAAAAAAAAAAAAAAAGGGCACCCAACACCCCCCCCCCCCCCTCCCCACCATACATGGCCTTCAATAAGGATAACACTAAACCGACTACAAATCTGGGAATTCTTTATTTGCAATAGCCAGTTCTAGTGTCTCTGTACCCCGATAAGGTAGAATTAACAGCAATTGAATTTCTTTAGGGAAACTGATAATGACGTTCAACCATTTAGACAAGAAGCGTTTGATTTGTACCTCGGTATTTACTGAGGTATCCATCTGCTCCATTGTAAGCTGATTTTTAAGCTTGTGCCTAAATTCTGCCAAATTAGGGACCTTGATGGATTTCCAGTATTTCAAGATCAATAACCTGCCCACCATTATTACATTGTTTAGATGTGAGGTGTTTTTATGTAGGCCTTCTTTATGACCATCTATGAGAAAAAAAATACGTTCTGCAATTTTTTTGACATTATCATTCCCTTTTAAATTCATAACTATTTTATATAGTGAAGTTATGTTATATTTTCCTGCTTTAAAAAGGTTTAAGGCACGCTCCAGAGTTTTCCACGCCAGATCCTCTACAGGCTCGTATATAAGATCCTGTAGGAAATGTCGGGCCTGAAAAAAGGGGAGAAAGTCCTTATTGGAGATCCCAAACTTTTGGGTTAAATCCTGCAGTGATCGACAAGCTCCAGAACCCCTGAATCAATTTTTGTAGAGACTCCGTTGGAGGAGATCCAAGACAGGATTAAGGCGCTCAAACTAGCCAATTCCTTTCCTTTATTTCTGATGCTAACATGCAAGTTATTAGACTGGGAGCCAAAATGTCTGACTTCACTGTCTTAGCCCGCAGGGCATTGTGGCTAAAATCTTGGTCAGCTGATGTTACCTCTAAGTGCAAGCTTCTCGCGCTTCCTTACAAGGGTAAGACATTGTTCGGACCTGGTCTGGGAGAAATAATTTCTGATATTACGGGCGGAAAAGGGTCTTTTCACCCACAAGACAAGAACAGACTCAAAGAATGTCAAAGTAATTTTCGTTCCTTTTTGTAACTTTAAAGGTCAAAAGTCTTCCTCTTCCAAGCAGGAGCAGTCAAAGTTTTCTTGGAAGCCCAATCAGTCTTGGACTAAGGGGAAGCAATCAAAGAAACCCTCAGCTTAGTCTAAGTCAGCATGAAGGGTCGGCCCCCAGGATCGGATCAAGTGGGGGGCAGACTTTCTCTGTTTTGTCAAGCGTGGAAACGAGATGTCCCAGATCCTTGGGCTATAGACATAGTATCTTAGGGTTACAAAATAGAATTCAAAACTTTCCCTCCCAGGGGCAGATTCCACCTCTCAAGATTATCTGCAGACCAGGTAAAAAGAGAGGCATTCTTGAACTGCGTTCAGGACCTTTTCTCCCTGGTAGTGATTGTTCCAGTTCCAGTAAGGGAACAGGATCTAGGATTCTATTGAAATCTGTTTGTGGTGCCCAAAAAGAGGGAACTTTTCAACCCCTTTTAGACTTAAAATGCCTCAACAAGTTTCTCAGGGTACCACCCTTCGTTTCATTTTTCCTTTGGTCCAAGAGGGTCAGTTCATGACGACCATAGACCTGAAGGACGCGTATCTTCATGTTCCCATCCACAGGGATCATCACAAATTTCTGAGATTCGCCTTTCTATACAAACACTTTCAGTTTGTGGCTCTTCCGTTTGGTCTTGCCACAGCTCCCAGAATCTTCTCAAAGGTTCTGGGGGCTCTCTTGGCAGTGATCGGGTCTCAGGAAACTGCAGTGGCGCCCTACTTGGACGACATATTGGTTCAGGCGCCATCTTTTCAACAAGCAAACTCTCATACAGAGATCTTGTTGTCTTTTCTACGTTCCCATGGTTGGAAAGTGATTCTGGAAAAGAGTTCCCTTGTTCCATCTACAAGGGTGGTTTTCTTAGGGACCATAATATATTCCCTATCTATGAAAAATTTTCTGTTGGAGTTCAGAAAATCCAGAATTCTCTCCTCTTGCCTCTCTCTACAGTCAGTCTTCTGTTCGACCATCAGTGGCTCAATGTATGAAGGTAATTGGTCTGATGGTCGCTTCCATGGACGACATTCCCTTTGCTCAATTCCATTTG
Organism: Bombina bombina; assembly: GCF_027579735.1. NCBI lineage: Eukaryota > Metazoa > Chordata > Amphibia > Anura > Bombinatoridae > Bombina > Bombina bombina. The sequence goes on from NC_069503.1 coordinate 1,004,070,726, forward strand.
AGAGCTCTGCAATTATGCATGCTCAGACAATGGAACGGAGACCATTCAGATCTTTCTCAGAGGATAGATCTAGACCAGTCTACAAGAGAAACTCTCCCGTGGTGGCTTTATCAGAACCATCTGTCACGGAGACCTTCCTGGGTGATTGTGACCATGGACTCCAGCCTGGGACTCATTAAAGGCACAGGGACTATGGACTCAGGAGGAGTCTGCTCTCCCCATAAACATCTTGGAATCGAGAGTAATTTACAATGCTCTGATGGCCTCAATTGTCCTTAGCCCGGATTATCAGGTTTCAGTCGGACAACATCACCTCAGTGGCTTACATCAACCACCAGGGAGGAACTCTGAGTTCCTTAGCCATGAAGGAATTGGTTATTCAGTGGGCGGAAGCTCACAATTGTTGTCTATCTGCCATCCACATTCCTGGAGTGGACAACTGGGAAGCAGATTTCATGAGCAGACAGACATTTCATCCCGGGGAGTGGGCTTTCCACCCAGAGGTGTTCTCTAGGTTAACCCTCAAATGGGGGTACCGGAGATGGATCTGATGGCGTCTCGGCAGAACGCCAAGATTCCAAGGTATGGTTCAAGGTCAAGAGATACTCAGGCCGCTCTGATAGATGCTCTGGCGGTTCCTTGGGATTTCGGTCTAGCATACCTGTTTCCTCTGTTTGCGCTCGTTCCATGAGTTATTGCATGTATCAAACAGGAGAGAGCATTGGTAATTCTAATAGCTCCTGCATGGCCTCGCAGGATCTGGTATGCAGACCTAGTGAAGATGTCATCTAGGCCACCTTGGAAGTTGCGTCTAAGGAACGACCTTCTTACTCGGGGTCCATTCCTCCATCCAAATCTTGTTTCTCTGAAGCTGACTGCTTTGAGATTGAACACTTAGTTCTGTCTAAGTGTGGATTTTCTGAGTCGGTCATTGAGACCATGATCCAGGCTCCCAAGCCTGTTACTTGAAACATTTTCCATAAGGTATGGCGTAAAAATTTTTATTGGTGTGAATCTAAGGGCTACTCTTGGAGTAGTGTCAGGATTCCTAGAACTTTGTCTTTTCTCCAGGAAGGTCTGGAGAAAGGGTTGTCAATCAGTTCTCTGAAAAGTCAGATTTCTGCATTATCTATTTTGTTACACAAGCGTCTGGCGGATGTGCCAGATGTTCAATCTTTTTGTCAGGCCCTGGTCAGAATCAGGCCTGTGTTTAAAAATGTTGCTCCTCCTTGGAGCCTCTATCTTGTTCTTAAAGTTTTGCAGCAGGCTCCGTTTGAGCCAATGCATTCCATAGATATTAAGTTGCTATCTTGGAAGGTTTTGTTTCTTATTGCTATCTCTTTTGCTTGGAGAGTTTCGGAACTCTCGGCTTTGCAGTGTGATTCGCCTTACCTTATATTTCATGATAGGGCTGTTCTTCGTACTAAATTAGGGTTTCTTGCTAAAGTGGTTTCGGATAGAAATATTAATCAAGAAATTGTTGTTCCTTCTCTCTGTCCCAATCCTTCTTCTCATAAAGAACGTCTGTTGCATAACTTGGATGTTGTGCATGCTCTAAAATTCTACCTACAGGCGACTAAGGATTTTCCCCAGTCTTCTGCCCTGTTTGTTTGTTTCCCAGGAAAGTGTAAGGGTCAAAAGGCTACTGCTACTTCTCTTTCCCTCTGGTTGAGAAGTATAATTCGTTTTGCTTATGAGACTCCTAGACAGCAGCCTCCTGAGAGAATTACAGCTCGTTCCACTAGGGCTGTTTCCTCTTCTTGGGCTTTCAAAAATGAAGCTTCTGTGGAACAGATTTGCAAGACTGCAACTTGGTCCTCTCTGCATACTTTTTCCAAATTTGATACTTTTGCCCCGACTGAGGCCTCTTTTGGGAGAAAGGTTCTTCAAGCAGTGGTGCCTTCTGTTTAGGTCTGCCTGTCTTGTTCTCCCTCCATGTTCATTCCTAGCTTGGGTATTGGTTCCCACTAGTAATTGAATGACGTTGTGGACTCTCCATATCTTAGGAAAGAAAACTAAATTTATGCTTACCTGATAAATTTATTTCTGGATATGGAGAGTCCACGACCCCACCCTTTATTAAGACAGTTGTTTTTGACTAAACCTCAGGAACCTCTACAACTTTGTGTTATTCTTTTTCCATTTCCCTTCGGTCGAATAACTGGGGATTATGGGTAGGGGAGTGACACTTAACAGCTTTGCTGTGGTGCTTTTTGCCTCCTCCTGCTGGCCAGGAGTGGTATTCCCACTAGTAATTTAATGACGTCGTGGACTCTCCATATCCAGTAGGACAAAAATTTATCAGGTAAGCATAAATTTTAAAATCACCAAATAAAGTCCATCAAAGATGGTCCCTCAGGACAAAGGCGCCCTCTAGAGTCTTCCGTAGATGGTTAAGGAGCAATACACCAGGATCAGCTCTTCTTGGAACAATGTGGAGAAACTGCAAATATGAAAAAAAGAAAAAGGCGCTCCAATGGTGTAGAAGATCACAACAATTGTTGGAAATTGTATCAATCTACAGAATGATGCTCACAAAAGCGGCGCACTATGTGGCAGTGCAAGTCAGGCAGGCGGGATAGATCAGAGCCCACCAGCTGGCTCACTCCAGATCGTGGATATACCAATGGTTGCTGCAAAATAAAATGCAAGGAGGGACGGGGAAGGGTGCATCAATAGTGCATGAAATCACTAGAAAATAGAGGAAAAATCCCCAAAACCCTACATAGAATATACTCACAAAAGTGGCGCACTATGATGCAGTGCAAGTCAAAGAAGCTGGGTTAATGTGAGTCCACCTGCTAGCTCGCTCAGGCAAACAGGTACCAGATCCACAGTTGAAATAAAAGTAAAAAATCAAAGTTTTAGATAAAAACCAAAATAACCTCTATGCATAGAGGACTATTTATTGAAAAAATATATTTAAAACTTAAAATATAATCTGCAACGTGTTTTAAAGTGCTTATGGCACTCTTTCCTCAGGCAGTGAATAAAATAAATGAACATCACATCATATATATAGCATTTCACAAACATACAATGAAATGAAGAATCATGTGCATATGACCTTAATATATTGGCTACTGCTGTGTGAGCAGAGGAAAACAGGTGATTAATCTCCTCTGAAGCTCACTATCCATGAACCCCCTGTTATCCTTAAAGGGCCGGCTAGAGTGTTTGTGGGTCTGATTCCTCAAAGCGTGTGAGGAATCAGACCCACAAACACTCTAGCTGGCTTGTGAGTGTACTGTGTAAGTCTGATCTTTTCTGGCGGATAAGTTTGTACAATATGCAGTCTAAACAAAGAGACTTTGGGACATTTTAATAAAAGAGACTCTAGGACATTTTAAGACATTTAGACTGTGATATTCAAGACTGGAGACCACGGACATTTGAGAACAACACACAGCTTGACGGATAGCTGCAGCCCTAACGAATGGTTATTGAAGTGAAAGTCTACTACACCGAAGGGGTTCGTGGTGAGCCTGACCATTGGTCCATTTGATTTTGTGCCCTTTACATACCTCATTTGTTTGAGGGTAAAAAGTGTGAGTGAGTTTTGGTATTTATATCCATTAAAATCTAAGTTTTTATTATACTACGCTCATATCAGTCCCTTGCGCTTCTGTCCTCTCTCCTTTTGTCAGTTTACACATTAGCTGGTCTTTTTAGGTTGTTTGCATCCCTTTCTCTCGCTTTATAAGCAAATCTCATAGAACATTGAATGTAGAGGCATGAATTTCAGCTTATTTATAAATCTGTTATATGACTCAAATTATTATTATTATTATTGTTGTTTTAAATCAGCCAGTCTAGCGGAGGTGTAAATTTATTAAACTCTGCAAAACAAAAGTTGGGACGCCACTTAGTGTAGCCTGTGTTGACAAATCAATGACCAGAAACACACCAATATGGAGTCTACTCGTTTCATCAAACAAATGGTGTTTGTAGACAAATTGGAACCTCAGACTTGTCCAGATAACTCCCTCCTGACTAGCTGCTAATCACTGGCTGTGTTCAGCTTTGCAGCTACATAGGTTACTGCTCGACACTTTGTACTAGTATATCCCTTTAATTTTCATGGTTTGGTGCCCATTATATAGAATTTGTCAGGGTGGAGCAGAGAAAGACTAACTTGCAGCAATCCTATGTAATTTTCTAAACTTCACCTTGCTTATTTCACACATAAATAAAATTATATATTCTGTAATAGTAATAATAATTATTATTATTATCGGTTATTTGTAGAGCACCAACAGATAACGCAGATTAAAGCTTTTTCCATCTTAATATGAGGTGAGTCCACGGCTTCATTCCTTACTTGTGGGAAATACAGCACCTGACCACCAGGAGGAGGCAAAGACACACCAGCCAAAGGCTTAAATACCTCCCCCACTCCCCTCATCCCCCTCATCTCCCTTATCTGCCAGTCATTCTTTGCCGTTGGTCACAGGAGGTTGGCAGAGACGTGTCAGAAGATTTTATAGTAGTTCCTTATGGGAGGGTAGTACTCTTCGAGATGGGACTGGAGTTTTAAGTAGTCTTGTCAGCCTCTCAGTGAGAGCATTGACGAAATTTAGAGTCTGGAGATACAGGCAGAGTCTTTCTGCAAACCCATCCAGACTCATATTAACAGCTCCTTAAGCAATCAACGTTGACAAGTTTTGCTGCCTGCTTCCTTCACTCATGTCCATGTCAGAAGCGCTGCTACAATCTGTCAAACTTTAAGGACCGTGTTACTGTATCCTTTAGATAGGAAGCTTGAATCCTTTCTAAGGAAGGATTATTTATGTTCAGGTAATCTTCTGAGACCTGCTATTTCTTTGGCTGATGTTGCTGCAGCTTCAACTTTCTGGTTGGAGGCTTTAGCGCAACAAGTGTCAGACCATAATGCTTATAGCATTGTTAAACTTCTTCAACATGCTAATAATTTCATTTGTGATGCCATTTTTTATATCATTAGAATTGATGTCAGGTATATGTCTTTAGCTATTTTAGCTAGAGGAGCTTTATGGCTTAAGTCTTGGAATGCAGATATGACTTCTAAGTCAACATTGCTTTCTCTTTCTTTCCAAGGTAATAAATTATTTGGTTCTCAGTTAGACTCAATAATTTCAACGGTTACTGGGGGGAAGGGAGCCTTTTTACCTCAGGATAAAAAAATCTAAAGGTAAATATAGGGCTGCTAATCGTTTTCATTCCTTTTGTCAGAATAAGGAACAAAAGTCTGACCCTTCCTCTAAAGGAACAGTTTCCGTTTGGAAACCTTCTCCAGTCTGGAATAAATCCAAGCCTTTCAGAAAGTCAAAACCAGCTCCCAAATCCTCATGAAGGTGCGTCCCTCATTCCAGCTCAGCTGGTAGGGGGCAGGTTACGATTTTTCAAAGATGTTTGGATCAATTCGATTCAAAGTCTTTGGATTCAGAACATTGTTTCACAAGGGTACAGAATAGGTTTCATGGTAAGACCGCCTGTGAGAAGATTCTTTCTTTCATGCATTCCAGTAAACCCAGTGAAGGCTCAAGCGTTTCTGAAATGTGTTTCAGATCTGGAGTCAGCTGGGGTAATTATGCCAGTTCCAGTTCTGGAACGGGGCCTGGGGTTTTACTCAAATCTGTTCATTGTACCAAAGAAGGAGAATTCCTTCAGACCAGTTCTGGATCTAAAAATATTGAATCGTTATGTAAGGATACCAACATTCAAGATGGTGACTATAAGGACTATTCTGCCTTTTGTTCAGCAAGGGCATTATATGTCCACAATAGACTTACAGGATGCATATCTTCATATTCCAATTCATCCGGATCACTATCAGTTCCTGAGATTCTCTTTTCTAGACAAGCATTACCAGTTTGTTGCTCTTCCTTTTGGCCTAGCTACAGCTCCAAGGATCTTTTCGAAGGTGTTAGGTGTCTGTCTTTTGCAGAAACTATTAACTCTTCTTTTCTTTTACCTTATACATGTAATTTTCTCTGTGCATTCTTATCTATGAGCAGTTCCCCTTTCTCAATACAATAATAACATGCACAGCCACTTAATATTTTCTACGCACAGCATAATTTTATATAGCAGCAAAAGCAAGCATCAGATATCAACATGAGCTTCAGGTGGGTAGCAAAACTCTATTATGGGAATGAATATGGGAAACTTCAACACACGTGAGACTTACTCACTTCACTGCCAAGTTCGCCCGGGGGAGTTTTATCTTAAAAAAATCCTCCCGTCAACTGGCATTCATATATTTCTTGCGCGCTTATCACCGACAGGACTCACAATACCTGTCGTGTCCCAGCACAGGACTGATTACCTGTCTGGAGGGGTATCACAACTGCCGGCAGGACTTTAACCTCCGCAAACCTGTGCTTCAACCACAGGAACCCCTTTAACCTTATATCATTATCATCAACACCTATTACCAGACTAAATTTAGGTTCAAATTCACAGAAAGAAAGCATGGTAAAAGCACTCATAGTTACTCCCTGCGAATCCCACTGTCCTGACGCCAAAACTGTTAGGTGTCCCCTTCAGGGGGTAAGTGTCAGTGCAGGCCAAAGCCTGGGGCCTAGTGTACCACCTGAGGCATATGTAGATTACCTGATAAGGGCCCCTTAGAATGACTCAGACCACGCAGCATTATGATCGAAAGCCAATTCTGTTTATTGCACAGTGCAAGCCTTTCTTATAGTGACATACAGGGTTAAGGGGATGACACGTTAGGACCGCGTCATCTTACACAGTTATACAGAGCAATTTACAAGGAAAAACTGGAACATGAGTTTCTCATAACAATATTTACAGAGTCATAACAAACTACCATCTGCAGAGACAACCGAGTGTCTAAAGCCTCTTGTTTACATTATCTTATTCTATCTTACTTCTAGGCATTAGGCCAGGGTACATTGGCAAGGCCGAATAGCTAAAGAAACTCATAACATGCATATAATTCTCACTGCATAATACCCCAGTATAATAAAGTCTATTCATTACAAAATGGCTGCGAGGAACAAGATGGCTGCCATCAGGTTCATATTACCCCTAACAGAAGGTTCTCGGTGCCCTTGTCTCTGTAATCAGGGAGCAGGGTATTGCGGTATTTCCTTATTTGGATGATATCTTGGTACTTGCTCAGTCTTTACATTCTGCAGAATCTCACATGAATCAACTTGTGTTGTTTCTTCAAAGACATGTTTGGAGGATCAATTTACCAAAGAGTTCCTTGATTCCTCAGACAAGGGTAACCTTTTTAGGTTTCCAAATAGATTCAGTGTCCATGACTTTGTCTCTTATAGAAAAGAGACGTCTGAAATTGGTTTCAGCTTGTTGAAACCTTCAGTCTCAATCTTTCCCTTCGGTAGCTTTGTGCATGGAAATTTTAGGTCTCATGACTGCTGCATCGGACGCAATCCCTTTTGCTCGTTTTCACATGAGACCTCTTCAGCTTTGTATGCTGAACCAATGGTGCAGGGATTATACAAAGATATCACAATTAATATCCTTAAATCCCAATGTTCGTTCTTCTCTGACTTGGTGGTTAGATCACCATTGTTTAGTTCAAGGGGCCTCTTTTGTTCGTCCAACCTGGACTGTGATCTCAACAGATGCGAGTCTTTCAGGTTGAGGAGCTGTATGGGGATCTCTGACAGCGCAGGGGGTTTGGGAATCTCAGGAGGCGAGATTACCAATCAATATTTTGGAACTCCGTTTGATTTTCAGAGCTCTTCAGTTCTGGCCTCTTCTGAAGAGAGAATAGTTTATTTGTTTTCAGACAGACAATGTCACAACAGTGGCATATGTCAATCATCAAGGGGGGACTCACAGTCCTCAGGCTATGAAAGAAGTATCTCGGATACTTGTGTGGGCGGAATCCAGCTCCTGTCTAATTTCTGCGGTTCACATCCCAGGTATAGACAATTGGGAAGTGGATTATCTCAGTCGCCAGATGTTTCATCCAGACAAATGGTCTCTTCACCCAGAGGTATTTCTTCAGATTGTTCAAATCTGGGGTCTTCCAGAAATAGATCTGATGGCCTCTCATCTAAACAAGAAACTTCCCAGGTATCTGTCCAGATCCAGGGATCCTCAGGCGTAAGCGGTGGACGCGTTGTTACTTCCTTGGAATTATCAACCTGCTTATATCTTTCCGCCTCTAGTTCTTCTTCCAAGAGTGATTTCCAAAATCCTAATGGAGCGTTCGTTTGTACTGCTGGTGGCTCCAGCATGGCCTCACAGGTTTTGGTATGCGGATCTCGTTCGGATGGCAAGTTGCCAACCTTGGACACTTCCGTTAAGGCCAGACCTTCTATCTCAAGGCCCATTTTTCCATCAGGATCTCAAATCATTAAATTTGAAGGTATGGAGATTGAACGCTTAATACTTGGTCATAGAGGTTTCTCTGATTCAGTGATTAATACTATGTTACAGGCTCGTAAATCTGTGTCTAGGAAGATCTATTACCGAGTCTGGAAGACTTACATTTCTTGGTGTTCTTCACATAAATATTCTTGGCATTCTTTTAGAATTCCTAGAATTTTACAATTTCTTCAAGATGGTTTGGATAAGAGTTTGTCTGCAAGTTCCTTGAAAGGTCAAATCTCTGCTCTTTTGTTTCTTTTTCACAGAAAGATTGCTAATCATCCTGATATTCATTGTTTTGTACAGGCTTTGGTTTGAATCAAGCCTGTCATTAAGTCAATTTCTCCTCCTTGGAGTCTCAATTTGGTTCTGAGGGCTTTACAGGCGCCTCCGTTTGAACCTATGCATTCTCTGGATATTAAATTACTTTCCTGGAAAGTTTTGTTCCTTTTGGCCATCGCTTCTGCTAGAAGAGTTTCTGAATTATCTGCTCTTTCTTGTGAATCTCCTTTTCTGATTTTTCATCAGGATAAGGCGGTGTTGCGGACTTCATTTAAATTTTTACCTAAAGTTGTGAATTCTAACAACATTAGTAGAGAAATTGTTGTCCCTTCATTGTGTCCTAATCCTTCCTAAGAATTCTCTGGAGAGATCTTTACATTTTTTGGATGTAGTTAGAGCTTTGAAATATTATGTTGAAGCTACTAAAGATTTCAGAAAGACTTCTAGTCTATTTGTTATCTTTTCTGGTTCTAGGAAAGGTCAGAAGGCTTCTGCCATTTCTTTGGCGTCTTGGTTAAAGTCTTTGATTCATCATGCTTATGTGGAGTCGGGTAATTCCCCGCCTCAAAGGATTACGGCTGATTCTACTAGGTCAGTTTCTACTTCCTGGGCTTTTAGGAATGAAGCTTCTGTTGATCAGATTTGCAAAGCAGCAACTTGGTCTTCTTTGCATACTTTTACTAAATTCTACCGTTTTGATGTTTTCTCTTCTTCTGAAGCAGTTTTTGGTAGAAAAGTACTTCAGGCAGCTGTTTCAGTTTGATTCTTCTGCTTATAATTTCAGGGTTTTTTTTCATTATAAGATTAAAACTTTTTGATTTGGGTTGTGGATTATTTTTTCAGCGGAATTGGCTGTCTTTATTTTATCCCTCCCTCTCTAGTGACTCTTGCGTGGAAGTTCCACATCTTGGGTATCTGCTATCCCATATCTCACTAGCTCATGGTCTCTTGCTAATTACATGAAAGAAAACATAATTTATGTAAGAACTTACCTTATAAATTCATTTCTTTCATATTAGCAAGAGTCCATGAGGCCCACCCTTTTAGTGGTGGTTATGATTTTTTTGTATAAAGCACAATTATTCAAATTCCTTATTTTTGATGCTTTCGCTCCTTTCTTAACACCCACTTCTTGGCTATTCGTTAAACTGAATTGTGGGTGTGGTGAGCGGTGTATTTATAGGCATTTTAAGGTTTGGGAAACTTTGCCCCTCCTGGTAGGAATGCATATCCCATACGTCACTAGCTCATGGACTCTTGCTAATATGAAAGAAATGAATTTATCAGGTAAGTTCTTACATAAATTATGTTTTTTTAATCATATTTGTTATGTGATTTCGACTGCTTATGTGTAAGAACATTTGGGCTCTTGGGCTGATACGGAACATACAGGTTCTTCATTTAGAGAATGGCACAGTTTCTTTAGATAAGATGGCATGGTTTTTCTTTAGCAGGCGCAGGTCCTGCATGAGCACCATGTGACCAAGAATGGTCACTTTTTTTTCACCACTTCAGATTCCTGATCAGATGTCTGCGGAAAGGAGCTTCTTCTCTATCTGTCTGGGTCATAGGAGGTGGTGAGTGCCCCAGCCATTGGGGGTGTAAGGTGCCAGTTGTTTTTCCTTTCTATAATTTGATATAGACGAGTTATGGAGGATTCTGATATTTTAGCTGTGTATATTGTGAGGAGGCCCGGTTAGTCCAGCCCGCTCGATTATGTTCCGTATGCCGCACTAGAGGGTTCTCACCAACTAATGTTGAGATGTAAGAGATTATGAGACATCCGCCTCTGAGGACTCTTCGTCCAGTGAGGTGTGTTCCCTCGATTCTGTTCGTACCTACGCAGTTTTCCCAAATTCCGACCCCCCTGCATCTGCAAGGGGTTTGTTTCCACCAGAGGTTACTAGGCACTTCTGCATAGCCTTAGCGAGGTTACCTATTCCTACTCTGCTTAAGCGAGAGGTTAGTCTGGGCTCTACTAACCGAGACCATTTGGTGTCCGATCAGTCCTCTGGGAATGCGGTTCCCTCTGAGCTGTTAGAAGGAGAAACTCCAGGGTTGGAGTCTGCTGACTTGGGACCTCCGTCTGCGGAGGGCTTAGCATTTAGATATAAATTGGCACGCCTGCATTTACTTCTGAGAGAAGTTTTGGAGATGTTACAGATTTCCAGGACTGCTCCGTCAGTTGACTCTCTGTACTCTAAATTACATAACGATCTTGACTAGACGAGTGGAGGATGGTAGATTCCTTGTCATCCTGATTTACCTTTGTTTATCGTTTATTTAAAATCCCTGTTTCGGGCTCTATGGGGGATTGTGTCGTATAACAGACAGGACCTGTTTTGGTTTTACACTCCTTTTTCAGCTTTTTCTTTCTGTTCAGTACCGGATGGTTCTTAGAAAGACGTTTCATTGCATGGGTTTGTTTGACCCTGGTCAAGAGGTTTGAGTCTTCTGGTGAAACTTATATTTTTTCTACTCTGCAGTTCCCCGATAGTTAAAGGATTTTTTAAGCCCTGGAGCTTAATTGGTTTGATGTCTCAGTTGTTCTAGCCTTGCTCGAAATCGGTAAGTTTTTCCTTTTAGCTCAGGAGGGTTCTGGATGACAGGCTAGACTTGTTTTGAATATTAGTCAGGTCTGTTTCCTTCATTCTACTTGGGAAAATTAGTTTTTCTTCTAGATCCAGGTTCTGGTACAGCAGGTCCATCTATCCTAGTTAACAGGCTGGACTTGTTTAGGTATCCTTGGATGGGTGTTTGATACTGGATCATATGGATTTAGGGGACCCGGAGACTTATAAATAGTTTTATTCTCTGAACAATGTATGATCAGAGAAGACTTAGGGACCTTAGAGTTTTGTCCCAGTATTTTTCTCACTGGGAGATATTTCTTCCGGTGGAGGGTCTTCCAGTCCTACTTGGGTTAGATAATATGGATAAGGAGCTTCTCCATCCCTTCGGTTCTTAGGAATCGTATATTTTGGTAAATCTAGATCTGATCCTTCTTGGAATCTGGGGTTTCAGGTAGCAGTATCCTGCTTCCAGATTATTCGGTAGTTCCTAAGTCTCGGCCATTCTGGGTCCTTACCTTCGCCTGATAGAGACTTTTATGGATTTTCTCGCGTCTTTTAGATCTCTAATTTGGATCGAGACCTGAGTTGCTGGTGTCGACACCAGGGTGGATCTGGATGCTGTTTTGTTCTAGGTATCTGAATCCTGCTACGTCAGCTTTCTGTTGATCCAGAGTTCTTGCAAACTTTCCATTTGGGTTATGTCCTCCAGCCCCCTTCTGGTCATTTGGGACGTGGGGGTGCTGAGTGATAGACTCTACCGAGGCTGTGGGTTTGTCTTACATGACATACCGGTGGGCTTTCCTTTCAGATCTCCTTGTTCTGAGGAACTTACCCCTTGTTCCCCTGAAACGGTTTGGGCCTGTCTGTGGGTAAAGAGTGCCCTATGGAGGTCCGTGGGTTGGGAGTTTTTCCTTCCGATTGTTCCTATTGTTCCTATTGTTCCTTAGCAAACCTCTGCTTGAAGGATATAGTTTCAGGGTTCTGTCCAGTTGGGACCTCTTGGTGGGGAGACCTTCTTTTGCAGAAGAAGAGTTCCTCCTGCGTATCGGGGGGGTCTCATGTTTGGTGGTGGACGGAAACCCACGTCGGCTCCTTACCGCCTACCCGCCCTATGAGTGTGCTCTTCAGCATTTCTTTGTGACCTAGGGACGGCTATTCTACCTAACAAGCTGAGGCTTGGAGTTCGACTCCTGCTGGAGCAGTCTTCTTAAGACTTCAAGATGGGGGATAGCTCCTCCGCTTCTGTACCAGAAGGTGGGCTTCCACCCAGGGGGCTCCGGCATTTTCAGCCTGCTTATGCTTTTCTTAGGGGGTTTATTTTATCCTTATTCTCTTCGACCATATCGCTCTTTGTGGTTGAGGGTCATCTAAGGAGAAGCAGGCGTCAGTGTGACGTTTGCTTTGTTTTCCTTTCGCTCTCTGTTTAGGGTTTTTTGCCTCTATGGACCATGATCAGAAACTTGCGAGTGCAGGATCTTTGAGTTCTTCACATCCTACACTCTCTGAGGCTATCTGTGTGGAATTGTTTGCTTAGTTGTAGACAAGAGAGGCGTTTCTGATGGGGTGTTGATCGCTCGGCTTAGTTCATAGGCCGGGGTATAGTCTCTTCTACCATGAGAGGGGCAGGACCTACTTTTTATTGTATGTAGAGTGGGGATTTTCCTGGCATAAGGCCAGGTCTTTTATTTTTCGGATCATTTTCTTTTCTCCAGGATGTGTTCTGGGTTACGGGTATTCTATAGCTCCCATGGGGGATTTCTTCAGTCCGATCTATTTTACTGGGCACGAGGCTCTCGAGCTTCCAGAGGTCAGTTTTTGTTCAGGTTTTGATTGGTTCAGGCCTGTGTTTAGATTCAGTACTCCTTTCTGGAGTTTACTTTTGTTCTAAAGTTTTGCAGGATGCTCAGTTTGGGCTTATTCATGGAGTGATGTTTAATCTTTCTGTTTGAAAGATTTGTTTGTTTTCTAATGATTCTTGTTTAAGCATCAGAGTTTCTGAGTTGGCTGCCTTGCAAGGTCAGGACCCTTACCTAGTTTTCGTCGGCTAGGACTGTTCTTTGGATTAGTTTTCTTTCTATGGTTGTTTCATATCACAACATCTATCATGAGAATGTGGTTTCTTCCTTGTGTCCTCTTCCTCCTTCGAAGGAGAGGTTATCTCACAACTTTGATGTAGTTTGGGCTTTGAAGTTCTTCAGGCTACTAGGGAATTTTTATCAAAATTATTCTCTGTTTCTATCTATCCTGAGAAGTGTAAGGGGCCGATAATTGGCCACTTCTTTGTTTTTTCTGATGGAGTAGCTTGTTCGCTTAGCTTACAAAATCAGCAGGACACAAGCCTTTCAGAGGTTTGAGGCTCATTTGGCTAGAGCTGTGGCTTCCTTTTTGGGGTTTAAGAATGAGGCATTTAGTGATCAGAATTGTAGGGATTCTGCCTGGTCTTCCTTACAAAAATGTATCTTTTCATATTTGTCATTTTTGGCTTCGACTGAAGCTGCTTTTGGGAGAAGGGTCTTACAGGCTGTGGCACCCTCAGAATAGGGTCCGCCTATCTTTTTACCGTTCATTCAGTGTCCTCTAAAGCTTGGGTATATGTTTCCCACAAGTAAGGAATGAAGCTGTGGACTCTTCTCATATTAAGATGGAAAACATAAATTATGCTTACCTGATAATTTCCTATCCATCTGTATGAGAGTCCACGGTTCCCGCCTGTTGTGTCCGTTGGGCGGACCAAACATATTTTGTTCTTCTGGCATCAGTTATACCCTGATATTTCTCCTACTGTTCCTTGTTCCCTCTGCAGAATAACTGGGGGATGAGGAGAGTGGGGGAGGTATTTAAGCCTTTGTCTGGGGTGCCTTTGCCTTCTCCTGGTGGCCAGGTTCTGTATTTCCCACAAGTAAGGAATTAAGCCATGGACTCTCCTCATACAGATGGAAAGGAAATTATCAGGTAAGCATAATTTATGTTTTTGTATTATTTGTGGATAATTTGTGCCAGGTTTAATCATAAAGCCAATCTTTGCAGAATATATTAATGAATCATATTTGTATGTACCAGAGTCCAAAGAATATTATTTCAGATGGATTCTTACAGTAAAGCTTGATAAATTATACTTAGGGCACCTAACAATGTATACAACAATTTTCTGGTGAAAATGTTTTAAATCCTTCTTTTTCACATTGCCTTGAAGGCAGCTGGTTTCCAGGCATACTGGAATTCAGAAAATTGCCCTTGATTAATGGGAATGTCATCATTTTTGACACAGGAGTCAAACAACCGCATTTAAAGCCTACCGTATTCTGAAAATTACAGTGCAAGATAATTAAACCCGCATAGTAAATTTATTTTGCTTGCCTGTTGTATTGTAATCTACCAAGAGCTTTAATGAATAGACCTACATTTGCTGAGATGGAACTCTGGAATTCAGTTTTTATAAATGTTAAAGAAAAAAAAAAATCTGCCCTTTTCTCATTTCCGCAGATAACTTCTGTAATGTTAGTTATATGTATATACAGTAGTAGAAAACAATCACTATAGTTTTACAATAAGGGAAAATACTGGTTAGCAGAAAAAAATGACCAGCTCCTTTCTTACTCATATGAAGCTTTTCTTTGTTACTCCAGAACTAGTGGAAATGTGTAGTGATGTAGTTTATAAACCTATACTTTAGGTTTATAGCATAGCATAAATGTTAATCATTTTATTTTTACACTATTGCTTGAATATAACTGTGTTTAACCCCTGCAAATGTAAAATCACCAATGCAATTTAAGAGACATGAACATGTAAAATTAAACTTTCATGGTTCAGGTTGCACTTTCAGTATTAAGACACTTTTAAATGTACTTCTCTTATCAAATGTACTTTCTTGGTATTCTTTGTTTAAAAAAAGCATATGTACATATTCTTAGTAGAAGCAGTGCACTACTGAGAGCTAGCTGATCACATCTGGTGAGCCAAGGACAAGAGACAAATGTTTGAACATATACTTTCCAAGAAAAGGTACCAGGAGAACAATGTAATTGATAATAGAAGTCAGTTTGTAATTGTCTTAAAATTGCATGGTCTATCTGAATCACGAAAGTGTCATTTTGACATTCTGGTACCTTTAAGTGCATAGGGGATTTTATATAACTTATAGTTGTCATTTTTTTAGGCTCAGTACAACAATCTGTACTGGTATAGTTGTCTAGTAAAGAGCTTCTGAATAATTGGTAGTACAATCAAACTAACAACAAGATCATCAAAACAAAGTCCTCTGTGACCTGTTCTGTTTCTGGTTCACATCAAACCATACAGCCCACAAGCTTGTAAAGTGACCAAGATGAGGGTCTAATTTATGCAGCACTTAAAATGGTTATATCTACTTATATAGATACCTTGTCCTGTTCAGATATTTTTTTATCTGCACCACTGCATAGTATTCATTCAGATTTAGATTTTTTTTTTCAGACTTTCATTTGTGTGTACTTATAGCATTTTCCCAATACAATATTCCTTTCCAAACACAGTATTTTTTTCTCTACAGTAGTTTTAATGTTTTCAAGCAAAGTTGACCAGGGCACTTTGGGTATATATTTGTGTAACGTTTAATTTAAAAAAAAAATGGCTTACTCCCCTCCCATTTAAAGCACACTTAGGACTAAATTACAAGTGGAGCGCAAATATAACATGCGACTGTAGGGGGCAATTTTGCCCGTTTATGGCGCATGTTAAATAACTAGCCATTACAAATGGCTGGTTAATGCTACCGCAAGCTAGCAATAGCACTTTGCACTAAGTGAACTTTGCACTAAGTGCCCCCTAATTGCCCCCCAAATAAAGTGCACAGTTCCTTTATTTAAAAAAATATGAGCATCTTTTTTTTTTAAAAAAAAAAGACAAAGCAGTTATAAGGGTTAAAGTGAGGGGATGTGTGGTGTTAGAAAAAAGATGGCACTGAAAAGTGCCTTTACATTGAAGTCTATGGGGGACTGTGTTTTTACTTGAAATATATATGTATATGCTTATATACATATATATTTATGTGTTAATATGTGTATATTCATATATATTTTAAATTTGCTGCCCAATGCTGTGTGACTTCCCCCCTGCGTTGCTCTAGGTTCTTTGCTGTGTCTGACGGCATCAGAGCGAGTCTCCCATTGGAGCCTATGGAAGCACGCTCTCATGAGCGCAAAGCTTACAGGCAATGCAATGTCGCGTTTGCATTGCGCTTAACTTGTAATACCTGCGCACATAGGCTTGCACTGGTATTACTGAGTGGAGCGTAAATATCTTGATTGCGAAAGTGCAATTTTGTGCTCCACTCGTAATCTTGCCCTTCGTTTGTTTTCATTTACCAGTGTAACTTTTCTTTTTTTAGGTATCAGGCATATCACACATGTCTTTAGTTATGGGTGTTTTTCTTGGGTACATAGGCTATTAACTAATTCAGTTCTATTTTTGGAATAATTGTTTGTGGGTGGAAAAAGGGGGGAGAATAAATAAATCTCACAGTGCATGGTGTGTGAGCTGTAACTTGCATGAAGTTACAAAACAAAGCTGTCTCTTGCAATTATATATGAGCACAATTCCTGGGACTTTTAGTTGCTTAGGAGGAAACTTTCAGACGCAAGCTACTCACATGTTGTGTGCTTTGTCTTGCAGTCCCTCTGTGTTTTCCTAATGATACAATTATTATTCTAAAAAGTTAAAGTTGTTAGTATCAAATATATCTTTGTAACAAACATATTTATGTCAGATGGTTATCCTTTTTTTCCAACCTTGTTTTCTCTTTTGTCTTACTGTATCCATTATTCAATGATTTTTTCTTCCTTATCCCCTTTCTCTATAGTCCTGTGAGTAAAAAAATAATAATCACCTAACTGTAAAAGCTGTTTATAATTAATGGGAAATTAAACAGTGAATACATGCGAAAAGTACTTTAGTTTCTATAACAGTATGGGTGCTGCTATGTTTAAACGTATCTATCTCTTCTGCTGAGGACAATTAGGAACACATATAAAATTGACACTGCAAGAGACTCCACACAGCCTTGTTTGCAGTCTCTTATTGCTTGTTTCATAACTGCCCCTAATTGTCTTCAGCAGGAGAGATAGATAAGGGGGAAAACTTAGAGTTAAACATGGTGGCGCCCATTACTTTATAGAAACTCAGTGGAATTTAAAAAACAAACAATTTTCAGAGTTAACTACACATAATTAAACATTTTAGATTATATTCTCTTACTGTTTAATAGCCCTTTAAATGTAACCATCAGCAGTACCAGTTGTGTATTTCGTGCTAATACTGATTGGCTGAAAAGTACAAATGAACATTTACCTACCAGACAATGAGTATTAGTTGGAAGCACCTATCAGTCACTGAACATTATCAAGAAGTATAGATTAGCCTAGTAATGACCAATAGTAGGAAATAAACAACTAAGATTCTTTAAAGAAACATCATAAATATAAAGTGTAGTGTATTTCCTTTTTTTTTGTTTATAAGAAGTAAACCAAGTAGAGATTCACTTGCAAACTCTATTAATTTTGTATACATGTTCATATTTAATGGGTCTTAAATTTACCCTTTTATCTAGATTCTCTAGTCCATATTTTTAAAATGTTTTCCCCCTCTTTAAAAGCCTGAAATCCAATTTAAAATTTGTTTTCTCTACACATACATTTTGAGCTTGATTAATATTGCAGCGCTATGTTACCATACTCCTGTAAAGGGGCAAATTTGTCCATTTGCAGTTGCACGTTAAATCACCAGCCATTAGTGTTTAATGCTCCCGTGAGCTTGGTTAACCTCTGGTTAATGAAAAAAATGTGCCCCAATTGCCCCTAAAATAGAGGACAGTTATTTAATCTAAAATAAACAGATGTGCATCTTTATTTTTTTATTTTTTTTTAAAACTGCACAAAGTAGATATAAGGGGTTAAAGTGAGGGGATGATGGGGTGTTTGAAAAAAGAAGAAAACAAAACGGCACTGAAAGTGCCTTTATATTGAGGTGAATGGGTACTGTGCTTTTACTGTTTTTGCTGCCCAACACTGTGAGAATTGCCCCCTGTGCTGCGCTAGGTGCTTTGATATGTCTGACGGCATGAGAAAGAGGCTCCCATTGGAGCCTATTGAAGCATTCTTTTGTGCGCCTAACCTGCAATACCAGCGCACGTAAAATTTACATGCGCTAGTATTACTTGATGGAATGCACATATTGCGCTCCACTTGTAATCTAGGCCTTTGTATTTTGTGCTTGACCCCTTTTTTCATACATCATACCTTATACTGAGAAAAAGAACCGATAAAGCAAGCTTTGAAACTTAACAGATTTAGTTATTCTAATTTTTTATTCTAACCTAATCCATCTTTATTAGTTTGTGTTTGAGTTTTGCAACTGCTGAGATTTCCAAGTAAAACACACTATATGGAGGTAAATTTGGCAGTCTGCTGTTAAATCTTGCAGTTTTAGAAGTAAATTAATCCCAGTTTTCTGCTTAGTGGGGTTCCAAGTGATTTAAAGCCACACATTTTTTGTGGCTTGCGAAAGATCTTTTTGTTGTAGCCTATCAAAAATAACTTCAGTTAAATCAGTGCACAAAGCATGTCTCAATAGGCATCTTTTGTTTCGCTCTCTGTTGGCCTTTAACATGATTTGTCAATGTTTTCGGCATGTAGAATTATAATGAAACAACTCTGTCCAAAAACAGAAATGAAAATTTTAATTTCGTAGCAACATATGAACAGAGCAAGAGTGTAAAAGCCTTTTCATCTCAATTGAATTTTCCTTGTCAGCGTACGTGATTTAATGCCTGTTCTTCGCATTATCTAGACATGAAATTAAAAGCGAGACTCACGTTCTCTAGCAGAAATTATTGTACTGAAAGGGACTTTAAATAGTGTAAAATTGTTACTGTAGTAGCTGCTTTATAACTGTACCTAAATGTAAAAGAAATAAGGGAAGATAACCGAAATGTTAACTTACGGATACTTGGTGCTGCCTATTATTTTATGGAAACTAAAAATGTACACTTATTTCTTTCATACAGGTGGTGAGAGTCCCCATCTGTGTTGTATTCACAGCTAATCTTTACATGCAATACATCATTATATCTAGCATTTATTAAAGGGCCATGAAGCACACATTTTTTTCTAATTCAGATGGGGCATGAATGTATGAACTACTTTCCAATTTACTTCTATTATGAGTTTTGCTTCATTTGCTTGGTATCTTTTATTGAAGGAGCAGCAATGCACAACTGGGAGCTATCTGAACACATTGGCAAGCCAATGACAAGAGCCATATATTTCCAGCCACCAATCAGAAACTAGCTCCCAGCTCCTGAGACTACCAAGGTATAATTTTCAGCGAAGGATGCCAAGTGAACTAAGCATATTAGATGATGACGTAAATTGGGAAGTTTTTAAAATTGTATGCTCTGTCTAAATCATGAAAGACAAACATTGGGTTTCATGTCCCTTTAAGTGTTTTAATGTCCCTTTACATAATCTTTTTATACAATTCTCTGCATAATTTTTTAGTTCAAGTATAACTTTTTCCACACTAGGCAACCAAGTTCTAGGCAAAAAAATACACATTTAACTGTATGGGACCTTCAGCCTGTCTTCATTTGATTCCCTGTATTAGTTTTTTTTTTCTCTTTCTTTTGGATTTTGCACGAGTTATTTCTCATAATTTGACATAATTAGGATTCTATATAAAATGCATTGATGTTTGCTGCACAGGAGGGGAAGATGAAATTGGAACAACAATGCAATTTACAACACAAGAAATGTACTCCCTACAAGATGATGAAGACCAGCAAGGATGGGTATCATGGGCGTGGTCTTTTGTTCCTGCTATTGTGAGTACTGGTAATGAAATTGAAGGAGAAGGTGGTTACATTGGGTCAGAAGATGCTGATGCGCTGCAAAGTTCAAAATCCCAAACTTCCAAAGATCCGATTGTCTCAATAGGATTCTATTGCACCAAAGCCACAGTCACATTTAAGGTATGTTGTATTGTCACATAATTGTTGTGAATGTTCTTACTGTTTTAACTGCTGATACATTTTTTGTCACTTCTCTGTGCATTTAGCTTCTTGCCTTATCAATTGACCACCAATTTATTTTTTCATGTTGTACCATAGGAGTACTTGTATTTTTGATATGTTTCTTCTTATCCGTAAGACTACTTTCATTATTTTAATTTCACCTAACTTTACTTAAAAGTCCATAATAAAACATCGTTATTCACTGTTAATTACCCCTCCATATCACTGAAGTCAAATGGCATTTTTTTTAAATAAAGCAATAGTTTTACATTACTATTCATTTCAAAATTCCCCTGAATATAGGTGTTTTTTCCCTCCCGGGCCTCACCAATCAGAACTTACCAGAACTCATACGTTTTGTGCTGCATGTATACGTTTTTTTATTTATATCATATTTATTTTTTATATATATATATCATTTTTGTTTCTTACTCTTAAGTTTAATATACAGTTTTCAACCACTGTCTAACGTTAAGTTATCTTTGTTTTAAGACACTATAAGAATTCTGTTAATTACATTCTAGTTCTTCTTATCTAATATAAGAATGTATAACTAAAAATAGATGGAAGGAGATATGTTCGCTTTTTGCCAACAAAAACACTTTTTTTAACCCTTGATATTATGGAAGAAAAACCCTAGATCTACTGATAAAATAAATAATATTAGCATAAGAGGGTGGGCTGTTTTCTGTAGCTTTTGGGATATCCTATCACTGAGTGTCAGCCGTATAGAGTCAGTCCAGGATTAGGCCCAACTGCTAGAGTGATAATTGATACTGTGTACTCACAGATGATGCAGGGTCACAGGAACTTGATGGGAAGCAGGAGTACAATGTATAGAAACTTAAAAGCAGGCTGAGGATATTCCGTTATAGAGTGGTCAGGCAAAGCAACGGTCAGTATCACTTTAAAGCAGGCAGAGGATGATCCGTTATAGAGTGGTCAGGCAAAGCAATGATCTATGTCCCTTTAAGCAGGTTTAAGGATTTGACAATAGAGTGGTCAGGCAAAGCAATGGTCAATGTCACTTTAAGCAGGTTTAAGGATTTGGCAATAGAGTGGTCAGGCAAAGCAATGGTCAATGTCCCTTTAAGCAGGTTTAAGGATTTGGCAATAGAGTGGTCAGGCAAAGCAATGGTCAATGTCCCTTTAAGCAGGTTTAAGGATTCAGCAATAGAGTGGTCAGGCAAGCAATGATCAAATGTCCCTTTAAGCTAGGGTGACCATATTGCCGTTTCAAAAAGGGACACATATGAAAAATACATATGTGAGGGTTCTTATACAAAACATTTCTTTAAACAGCTCTAATAGCGGCCCTGACATATGTATTTTTCATGTGTCCCTTTTTAAAGCGGCAATATGGTCACCCTACTTTAAGCAGGTTTAAGGATAAGGCACTCACGGTCAGTATTGAAGCCAGGAAGCGATATTTCCGACAAACGGGCACCAGAAAGAAGTTCCGCCGGAGATTTAAAGGCTGTGACGAGTTAGAGGGCGTGACACAGGAAGGCTGAGTCACGTTACTAGGCAACGTGACACGGCAGAGACAGAGAGAGAGATCCATGAGCCGCGGCGACACGGCAATGATCGGATCATGACACTGAGGGATAATTTTGGTAATTTTAGAAGTTGTTTAACATTTCTAGGTTTAAACAATACTATAATTGTTCCCTTACGGATTTGTTAAATTAAGAATAGGTTGCTATACAAGCTCACTGGACAACAGAAAGTCCAAAAAAGCAGTTATAGACCCGGATAAAATCTGCAAAGTTTTTGCAATAACAAAGATAAAACATATATCAGCATCATCACTTTCAGGTAATAAAACATTATCTTATGTGTTTTGGGCTATTAGTGGCTGTTGTCAAAGATCATTTCATTCCCTTCTTAGAGATGTATTTGAAAGAGATATTGTTTTATTATTTAAAACCATTACTTACATTTCAGATAACCATTTAATATTTAGTACTTAGTTAAACATGTTATATATAGTGAAATAATCATATCACATAAACATTTTATTACACTCCAAACACTGTTTGACAACTATATATAGCAACATGTAAATAAATATTAAGTCTGTATATGAAGCATTGTTTATTAAATATATGTTATAAGACATTGAAACCTGAAACATAAATATAAATAAACAGATATAATGTAACTAAATCATACCTAAAAAAAATAAAAACAATTTTCACTTAGTAATTAAAGGGACACTGAACCCAATTTTTTTCTTTCACGATTCAGATAGAGCATGCAATTTTAAGCAACTTTCTAATTTACTCCTATTATCAAATTTTTTTCTATCTAAGTTTAGATGCCGGCCCATTTTTGGTGAACAACCTGGGTTGTTCTTGCTGATTGGTGGATATATTCACCCACCAATAAACAAGTGCTGTCCAATAATAACCAATAATTGTCTGGCTCCTTAGCTTAGATGCCTTCTTTTTCAAATAAAGATAGCAAAAGAACGAAGAAAAATTGATAATAGGAGTAAATTAGGTAGTTGCTTAAAATGGCATGCTTTATCTGAATCACAAAAGAAAAAAAAATTGGGTTCAGCGTCCCTTTAATAATGTCATGCTCAGAGTTTAAAATCCTTGTGATACTTGGGTCTAAAGATCCCATCTGGAAAGAATCCTCTGCCTTTTACCTCCTTTAGAGGACATTTCACAGTTTCAATTGTATTCCACCTGAAAGTATCTACTTTCTTTTTGTCAACCTTAGTGGTATGATGTGAAAGTGTAAAACAAATATTAATACATGTTATATATCCTAAGCACTTAATTATTTGTGTATAGATCAGTGATAAAACATTGACATTGTACAAAAAGGGCTTTGTGAGGATGATAAATAGACCTTGTTAAATAAATAGGTCTCATGTTTATATCAGCAAGGAATGATTTTATTAAACCCAGAATGGCACAAACATGGTGTTTGGGGTATTAGTCTGCAAGCAAATGTCAACAAGATCTCGATCTTAAGGGATTTTCTTGGATGGAGAGTGTATAATCCAGATGTTTGAGGAGTCACTTCCAAGCAAATGTTTAGACATTATCTATATCGAACTTAGATTTACCCTGTGAGAGGTTCCCAATGGTCTGGTGGGTTCAGAACCCAATGGTACCAGATCAAGAAGAGCATAGATGTGCTGATACATGGGCATATTGGCAGGCCATTTATATAGTTCAGGGTGTCAGACATTGGTATTGAACCTGTCTTATTATGCTGCATTACGCATGGTAGAGCGAGGAATGTTTCCTTTTGTTGAGTCTTTTTATGCAGCTCCCAGTATTGAACCTTGTCTGTGGTGGTATCGGTACAAGGTAAAGTCTTTATGTCCAGAAGCTCATCAATCGCATCAGGTGACATGAGTTTAGCAATATATAGGCTCTGCATATAATCCTCTGGAGCTCTAACAAGCATGGATTGTATGAGGTTTTCTAATTTCATGCAGTATGAGCGAGGCATTGTGCTAGATTTTCTCCCCACACAGATGCCATCTCCAATAATATCGTCTGTGGATCTAAAGCTTTAGAAGCAGGAATCTGTAGATTTACTAACGTTGCAGGATAGAATTTAGTCCTATAGTATCCAGTTAAAACTGAGTAACTCGGAGTGCTGGGTAGGAAGTCGAAGTCTCGTAAGACGCTGATTAGGCCTTTATCGCCCGATCCTTAGCCCCCCCCCCCCTTGTCATATATACAGCAAATTAAGGGATGATTATTAGATCCACACATTGTGAATTATTTATATAATGGGTGAATATGTTGTTGGTGCTATAAAATACCGCTAATAATCAGCAGATTTATGGTTCATCAGGAGCCTGTGGAAATGTGTTCTTTTGGGATTGCTGTATGGAAACTCATCAAGAGCATGCAATTTTAAATCCATAATCTAAAAATACTTTTAAGATCCTTCTGGAATCTCAGTGTTGAAATACTAATTATAGCAACATAAGATTATTTATCATTCAATTAGCCATAGTGCCTCATCCACCTAATCTTGGCATTCCAAGATCACCACACTTCCACATGTCTGATTGTTTGACAAAAGCCCAAGCAATATCTTGACACTATATATATATATATATATATATATATATATATATATATATATATATAAATATGCAGGTGTGTGTCCGAGTTGAAATAATATTTTCAGTTACATTATCTTTGTCTGTAAAGCAGTTCAGACTTGGCTTGTTCAAGTCAGGCACTGTGGGTGAGATATAATTAAGGCTAAATGTATTCGCTTTTTCGGCTATGTGGAGCAGGTTTCCTCTTTGCCACCTCATAGATTGTGAGATTATATCACCCTGACGTTTTCTTGTTTGAGGTTATTGACAATTCCTTGCTCTAGCACAATTGGTTGGAAAGTTGTCTTGGGAGTCTAAGTCCAAATATTTAAAGATGAGCCCTAAAAAAAAAGCCAGGCTCAAGGATGCCTGATATTCTAACAGTTCCTGTGTAGTATCTTTCTCTGAGATGTAGTTTAACGTTTCCAAGGTAACTTGGCTATCCGCCTCATTTAGTTTCCCTCTTCCCTACACTAGATTACATTAAAGTTCAGTATCAAATTAAAATTCTAACCCACTCCTAGAAATTCCTCTACATCATTGCACTAATCTGTATTTCTCTGTATACTCAGCTAGCTGCCTTCTTCACTCCTATTCTGACCTGAGCATAGAAGTATTTCCTAGCATACAAGTATTTCTTAGCATACAAGTATTTCTTAGCATACAAGTATTTCTTAGCATACAAGTATTTCTTAGCATACAAGTATTTCTTAGCATACAAGTATTTCTTAGCATACAAGTATTTCTTAGCATACAAGTATTTCTTAGCATACAAGTATTTCTTAGCATACAAGTATTTCTTAGCATACAAGTATTTCTTAGCATACAAGTATTTCTTAGCATACAAGTATTTCTTAGCATACAAGTGTTTCTTAGCATACACGTATTTCTTGTTATACAAGTATTTCTTGTTATACAAGTATTTCTTGTTATACAAGTATTTCTTAGCATACACGTATTTCTTAGCATACACGTATTTCTTAGCATACACGTATTTCTTAGCATACACGTATTTCTTAGCATACACGTATTTCTTAGCATACAATTATTTCTTGGCATACACGTATTTCTTAGCATACGCGTATTTCTTAGCATACGCGTATTTCTTAGCATTTCTTAGCATACACGTATTTCTTAGCATACACGTATTTCTGAGCATACACATATTTCTGAGCATACACGTATTTCTTAGCATACACGTATTTCTTAGCATACACTTATTTCTTCTATAAGATACGACGAGCCCACGGATTCATCCTTTACTTGTGGGATATTATCCTCCTGCTAACAGGAAGTGGCAAAGAGCACCACAGCAAAGCTGTCTATATAGCTCCTCCCTTGACTCCACCCCCCCAGTCATTCTCTTTGCCTACTCTAAGTATTAGGAAGGGTAAAGTGAAAGAGGTGATAAAATGTTTTTATTTTCTTCAAGCAAGAGTTTTTTATTTTAAATGGTACCGGTGTGTACTATTTTCCCTCAGGCAGCAGATGGATGAAGACTTCTGCCTGGAGGCTGATGATCTTAGCATTTGTCACTAAGACCCAGAGCAGTTCCCACTGAATGGCTGAGGAGTACTTAAAAAACTTCAGTGTGAGGAACGTTTTTCATGCTATAAGCAGTGAGGTATGTTCAGTCTTGCATATATGGGCTAAGAAAAAATGGCAAACGTTTATTTAACTGGGAGTGCTGATAACGTTTTTAGGAAGGAATGTTTTTCATGCTTAATGAGAGGGTACACTTGGCTTCTTTTTGGGTTGAGGAACCCACATGACTAGTTTGAGACCGCTCTGGTGCGGTTCATTTGGGCTGAGAGACATCAAGTGAGATGGGCGGGGCCTATTTTCGCGCCTCAGTTGTGCAGTTGTATTTGACAGGCAAGCAGCAAGCTCCAACTCCGGTGGGCCCTTGTGAGAGTATTGGGCCAAATCGAAGCTTTAACCCTGTTTTACAGACCCCTGAGGGCAGGTAGGCGCCACAGTAGGGCTGTGGTGAGGTGCAGGGGGTGTTTTTTCCTGATTTAAACGTTTATTAATTACCTGTTTTTTCTAGTAAGGGTTAAGTGTTCCTTTCCTTGTGGGGCAAACTTAGGTGCATAGTTTGAATGCTTATATCATAAAATTGAAACAATTTGATTGTTTTAAAGCAGTTTTGCAAAACTTGTATGCTTTTTTTCTCTTAAAGGCGCAGTACCGTTTTTTAAGATTGTTATTTTTTCACTAAATAAAGTGTTTTCAAGACTGTTTGTGGTCATTACTAACCTGTTTAACATATCTGACATTGAGGAAAGCCAATGTTCAATGTGTTTAGAAGCCATTGTGGAACCCCCACTTAAAATGTGTCCCTCATGCACTGAAAGGGCCTTAACTTGCAAAGAACATATTTTAGCTGATAAAAGTATGTCGCAGGATGATTCTCAGTCAGAAGAGAATCAGGTTATGCCATCTAATTCTCCCCAAGTGTCACAACCATTAACGCCCGCACAAGCGACGCCAAGTACTAGTGCGTCTAATTCTTTCACCCTGCAAGATATGGCCGCAGTTATGTCTACTACCCTCACTGAGGTTTTATCTAAACTGCCTGGGTTGCAGGGGAAGCGCAGTAGGTCCGGTGTGAGAGTAAATGCTGAGCCCTCTGATGCTTTATTAGCCATCTCCGATGTACCCTCACAATGTTCTGAGTTGGGGGTGAGGGAATTGCTGTCTGAGGGAGAGCTTTCTGATTCAGGAAAGATGTTTCCTCAAACAAACTCAGATATGACTACTTTTAAATTTAAGCTAGAACACCGCCGCTTGTTGCTCAGGGAGGTTTTAGCGACTCTGGATGATTGTGACCCTATTGTAATTCCACCAGAGAAATTGTGTAAAATGGATTGATATCTAGAGGTCCCTAAGAGGATTTCGGACATTGTTACTAAGGAGTGGTACAGACCAGGTATTCCGTTCTCTCCCCCTCCTACTTTTAAGAAAATGTTTCCCATATCAGACACCATTCGGGATTTGTGGCAGACGGTCCCTAAAGTGGAGGGAGCTATTTCTACCCTGGCTAAGCGTACAACTATACCTATTGAGGACAGTTGTGCTTTCAAAGATCCTATGAATAAAAAAATTAGAGAGTCTTCTAAAGAAAATATTTATTCATCAGGGTTTTCTTCTGCAACCTATAGTGTGCATTGTTCCTGTAACTACTGCAGCTGCTTTTTGGTTCGATGCTCTAGAGGTGGCTCTTAAGGTTGAGACCCCATTAGATGATATTCTGGATAGAATTAGGGCTCTCAAGCTAGCTAATTCTTTCATTACAGATGCCGCTTTTCAACTGGCTAAATTAGCGGCAAAGAATTCAGGTTTTGCCATTTTAGCGCGTAGAGCGTTATGGCTTAAGTCCTGGTCTGCTGACGTGTCATCACAATCTAAGCTTTTAGCCATTCCTTTCAAGGGTAAACCCTATTCGGCCTGAACTGAAAGAGATCATTTCAGACATCACTGGAGGAAAAGGCCATGCCCTTCCTCAGGATAAGACAAATAAGATGAGGACCAAACAAAATAATTTTCGTTCCTTTCGAAACTTCAAAGGTGGTCCCTCTACCTACTCCCCTGCTGCAAAGCAGGTGGGGAATTTTGCTCAATCCAAAACCTAACCAGACCTGGAATAAGGGTAAACAGGCCAAGAAGCCCTCTGCTGCCACCAAGACAGCATGAAGGGGCAGCCCCCGATCCGGGACAGGATCTAGTAGGGGGCAGACTTTCTCTCTTTGCTCAGGCTTGGGCAAGAGACGTTCAGGACTCCTGGGCTTTAGAAATCGTGAACCAGGGGTATCTTCTAGACTTCAAAGATTCTCCTCCAAGGGGGAGATTTCATCTTTCTCGATTGTCTGTAAACCAGACAAAAAGAGAGGCATTCTTACGCTGTGTAGAAGACCTATATACTATGGGAGTAATCTGCCCAGTTCCAAAAGCAGAACAGGGGCAGGGGTTTTACTCCAATCTGTTTGTGGTTCCCAAAAAAGAGGGAACCTTCAGACCAATTTTAGAACTCAAGATCCTAAACAAGATCCTTCAAGATCCTTCAAGATGGAGACCATTCGGACTATTTTACCAATGATCCAGGAGGGTCAATATATGACCACCGTGGATTTAAAGGATGCGTATCTTCACATTCCTATCCACAAAAATCATCACCAGTTCCTCAGGTTCGCCTTCCTGGACAAGCATTACCTGTTTGTGGCTCTTCTCTTCGAGTTGGCCACAGCTCCCAGAATTTTCACAAAAGTGCTAGGGTCCCTTCTGGCGGTTCTAAGGGCGCGGGGCATAGCAGTGGCGCCTTATCTGGACGATATCTTAATTCAGGTGTCAACTTACCAACTAGCCAAATCTCACACGGACGGGTGGAAGGTGAACGTAAAAAAGAGTTCACTTATCCCCCTCACAAGAGTTCCATTCCTGGGAACTCTGATAGTTTCGGTAAACATGAAAATTTTTCTGACGGAGGTCAGGAAATAAAAGATTTTAACCACCTGCCGAGCTCTTCATTCCATTCCTCGGCTGTCAGTGGCTCAGTGTATGGAGGTAATTGGACTAATGGTAGCGGCTTGCATCTCAGACCACTGCAACTATGCATGCTCAAACAGGGGAATGGGGATTATGCAAATTTATCTCCTTAGATAAATCTGGATCAAGAGACCAGAGACTCTCTTCTTTGGTGGTTGTCACAGGATCATCTGTCCCAGGGAATGTGTTTCCGCAGGCCAGCATGGGTCATAGTGACAACGGACGCCTGCCTATTGGGCTGGGGTGCAGTCTGGAATTCCCTGAATGCACAGGGTGTGTGGACTCAGGAGGAGGCTCTCCTTTCGATAAATATTCTAGAACTGAGAGTGATATTCAAAGCACTTCAGGCATGGCCTCAGCTGGCTTCGGCCAGATTCATAAGATTCCAGTCGGACAATATCACGACTGTAGCATATATCAATCATCAGGGGGAACAAAATGTTCTCTAGCGATGATAGAGGTTTCCAAAATAATTTGATGGGAAGGGACTCACTCTTGCCATCTATCAGCAATCTATATCCTAGGAGTGGAGAACTGGGAAGCGTCAGACTTTTCATCCGGAGGAGTGGGAACTCCATCCGGAGGTGTTTGCATAATTGATTCATCAATGGGGCACACCAGAATTGGATCTGATGGCATCTCGTCAGAATGCCAAATTTCCTTGTTACGGGTCCAGATCAAGGGATCCTCAAGCAGTACTGATAGATGCTCTAGCAGTACCTTGGTCGTTCAACCTGGCTTCCTCGTCTGATTGCCAGAATCAAACAGGAGAGGGCTTCAGTGATTTTGATAGCACCTGCGTGGCCACGCAGGACTTGGTATGCAGACCTGGTGGAAATGTCATCTCTACCACCGTGGACACTGCCTCTGAGACAGGAACTTCTTATTCAAGGTCCGTTCCAGCATCCAAATCTAGTTTCTCTGCGGCTGACTGCTTGGAGATTGAACGCTTGATTTTATCCAAGCGGGGATTCTCTGAGTCGGTCATAGATACCTTGATTCAGGCTCGAAAGCCTGTCACTAGGAAAATTTATCATAAGATATGGCGTAAATATCTTTATTGGTGTGAATCCAAAGGCTACTCATGGAGTAAGATCAGGATTCCTAGGATTTTGTCCTTTCTCCAAGAAGGATTGGAGAAGGGGTTATCAGCTAGTTCCCTAAAGGGACAGATATCTGCTTTATCAATTTTACTGCACATGCATCTGGCAGATGTTCCAGTCGTTCAGTCGTTTTGTCAGGCTTTAGTTTGAATCAAGTCTGTGTTTAAACCTGTTGCTCCGCCGTGGAGTTTGAATTTAGTTCTTAAAGTTCTTCAAGGGGTTCCGTTTGAACCTATGCATTCCATAGATATTAAGCTTCTATCTTGGAAAGTTCTGTTTTTAGTTGCTATCTCTTCGGCTCGAAGAGTTTCTTAACTATCTGCATTGCAATGCGACTCGCCTTATCTTGTTTTCCATTCTGATAAGGTGGTTTTGCGTACCAAACCTGGATTCCTTCCTAAGATTGTTACTAATAAGAATATTAATCAGGAAATTGTTGTTCCTTACCTGTGTCTTAATCCTTCCTTTAAGAAGGAGCGTCTGTTGCACAACTTGGACGTGGTTTGTGCTTTGAAGTTTTACTTGCAAGCGACCAAAGATTTCCATCAAATATCTTCTCTGTTTGTTGTCTATTCTGGAAAACGTAGAGGTCAAAAAGCTACGGCTACCTTTCTTTCTTTTTGGCTGAAAAGCATCATCCGTTTGGCATACGAGATTGCTGGACAGCAGCCTCCTGAAAGAATTACAGCTCACTCTACTAGAGCGGTGGCTTCCACATGGGCTTTTAAAAATTATGCTTCTGTTGAACAGATTTGTAAGGCTGCGACTTGGTCTTCACTTCATACCTTTTCCAAATTTTACAAATTTGATACTTTTGCTTCTTCGGAGGCTATTTTTGGCAGAACAGTTCTTCAAGCAGTGGTGCCTTCTGTTTAGGCATCTGTCTTGTCCCTCCCGTTCATCCGTGTCCTGTAGCTTTGGTATTGTATCCCACAAGTAAAGGATGAATCCGTGGACTCGTCGTATCTTATAGAAGAAAAGTAAATTTATGCTTACCTGATAAATTGATTTCTTCTATGATACGACGAGTCCACGGCCCGCCCTGTCAATTTAAGACAGGTTATATTTTTTTGATTTAAAACTTCAGTCACCTCTGCACCTTTTAGTTTCTCCTTTTTCTTCCTGTACCTTCGGTCGAATGACTGGGGGGTGGAGTCAAGGGAGGAGCTATATAGACAGCTCTGCTGTGGTGCTCTTTGCCACTTCCTGTTAGCAGGAGGATAATATCCCACAAGTAAAGGATGAATCCATGGACTCGTCGTATCATAGAAGTAATCAATTTATCAGGTAAGCATAAATTTACTTTTCTTAGCATACACGTATTTCTTAGCATACAAGTATTTCTTAGCGTACACGTATTTCTTAGCGTACACGTATTTCTTAGCGTACACGTATTTCTTAGCGTCCACGTATTTCTTAGCGTCCACGTATTTCTTAGCGTCCACGTATTTCTTAGCGTCCACGTATTTCTTAGCGTCCACGTATTTCTTAGCGTACACGTATTTCTTAGCGTCCACGTATTTCTTAGCGTCCACGTATTTCTTAGCGTCCACGTATTTCTTAGCATACACGTATTTCTTGATATACAGTATATTTTTGTTTATTTTTTGCCTCAAAAGTAACAATAATGACTGGATAAATAAGACATTAATGATACCTATAATTTGAAGAATAAAATGCAACTTTTAATATTGCTGCCGATTTCACCATTTTAGTTACAGGTACTTTGTAAAACCTCAGTTGCTTTATGTTGCACATTTTTATTTACTGATAAACCATTTTAAGACTTGTGGAAGATAGCTAAGTAATACAATCTTGTTCACGTTTTATTCATTTTAATATAATTTAATGTTATTAAAGGGACATGAAACCCAAACATTTACCATCATGATTTAGATAAAGAATACAGTTTTTACAGAGCTTCCAATTTACTTCTATTATCAAATTTGCTTCAGTCTCTTGTTATTCTTTGTTGAAGAGATACCTAGATAGGTAGAGTGCACATGTCTGGAACACTACATTACAGGAAGTAGTGCTGCTATCTAGTGCTCTTGCTAATGTATAACATTGTTGTAAAACTGCTGCCATATAGTGCTCCAGACATGCACACTCCTGAATTTACCTTCCTGCTTTTCAACAAAAGGATAACAAGAAAACAAAAAAAATTGATATTAGAAGTAAATTGTAAAGTTGCATTACAGTGTATGTTCTATCCGAATCATGAAATAATTGTTGTTTGTGTTTTATGTCCCTTTAATGTGTTTTAATATCCCAGTTTGCTCTCTCTTTTGTGTGTTTTCCACCTGTTTGTTTCTCTTTTCTAATGAAGCAGAAACGCTTTAGTTTGGTAAAGCTACAAGGATAAATGTCTGTTGCAGAAAACAAAATATGCATTGACTTTATTTAGCCATGTGTGTTTGTTTCTTTTCCTCCATTGGATTAATAAGTATCCTAGCTTTGAGCCTTAGTGTTCTAGATTTGCAGATATTACATTGCACTTTAACAACACCTCTCCTTGAATAACCTACAAGAAATGAACTTCCAGCTAGAAAAGAGAAAATGTTTTGTATGAGATTCACATGTTACTCAGAGAAGGAAAACATTAGCATTCATTGTTCTAGTTTCATGCAAAGAATGTATGGAATTAATTTGTGGTTCATATTTTAGTATTAAAAAAAGGTCAAGTTTCTGCATTAGCATTGTGAGTGGTTGATACCATTCCAGTGAAAGAGAAGAAAACATGCCAAATTAATCGTAACATTTTCCTAATACTGTTGAAAATTGTTCTTGTAATGTTTGAGCTCTTTTAATCAATTAATTGCTTTTCCTCTGCTATAATTGCAGACAGCTGATAGGAAGGAAGAAGCTAAATTGTCCTATATAAGTGCATTAATTGTTCACTTCTCATAGACATTTTATCATGTGGAATAAAAGTGTGTGTATATATTTTTTGTGGGTGTGTGTATATATACACACACACACACACACACACACACACATCTATCTGTCTACCAATCAGAATGATATTTGTGTGTATTTTGATAGGCTGGGTTACCTAACTCATTAATGATGGCTTATTTAAAGGGACATTAAACACTAAATACATGTTGTGTTTCTCCCTCTAATCATGGGTGCTGCCATTATGGATCTAGGTTACACTGCAGGTATCTGAAGGAGAGTTGTTGCACACGTGCAAAGAAGTCAGCACTGGAATGCATTAAAAGATCGATTTCAACGTGGTGGTACCCATGACTAGAGGGAGGTGTGAAAGCATTTAATGTCCCTTTAATAGTATTCAAGATTCGAAAACTATAAAGCGCAGTGATGGACAACTTTCTAACACATAGGCCTCTATTTATCAAGGTCTGGCGGACCTGATCTGACACTGCGGATCATGTCCACCAGACCTCGCTGAGTATGGTGAGCAATACGCTCGCCGTATTCAGCATTGCACCAGCAGCTCACAAGAGCTGCTGGTGCAACACCGCCCCCTGCAGACTCGTGGCCAATCGGCTGCCAGCAGGGGGGTGTCAATCAACCCGATCGTACTCGATCGGGTTGATTTCCGGCGATGTCTGTCGGCCTGCTCAGAGCAGGTGGACAGGTTATGGAGCAGCGGTCTTTGTGACCGCTGCTTCATAACTGCTGTTTCTGGCGAGTCTTCAGACTCGCAAGAAACACGGCCCTTCAAGCTCCGTACGGAGCTTGATAAATATGGGCCATAGGGGCCACAGATCAATATTATAGTAGCCTTAAGGGCCACACATAAATGCATGGATATTAAACAAACAAATAATGAATTTCTTGGCTGCCTACCAAAAACACACACTTTTTTTTTTCCACTTCTTCCTGGGTCCACAAAATTGTCTAGTTTTGCTTTATTCCAGGGGCCATAAAATCTATTGTAGAGAAGCGCATGTGTCCCATGGCCTCCAGTTGACCATCCCTGCTTTAAAGTATCACAATCTCCTTTTAACTCTGTGTTTAAAGGGGCTGATATATGATGCTTTCTAGCCCTCTCAAGCTGTTAAGTGTTTAGAAGGATACTAGACCCTTTGAGATGGTTACATTTCAGCTCATTTCTAACTAACTAACTAACTAACTAACTAACTAACACTAATTGGTGTTAGCAGGGGAGATCAGAAAGAGAAACAAGGTTTTTAACCTACGCTAACTTGGTTACAACATGGTGGCACACAATACTGTAATGAAGCCAAAACTTTACACTTATTTCTTCTTTATTTAAAAACTAGTATAATTTAGAAAAAAAATACACATGTATATACAGGGAGTGCAGAATTATTAGGCAAGTTGTATTTTTGAGGATTAATTTTATTATTGAACAACAACCATGTTCTCAATGAACCCAAAAAACTCATTAATATCAAAGCTGAATAGTTTTGGAAGTAGTTTTTAGTTTGTTTTTAGTTATAGCTATTTTAGGGGGATATCTGTGTGTGCAGGTGACTATTACTGTGCATAATTATTAGGCAACTTAACAAAAAACAAATATATACCCATTTCAATTATTTATTTTTACCAGTGAAACCAATATAACATCTCAACATTCACAAATATACATTTCTGACATTCAAAAACAAAACAAAAACAAATCAGTGACCAATATAGCCACCTTTCTTTGCACGGACACTGAAAAGCCTGCCATACATGGATTCTGTCAGTGTTTTGATCTGTTCACCATCAACATTGCGTGCAGCAGCAACCACAGCCTCCCAGACACTGTTCAGAGAGGTGTACTGTTTTACCTCCTTGTAAATCTCACATTTGATGATGGACCAGAGGTTCTCAATGGGGTTCAGATCAGGTGAACAAGGAGGCCATGTCATTAGATTTTCTTCTTTTATACCCTTTCTTGCCAGCCACGCTGTGGAGTACTTGGACGCGTGTGATGGAGCATTGTCCTGCATGAAAATCATGTTTTTCTTGAAGGATGCAGACTTCTTCCTGTACCACTGCTTGAAGAAGGTGTCTTCCAGAAACTGGCAGTAGGACTGGGAGTTGAGCTTGACTCCATCCTCAACCCGTAAAGGCCCCACAAGCTCATCTTTGATGATACCAGCCCAAACCAGTACTCCACTTCCACCTTGCTGGCGTCTGAGTCGGACTGGAGCTCTCTGCCCTTTACCAATCCAGCCACGGGCCCATCCATCTGGCCCATCAAGACTCACTCTCATTTCATCAGTCCATAAAACCTTAGAAAAATCAGTCTTGAGATTTTTCTTGGCCCAGTCTTGACGTTTCAGCTTGTGTGTCTTGTTCAGTGGTGGTCGTCTTTCAGCCTTTCTTACCTTGGCCATGTCTCTGAGTATTGCACACCTTGAGCTTTTGGGCACTCCAGTGATGTTGCAGCTCTGAAATATGGCCAAACTGGTGGCAAGTGGCATCTTGGCAGCTGCACGCTTGACTTTTCTCAGTTCATGGGCAGTTATTTTGTGCCTTGGTTTTTCCACACGCTTCGTGCGACCCTGTTGACTATTTTGAATGAAACGCTTGATTGTTCGATGATCACGCTTCAGAAGCTTTGCAATTTTAAGAGTGCTGCATCCCTCTGCAAGATATCTCACTATTTTTTACTTTTCTGAGCCTGTCAAGTCCTTCTTTTGACCCATTTTGCCAAAGGAAAGGAAGTTGCCTAATAATTATGCACACCTGATATAGGGTGTTGATGTCATTAGACCACACCCCTTCTCATTGCAGAGATGCACATCACCTAATATGCTTAATTGGTAATAGGCTTTTGAGCCTATACAGCTTGGAGTAAGACAACATGCATAAAGAGGATGATGTGGTCAAAATACTCATTTGCCTAATAATTCTGCACTCCCTGTAATTCTCTTGCTAATCCTTGCGCTGAATATATTATGTCTAGCATTTTTTAGTTTAGAGACAAGGGAGGAACTAAATTAGTATCTGAGAGACAATATAACTCCAAAAGGACCTTGTCAAAATGTAAGGTAAGTATCTAGGTCACTTAAAGGAGCAGTGCTTAAAGGGACATAATACTCATATGCTAAATCACTTGAAACTGATGCAGTATAACTGTAAAAAGCTGACAGGAAAATATCACCTGAGCATCTCTATGTAAAAAAGGAAGATATTTTACCTCACATTTTCCTAAGCTCAGCAGAGTAAGTTCTGTGTAAAAAGTTATACTCAGCTACTCCCACCTGCAGGTAAAAAAAAAAAAAAAAATTGAAGAAATGAACAGCAGCCAATCAGCATCAGCAGTGCTGAGGTCATGAACTCTTACTGTGATCTCATGAGATTTGACTTAACTCTCATGAGATTTCATAGCAAGCTTCCTTTACCTGATTGGTGAAATAATATGAGAGTTCACGAGGCTCATCCTTTCAGCTGTTCCATGACAGACATACTAAAATGCTGCTTAGAAATCCTTTACAATGGGAGGTGGCTACTGAGGAACTTTTGAGGTAAAATATCTTTCTTTTTTACATAGAGATGTTTAGGTGATATTTTCTAGTCAGCTTTTTACAGCTATGCTGCATCACTTTCAAGTGTTTAAACAATTGGGTATTATGGCCCTTTAAGCATAGGTACTAAATAGTAGTTGTAAGGGCATAGCCACCAAGAGGTGGAGATGTCCAAAAAAGAATGCTTCTATGCACTAATTCAATTATAGGTATAGGTGAAGAAAAATATATAAGTAAAAAGTAACTTTTATTCTCAATTAATTATGACAGCAGGTGTTAATGAGTATCTTGCTGCCAACTCGCAAAGATTAAAAACACTTCTCCTGTGTATAGAAGAACAATGCGTTTGTTTATAGCGACACTTAGAGGATATTTAGATATCAGTAATAACTGTGTTAGCTTGCTGATCCTTATATTTCATAAATATACATTAGTCTAGGATTAGCTGGTATTATCTAGATTAGCCTCCCCAGGGCTTGATATCTCAGTCACCCTAGATCTATTTAAACCATATATAAGAGATCAGTATGACTTAGTTCGAGTGTATAAAACTGATAAAAGAGTCCTATAATGACAAAGAGTACTTCAGCGTGACCCAGGAGTCCACAAATTAGGATCCAAATTTATAAAGTGAAAACTACCAAGGTCATAAATTCAAGTATATGTTAAAATAGTTAAGTAGTATAATGGGGAGTCACTTTACCTCTTCCTAACACTAACGTAGGCAAAGAGAATGACTGTAGTGGGAGGGAAGGGAGGAGCTATTTAACAGCTCTGCTGTGGTGCTCTTTGCCTCCTCCTGCTGACCAGGAGGTGAATATCCCATTAGTAATTAAGATGATCCGTGGACTTGTGTCAAAAAATAAATAAATTTATCAGGTAAGCATATATTTTCTTTTATATATATATATATATATATATATATATATATATATATATATATATATCTCAAAACAGGATATTAACAAAGCAGATATTATCACTATGTTCTGCCTAATACCGTGTGACATGAGATTAATATAACAGATATATCATACCACTTAGATATTATCACAAATAGCAGGCGTTATTACGTATATATGTAATATGGCAGCTGATGAAATCACTACTAATGTACAAGTACTACCCCTTTTCCTCAATACATATTAGATTATATCCTGTGCATATAACACTGCGTAATTAGGAAAGCGGTGTAACAGTTAGTAGTGGTATCTATCAAAAGAAGTATGGCTATATCGCCGCTGCTCATATAAAGATCGAACTTGTTACTCGCCTGCTAGGGATAACAAAATAAGTGTGTCAAGTACCATACAAATCTCTAGTAGTGACTAAACTGTTGTGATGGTGTCACCGATATTACTTATTCCTCCGGTGTCAGCCCAATACTTATGTGTTTATGATGCCTGTTTGCAACAGAAAGTAGAACAGTTCTATGTTGCTTGACGCAACCAACAGTCAGCGCACCACTCTATAATACTGACCAACAATGCTGCATCGTTACATATGAATGAGTCTCACGTTTAGAGCAAATCTAAAAGTTCTTTTTAAATTGAGTTATATTAAACTATATGTTGCATAACGCAACCAACATTTATTACTGAAAAAGTAACAAATAACATAGCCTAGAGACACATTTAGTATAAAGCGCCTCAGTAGTTAGACAGCAATTATAAGTATTACTGCTGCTGCCAGATCCCCATAAGTAGGCCTTACAGCCCCTAAATCCAGCAAAATTATAATGAAAGGTATTCACTAAGTACTCTTATATTATTATACTGTGTTAGATCCAGATAGGATTTAATTGTAATGATTACACAAGGAGAGCAGTTAAAATAAGGAGACCCCTGACGCGGCGTTAATCTAATGCTTCCTCAGAGGGGGTGAGTGTTTAGTGTCCCCTTAAAGAGACCTGAAACTCAAATTATTTTTTTCACGATTCAGAGAGAGCATACAACTAAACAACTTTGCAATTTAAATCTATAATTTTCATTTTCATAATTTTTCATTTTCTTCGTTCCCTTTGTTTAAAAGCATACCTAAGTAGGCTCAGGAGCTGCTGATTGTTGGGTGCACATATATGCTTCATGCTATTGGCTCATCCATGTGCCTTGCTGTTTCTTCAACAAAGGATACCAAGAGAATGAAACTAATTTGATAATAGAAGTAAATTGGAAAGTTGTGTAAAATTGCATTCTCTACTCGAATCACAAAAGAAAAAAAGGAACATGAAAGTCAAAATTGAACTTTCATGATTCAGGTAGAGCATGCAACTTTAATAGAATTTTAATTTTCCTTCTGTTATACAATGCAATTTGTTTTCTTGCTATCCTTTATTGAAAGTATACATAGGTAGTGTCAGGGGCAGTGATGCACTACTGGGAAGCTAGCTGGTGATTGGTGGTATGGCTCTTGCCATTAGCTCATCAGATGTGCTCAGCTAGGACCTAGAAATTATTTTGCAAATTGTCATTATATAAAATACCATTTATTAAACAAGCTTTAGGCACCCATTAAAGGGACATTAAAGTTAAAATTACACTTTCATGGTTGAGGTAGACCATGTAAATTTAAGTAACTTTCCAATTTACTTTACTTCTTATGGTAAAAGCACACCTAGGTAGGATTAGGAGCAGCTATGCAGTACTGGGATCTCATTGGTGAATTAATGGCCGCACATATATGCCTCCTACTCTTCCACAAAGGATACCAAAAGAACAAAGCTAATTTTTATAAAAGACGCAATTAGCAAACCACGATAGTTTAATTTTCAGTTGGCAATATATCCACTATATCAATAATAGGTAGCTTTATTTAGGTTGGCAACATGTGCATGCACATAGGTTCCCATGTACCCACACAAACTGACGTTTTACAGACTGAACCAACAGCAACATACACACACATTACATACAGACACACACACACACACACACACACATTACATACAGACACACACACACATTACATACAGACACGCACACATTACATACAGACACGCACACATTACATACAGACACGCACACATTACATACAGACACGCACACATTACATACAGACACGCACACATTACATACACACGCACACATTACACACGCACACATTACACACGCACACATTACACACGCACACATTACACACGCACACATTACACACGCACACATTACACACGCACACATTACACACGCACACATTACACACGCACACATTACACACGCACACACATTACACACGCACACACATTACATACACACATACACACGCACACATTACATACACACACACATTACATACACACACACATTACATACACACACACATTACATACACACACACATTACATACACACACACACACACACATTACATACACACACACACACACACACACACACACACACATTACATATAGACACACACATTACATACATACAGACACACACACACACATTACATACATACATAGACACAAACACACACATTACATACATACAGACACACAATGCACACATACAGACACACACGCAATACATACATACAGACACGCACACATTACATACAGACACACACACACTACATACAGACAGACACACACACACTACATACAGACAGACACACACACACTACATACAGACACACACACACTACATACAGACACACACACACTACATACAGACACACACACACTACATACAGACACACACTACATACAGACACACACACATCACATACAGACACACAAACACTACATACATACAGTCACACAAACCTCCAAATGTCAAATGGTGGCAAATAGTATGTGGTAGACAAATGATTAACTACATAAAACATTGCTTGGTACATCAGTTGTGCTCTACCTGGTTTTGCCTCAAATTGTTTAATATTTGTAACGTAAAAAAAATTATAATATTGATAATGCCTTGTACATTTTTGTGGTTCACTAATATTAGGTACTAGGATGATTAATTTATAACCAACAGATTTGCATTGTTTAGTGCTATCAATAACTGTTCCAAAAGTGTTCATCAAAAAAACATTTATGTATATGTTTTTAGCTCACTGAAATGCAACCTGAAAGCAACTATTACAGCCCTCAGAAAGTGAAATCCAGAGAAGTGATAAGGTGGGAGCAAGAGGGAACCACAATTGAGGTAATTTTCAACTACATGATTTTTTTTTCTTAATTTACTGTACTTTAGCTTCTAATACGCTATTATTATTAACAGTTATTAGCATCTATTTACTTTCTTTCAGAAATGTCAACGTGTGATGGATATACTTTACACATTGCAAAATGCTTTAGTACTTGTCATATTTTGCCATTTAAAAGCTGTTTTGTGAGACATCAGATACTTCAGAATAATAAAGGAATATTGCCTTGTATATTGGATTTTA
Organism: Bombina bombina; assembly: GCF_027579735.1. Lineage (NCBI taxonomy): Eukaryota > Metazoa > Chordata > Amphibia > Anura > Bombinatoridae > Bombina > Bombina bombina. The sequence continues at coordinate 1,004,111,551 of NC_069503.1, forward strand.
CATCCAAATGTATGTAATAGTGTTTATTGTATTTCATATTTGAAACTCTTTTAATGGCCATTTTACAAAATTTAAAGAAAAGAAAATCCATGTATTGTCACAGTGTAAAATAAGTAATTTTAAGAGATGCAAATCTGTTAGTAGAAAGCATATGCTTTCATAAAGGTGGTGAGAGTCCACGAGCCATTACTACTGGGAATTCCACTCCTGTTGACTAGGCGAAAGCAAAGATTCTCAAAACTCCAAGAGCACTTGAATCCCTCCCTCCTTACAGGTAAACCAGTCTTGTCTTTGCCTCTACAGGAGGAAGGGTAAGAATTGAGGTGCTCCAGATGTTTTTCATTGAGAGGGGTTCTCAGACCAATTTGAAGCTTATTTCTTTCCTAAGATACGGTGAGTCTACGGAATCATCAATTACTGTTGGGAATATCACTCCTGGCCAGCAGGAGGAGGCAAAGAGCACAACAGCAAAGCTGTTAAATGTCACTTCCCTTCCCACAATCCCCAGTCATTCTCTTTGCCTTCGGTGCAAGGAGGAGGTGAAGTTATGGTGTCTGATTATTTCACTTCAATCAAGATTTTCTTCTTAAACTGGAAGAGTCCACAGCTGCATTCATTACTTTTGGGAATTCAGAACCTGGCCTCCAGGAGGAGGCAAAGACTTCAAATACCTCCCCCACTTCCCTCATCCTCCAGTCATTCTTTGCCTTTTCGTCACAGGAGGTTGGCAGAGAAGTGTCAGAAGTTAGAGAGAGTCTCTTATGGAGGGTAGTACTCTTCGAAATGGGACTGGAGTTTTAAGTAATCCTTTCAGCCTCTCAGTGAGAGCATGGTGAAGGTTAGAGTCCGGAGATGCAGGGAGAGTCTTTCTGCGAAACCATCCCAACTCATATTAACAGCTCCTTGGCAATCAGCGTTGATGAGTTTCGCTGCCTGCCTTTATTCACTCAAGTCCATGTCAGAAGCGAGGCTACTATCTGTCACACTTGAAGGGCCGTGTTCCTGTTCTATGGCGTTGATTCCGGTAAGATTGTTTCATTTTATTTCATTAGGTGAATGTGATGTTAACGTGAAAAGGTAGGGTCCCAGTGGGACTCCTTTTATCTTAAATAGGAATCATGGCTTAATATCTCCTGAGGGGGTTATTAAACAGGGGGGACTTTAATCATGTTTGTTATATAGTTCTATCTGCTTATGTGTCGTTATACTTAGGCCCTTTTGGGTCTGGCACGGTGAACCTCGTGACCGGGTGCGGTTACTTTGTTTTCCACTTATGCTGACTGTGTGGCGACAGAGTCTGCTCTTGGGTTGTCTGGTTCTCAGGAGGTGGTGAGTACCCCAGCCATTGGGGGTGTAAAAAGGGTGCCAGTTAGTGTTTGTCAATTTTGTAATCCCAAGATTATGGAGGATTCTGATTTCATAGATACGGATGTCTCCGATACGGAGAATGTGTCTTGTGATTAATATGAAATGGCCCGGGTTATCCATGCCCATCAGTTATGTTCTGATTGCCGTTCTAGGGTACTCTCTTCTCCCGAATCAGGGACCTTAGAGTGTGTTGAGCCATCCGCCTCCGAGGATTCCATGTCCCCTGAGGCGCGTGCCCCAGAACCTTCCTTTGCTACGCAAGCAGGTGTCCCTATGGCCTTTACTTCTTCTCCGGAAGGTGGTTTGTTTCCTCCAGAGGTTACGGCACGGTTCCGCATGGCCATTTCTATGGTGCTAGCTCAATTATAACTCCCAAGTGAAATATTTTTAAGATACTGTCCATGTTCTGTAACCAGGACCCGTTGGGTGTGGGATCACCTGATTCAGTTCGGCCTCCTGGGGAAGCATTGGCCTCTGAGGTTTCAGGGGCCCCAGCCTTGGGTTCGTTTATTGATCCGGTGAGGGATGATTTTGCTTTCCGTTATAGGCTGGCATGTCTTTGTGTCCTTTTAAGGCATGTTTTGGCGGTGCTAGAGGGTTCCAGTCCTAGTGGGCCGAGGGATCTGAGGCCTTAGATGTGGGATGGCAAGCTGGTTAGACGTTTGGGGATGAAGCTAATCTCCTTGACGTCTCCATTTTTTTTTTATTCATTCACCTTGGGCGTTCACCCGCGGGTGCTGCCCTACTTTATTTTGATCCGGATAGGATGTGTTTGATATGTTTTATTAAGTTCATGTCTGATATTTTTCCGTTTTGGGAACGTTCTTTCTCTGGAACCGATACTTCCGATTTTGTGGTCGCATTTCCCCGGAAGTGCGTACTTTTGACTAACAAAGTTCTACTCGGGGGTATTGCTTCCTTGTAGTTCCATCCTTTTTCTTCCAGAGGTCTGAGACTCTTCGGTCTCAACTAGCCTTTGGTCTGGGACCATTACCCTGGAGGGAAGATCGGGATCGGTTTGCTCTATATAGTGTTGACCGTTAATTTTCTTGAGTCTGTCCTCCCCTTTGGTGGAAGGACTTTTGATGTCTATCTCTCTTTGACTGTGTCTGCTGCTGGGAGGGGAAGCTCCTGGGAGCCTGGTGTTTTTCCGGTTGGGAGTTGTTGTCGAGTTTTTTCGGCGTTACTCTGTGGGTTGAGTCCCACGATGGCTTAGGGTCAGCTTTGCTGCCCGGTGGCTGGTCATCGCAAGTTCTTGTTTCTGGTGGCTTGATGTTCTCTTGGAGAGCTCGTTGTTCGCTGCTGGGATAGTTATCCTGTCTCTGCAGTCTCTGCTTGTCTAGCCTGTGGGTTCGACTTGTCTATGGTGCAACAGGGAACTCGCGGTTTTCTGGAGCACCTTCTGTATGGTGCTGTGCCAGGGAAATGAGGATGGCCCTCAAGTCATCTTAGTGACGTTTTTATCCTGAGTATGGACTTCTTTTCTGGTCCTTGTGCTTCTAGGGAGTTTGTCTCCCCAAGCGATGGTACTGTGGCAACCTTGGGTTGCTCTATGTTTATTTTGAACCCGTGTTGGATGCTCCTTGGATCTCTTATGGGGTTATCTATTCTCCCTCTCGGGAGTAGATAGAGGTTCTTGACCTTTAAGTCGAGGGTACTTTTCGTGGGAGTTGAGAGCTGCTGGGCTGGCTCCTTGGAGGCTTTTGTGCTCAGCAGACTCTGGGTCTGAGTGGTCTCTAGCACGGCTTTGCAGATTATGTAACTGATGTGCAGTTGCCTGGGCTTCCGTGTTTTTTTTATTTTTTTTTATCTGTGTCGTTTATAAATTTTTTATAGGGTGTCGGGTAATTTCAGGCTGTGGTGCCTTTCGAGGGGCTGCCTTTTGTACCCACCTTTTGTTTGCATTCAGTGTCCTCTAGCTTGGGTATTGTTTTCCCAAAAGTAATCATTGCAGCTGTGGGTTCTTCCCGTTTTAAGAAGAAAAACATAAATTATGCTTACCTGATAATTTTCTTTTCTTCTGACTTCTTCTCCCGCCTGTGTTTTGTCTATGAGGCGGCAGTAAATTTTTTTTGTTCTTCTGGCACCTTTTTTCACCCTGATATTTCTCCTACTGTTCCTTGTTTCCTTGGCAGAATGACTGGGGGATGAGGGTAGTGGGGAGGTATTTGAAGCCTTTGGCCTGGGTCTCTTTGCCTCCTTCTGGTGGCCAGGTTCTGAATTCCCAAAAGTAATGAATGCAGCTGTGGACTCTTCCCGTCAGAAGAAAAGAAAATTATCAGGTAAGCATAATTTTATATTTTTATTATTTTGAAAGCCAGAGTAGGTTTGCTCTGATCTTTTCCCTCAAGGCTAGGTATTCCGTACTCCACGTTAGTCTCTTCAGTAGGGCAGTGGTGACTTTAAAGCAGTAAGGAACTTGTAAGGTGGGCCTTGCTGCTTTTTCCTCACATATTTGCTGCCCAGGGTATAGAAAGTCAGAGTAGGTTTGCTCTGAACTTTCTTTTTTCTACAGGTCTCTGTGAGGAGTGGCATCCTCTCATACCGGGTAGGCTGTCCTCCTGCCAGATGGCTAGATGCAGGTAAGCGCTTTTGTCTTCTATGTTTTGACGGACTTGCACTTATGTAAGAGACTGCAATAATATCTGGGACATATATATGTATCCTGGCTAAGGATATTTTAGGCAGAACGCAGGCACTTATTGTAGCAAGGAGACTAGGGGTTAATACTTTTAAAGATGAAATATTCCCTGACCTTTTTAGGGCTCATGTGTGTTTAAGACTTGTTAGGGGTTAATTGCTGCTTCTTGTGTTTATGATTCATTAGGATATGTTTTACATATTTGGCTCTCATAGAGGAATCTGGTTTGTTTTTGAGAGCATGCTCTTTTCATAATACAATAGCGTAAGAGCCAGCGCCATTAGGGGTTAGAGTGCTCTAACGTAATGTGTGTTGTTTACTTTGGTAAGCTCTGTAGTTAGTATGAGGTGCGTAGTTAATTATAGCTGCGCGCCTCATTTCTGTGCCCTGCTTCTGTTCCCTGCTTCTTTTCCCTGCTTCTTTTCCACCTTCTTTTCCTTGGAATGACGGGGAAGCGGCATTTTCGGCTCTCTCTGAGCCGGTCATATGACCGTGCCCAATTTTTCTTAGCCGACGGATCGATGCGATGTCTCTGTAGGTCGGAGCTCGCTACTTGGAGTTTGGCTGCTTCTAAGTGAGAAGCTTTAGGCTGGGTTGATATGCTGTTGCATATCGTTCAGGACGTTTTTTTTTTTTTGTGTTTTTGGTTTTTTCTTCGATTGTCCATGCAGTGGAGAGCTCAAGTAGATAGTACAATATACAATTACATGTTCCTATAGTGGGCGCTTATGTTTTATATTTAAATAAATAGCGATGTCTTATCCTATTTAGTTTTCCTTGAGTTCTGTTCGTAATTGAAGTATATTCAGGATGTTTGGAATATCTGTTAATTTTAAATTTGTCTATTAAACAGTTGCAAGAAGACATGTAAAGTTTAATTCTTCTTATGTGTGCTTTCTCATATTCTTATATAAAGGTTTCAATATTATTCCAGGATGTTAATCCAGTCTAAAAGGATAATGGGCTCATGTTCTGGGTTCCAGAACCCTGTTCCTAAAGAATACTTTGCATTTCTAGGTTTATCTGTTTCTCATTTTAGAATAAAGTCTAAAGAATGAGAAGATATTCCTGTTTGAGTCTCATGTCTTTCAGGATTTTTAGACAGAGTATTTGCATATGCAATTATGTGCTGCATGTTTTCACCTCCCTTTTGTAGTTCAGGTAAGTTGTTGCCCTCTGAGCCTCATGTCTCCCTGGATGATGCTGTTCAGTCAATGCCACAGTTTTTCTCCTTAACCGTCCCAAGCCTCTATGGCGTCACATGCAGTGCCTGCGGTTCCTCTAAATCTCCTGGAGGAGTGTAGTTGCCTGCAGATTGCTTCTCAGGTACAGTTACACCCACGGGGAACTGTAGAGGCCCTCCCCAAAGCGGAAGGCCCAGGACAATAGGCCACGAGCACATTCTCTAAGAAACGTCTGGACTCTGCAGGCAAACAATCGCCAACATTATGTGGAAGTGAAAACATGCTGCAACCTCCGGGGGGAACACGCCACCCTGCATGTTCCGTATGCCCTAATTGGAATGACGTTGTGGACTCTGCATGTCCGGAAAGAAAGAAATTTATCAGGTAAGCATACATTTTTTGTTTCTCATTTAAACAATTTTTTTTTTTTTTTTTTTTTGCTAAGAGCTTTTGATTTGTGTAATGAACTAGAACAACATTCCCTGAAATTGTAATTTGTAATAAAAATGCTTTTAAAAATCTAAAAAATTAGTAAGCAATGTTTTAGCCGAGAAGGATTTAAAGGGACATTAAACACTGTGAGATTATTACTCTAATTGTTCATTTATAACTGGCTTTAGGTGTAGAGATAAGATAGCAAGATGCCAAACCCAAGGAATCAGAATACCACATAGCTGCATTGCTTTATGGAGACTAAAACTTTACACTAATTTCTTCAATATTTTCAATATTTACAACTAAACAAATTATTTAGGGCTAGATTATGAGTGGAGCGTAATACCACGCATGTGTGCTGGTATTACAAGCATTGCGCTCATGAGAACGCGCTTCCATAGACTCCTATGGGAGCTTCGTTCTGATGCCATGGGTAACACAGTGGGTAAGTCACGCAGCGTTTGGCAGCAAATGTAAAATATTTATGTATATAAACACATATTAACACATAAATATAAATGTATGTAAGCATTTACATATATATTTACAGTAAAAGCACAGTCTAGACTTCAATGTAAAGGCACTTTTCAGTTCCGTTTTTTTCTAACACCCAACATCCCCTCACTGTAACCCCTTATAACTGCTTTGTGCAGGTTTTTTTTTTTTTTTTTTATAAAAGATGTTCTTTTTTTTTTTTTTAACTGTATACTTTATTTAGGGGGACATTTTTTTTAATTAACCAGAAGTCTGACCTCTGGTTAATTGCACTTAGCGCAAAGTAGCATTAACCAGCCACTTGTAATGGCTGGTACGTGCGCCTCGTACAATTAAATTAGCGCTTCACTAATCTAGCCCTTTGTGTTTAATGCCCCTTTAAACCTCCTATATTGAGTTAATTCCTGGATTGTGAGTAATATTATGAAGATAGAGTTTAGTGCATGCTGCCTACCTTTGTGCTTCATTTCTTCAACAATTCATAAGCAGTACGTGGAGTCGGCATGTATTGCTGTAAGTATGAGTGTTCTTTGTTGTCTGTAGTTGGACACTGACCCAGTAATGGTAGTAACTTGCTTGTGATTTTGCTATATGCCAAGCACCTATCTTCTTTAACTGAAATAGGAAGTCTTGAAAGATGTTGGTTGGCAAATTTACTAAAGGGGGTTGTCACTTCTTTTTATTTTTTCACCTTTTTTTTCTAACAATCAGATTCTGGAGGACTATGTTGATACAATTAGTATACAGTCAAGTGATTATTAAAGGGACACTGAACCCAATTTTTTTTTTTCCATGATTCAGATAGAGCATGACATTTTAAGCAACTTTATAATGTACTCCTATTATAAATGTTTCTTTGTTCTCTTGCTATCTTTATTTAAAAAGCAGGAATGTAAATCTTAGCAGCCAGCCCATTTTAGGTTCAGCACCATGGATAGCGCTTGCTTATAGGAGGACTACATTTACCCACCAATAAACAAGCATAACCCAGGTTCTCAACCAAAAAATGGTCCGGCTCCTATGCTTCACATTCCTGCTTTTTATATAAAGATAGCAAGAGAACAAAGATAAATTGATAATAGGACTAAATTAGAAAGTTGCTTAAAATTGCATGTTCTATCTGAATCATGAAAGAAAAAAATTGGGTTTAGTGTACCTTTAACTTGTTTTGAATTTTATTGCATGTAATAAGAATTTATTTGCAATATGAGAAAAATACTATTTTTAAATCTATATAGCTTGTTATGATCAATTTATTTTTTTCACTGTACAATACTTTCTGAATAGGTTCTTATGAAGGGAGAACCTTTCTTCGATTGTCAAGTTGGTTTTGTGGGAAGTAGAGCCTTGTGCTTGAAAGGAATTATGGGAATCAAGGACTTTGAAGAAAACACAAACAGATCTGAAGAAGTAAGTTTGTGCATGTCCTACATATCATTGTCAAATGTTGCCAGCCTTGTGGCATTATGAAGTAGCTGGGTGGCATTATGAATTAGCCGGGTGGCATTATGAATTAGCCGGGTGGCATTATGATGTAGCTGGGTGGCATTATGATGTAGCTGGGTGGCATTATGATGTAGCTGGGTGGCATTATGATGTAGCTGGGTGGCATTATGATGTAGCTGGGTGGCATTATGATGTAGCTGGGTGGCATTATGATGTAGCTGGGTGGCATGATGTAGCTGGGTGGCATTATGATGTAGCTGGGTGGCATTATGATGTAGCTGGGTGGCATTATGATGTAGCTGGGTGGCATTATGATGTAACTGGGTGGCATTATGAATTAGCTGGGTGGCATTTTGATGTAGCTGGGTGGCATTATGATGTAGCTGGGTGGCATTTTCGATGTAGCTGGGTGGCATTATGAAGTAGCCGGGTAGCATTATGAAGTAGCTGGGTGGCATTATGATGTAGCTGGGTGGCATTATGAATTAGCCGGGTGGCATTATGATGTAGCTGGGTGGCATTAGGAATTAGCTGGGTGGCATTATGAATTAGCCGGGTGGCATTATGATGTAGCTGGGTGGCATTATGAATTAGCCGGGTGGCATTATGAAGTAGCCGGGTGGCATTATGAAGTAGCCGGGTAGCATTATGAAGTAGCTGGGTGGCATTATGATGTAGCTGGGTGGCATTATGAATTAGCTGGGTGGCATTATGAAGTAGCTGGGTGGCATTATGAAGTAGCTGGGTGGCATTATGAAGTAGCTGGGTGGCATTATGATGTAGCTGGGTGGCATTATGATGTAGCTGGGTGGCATTATGATGTAGCTGGGTGGCATTATGAAGTAGCTGGGTGGCATTATGAAGTAGCCGGGTAGCATTATGAAGTAGCCGGGTAGCATTATGAAGTAGCCGGGTAGCATTATGAAGTAGCCGGGTAGCATTATGAAGTAGCTGGGTGGCATTATGATGTAGCCGGGTGGCATTATGAAGTAGCCGGGTGGGGGCAGTGTAATATTTTCTAATATTATATAATTTTCTGCTATCCAAAGCACATTTTTAATACTGGCTAGTTTAAGTCCACTATTGGCTAAAATTTTAGCCGGGTGGTCAGTAAAATCAGGTGGATGGTGCACGCGCTAAAATAGGGAGAACACTGATTGTACCTGAGACACTGTCATTCTATGTTTTCTATTCTATTTCTAACTTTCATAGCTTTCAAAACAGATTTTGACAGTGAAAAGAACATATAGTGTGCTTACTTTCCTCTTTTAAATGGATAGAGAAGAGATGTAATAAACTTTATGTATACGTTCTAGTACTTGATCTGGTATACATATGGGTTAAACAATGACTTTACATTTTGCATAATTTAAATATTATCTTTTTTTCCTACCTATTTATATTACTCAAGCTAAAGTTTATGACACTTTAGTCCATTTGATGCCACTCCTTTTTAGGTGAATGTTATTATACTTGCAAAGTTTATTAGACTGGTCCTTGCCTAGTGAGAAAATGCATACAGAGAGCAAGTACAACACCCTATTGACTACCCTTTTTGTTGTAGTTTTTATATTTTCAGTTAGGCTTCTTGTGATACAGCCAATCAGAACCGGTATCACCTAAGCCTGTACCTTAAATTAGACCGTTATCCTAGGTGCTTATTGCCATTGAGAATAGAGAAATGTAAGCAGTATTGTAAATGGGCATATTGATTTTGCTTTTTTCTCCTCTGAGGCAGTTTAAATAAAATATGCAAAAACTAAATATCCATATTTAAAATGATGCCCTATAATTTAGTTCTTAAAATATTCTAACTTAAAGGGACAATGTACAGATTTTCTACTAAATTGATTTACATTTTCTGAATTGTCTTTATTTTTTCTTTCTTCTTACAGTATTCTAAGTATCATTCTGTAATTCCAAGGTTAACTTGCTCTGAAAAAGAAAATGTTGTTTGAACTTTTAGAACATTTAAATTATGATGCACATAATGATTGATGTATGAAAGTAATGTATTGAGTATATGTTTCAATATGATCAATTTCCTCTTGTAGGAAGCCTGTTTCTTTACCTGTGGAGAGAATCTGAGCAATAAAGGAATGACTTACCTGACCAACTCACTATTTGACTATAGAAGCCCAGAAAACAATGGTGTTAGAGCAGAGTTTATTTTGGATTCATCTCATCACAAAGTCAGTATATATATATTTTTCAACATTTATAACTTTCGCTGAGTATCGAAGGAAGTGCCCTATGGGTTCAGAATGTTTCTTGTAGTTTATTAATTTATGTATTTATTTTTTTGGTTGGAAGAATTGTCAGCTTATTTTTTTTATAATGTCTACCATTCTACTATGTTTTGTTTGTGTTAACTGTGGTCAAAATTAAAGTAAAATAATTATAAAGGTATAGGACACAAACACATACACTGTAAACCCATTTAGGTTATATGTGTGTGTATACAAAGGTCTTATACACAAACAGAATGCACTGTAAACCCATTTAAGATATATGTGTGTTGAAACAACTTAGGCACAAATAAATTGAAGTTGTAAATCTATTGTGTGTGTGTGTTGCTCGATGAAGCTTATTTACATCTAAAGGGGAGGAGAGTCCACGGCTTCATTCATTACTTGTGGGAAATAAGAACCTGGCCACCAGGAGGAGGCAAAGACACCCCAGCCAAATGCGTAAATACCTCCCTGACTCCCCTCATCCCCCAGTCATTGTTTGCCTTTCGTCACTGGAGGATTGCAGAGAAGTGCCTGAAGATTCAGAATAGTCTCTTATGGAAGGAATGGGACTGGAGTTTTAAGTAGTCCTGTCAGCCTCTCAGTGAGAGTCCGGAGATGCAGGGAGAGTCTTTCTGTGAAACCATCCCAACTCATATTAACAGCTCCATAAGCAATCAGCGTTAACTAGTTTCACTGCCTTCTTTCTACACTCAAATCCATGTCAGGAGCAATGCTACTTACCTGTCACACTTAAAGGGCCGTGTTCATGTTCCACGGCATAGATTCTGGTAAGATTGTTTCATTTTATTATATTCATAATGATAACGGAGAAGACAGGGTCACAGTGTGGCACCTTTATCTTTATAGAATCAAGGGTTAATATTCCTGGAATGGGGGATTATTGAACGGGGGGGGGGGGGGGTTATTGTGTCATTGCTGCGTTATGTGCAAGATGAGGCTCTAACAATGGTGAAACTGACAGGTTCTCTTCCGGGAGTATTTGCGCATCCTTTTTGGCGTGTTTTCTTCCCTAGTGCAGGGGCTGTCCTGCAAGGCACTCCATGTGACCGGGTGTCGCCTAGGCAACTTCTTCTGCTTGACTGGCGCAAGATTATTATTATTATCAGGTATTTGTAGAGCGCCAACAAATTCCGCAGCGCTGTAAACATAGTCGGTGTACAGGATAGCTTTTGTAGGGGTCATGTGGGTCTCCCCCTCGACCATATCACACAGGGATTCACACCAATATGTTGCAGCTCCGGAAACCGCGGGCACAGCTGCAAGAGACAAATCGGTTTCTGTAGTCCAGGTCATAGGAGGTGGTGAGTGCCCCAGCCATTGGAGGTTATAAAGGTGCCCGGACTCTGACGCGTTAGTGGGTACTCCCTCTTTAACAAAGTCTCACAAAGCCTGTGTTTATTGCGAGGAAGTTCTGGTAGATCAGCCTGCTCAACTATGTTCCACATGCCTTGATAATTTTGCGACATCTAAAAATAAGAGGATGTCTAGTACTACTGAGCCGTCCACCTCTGAGGGTTCTCTGTCCCGTGAAGTGCACATTCCCTGCATCCATCTCCTATTGCACATACAGCTCCCCAGGTTCCAACCATTACTCCTACGGGAGAGCTTCGTTAGCAGTCAGATTTTGCGGATCAACTGCAGTATCGAAGATGATCCATGCTTTACCACGTTCTGCTAAGCGCAAGCGTAGGACGCATCTTGCTGATGAGGCCCAATCCGACTCTCCGAAGGAGGCCCCTTCTGGGTCGGAATCCTTTTAATCTAGGCCTCCGGCTGCGGAGGAGCCTGACTTTAGGTTTAGGATGGAGAATTTGCGCTTTTTGCTGAAGCAAGTGCTTGCTACTCTGCAGGTTCCGGAAGCGAAGCTTCAGGAGGTACCTTTGATTCCTAAGCTTGATAAAGTATTTGAGGACAGGGTGGTACCTCAGACCTTCCCAGTTCCTGTTAAGATGGCTAATATTATAAAGAATGAATAGGAGAGATTAGGTTCTTCCTTTTCCCCTTCTTCCTTTAAGAAACTGTTCCGAACGCTCAGCTCGAGCTATGGGGGACTGTCCCTAAAGTGGGTGGTGCCATCTCTACGCTCGCGAAGCGGACGACTTTTCCGCTTGAGGATAGTTCGTCGTTTAAAGAACCCATGGATAAAAAGTTGGAAAACATATTAAGAAAGATGTTTCAGCACACAGGGTTTGTTTTTCAACCGACAGCGGCTGTGGCCGCGGCTTCTGGAGCTGCAACATATTGTGTGAATCCCTGTGTGATATGGTCGAGGGGGAGACTTCCATCGACGAGATACAGGGAAAGATTAAGGCGTTGAAGGTCGCCAATTATTTCATATGTGACATCTATATGCAAATTATTCGCCTGAATGCGAAGATATCAGGTTTTTCCGTTTTAGCTCGCAGGGCTCTGTGGCTAAAATCATGGTCTGCGGACATGACCTCTAAGTTGAGATTGTTGTCCCTATCTTTTAAAGGAAAGATTTTGTTCGGTCCTGGATTGGATTCGATGATATCCATGGTTATGGGAGGCAAGGGTGCTTTTCTACCGCAGGACAGGATAAGAAGGCTAACGCCTAAGGGTCCTACCTTTCTTCCATTTCGTGCGGACAAGGCCCAATGCCAGCAGCCCGCCGCTAAAAGCAGATCAGTCCAAGGGAACTTGGAAGCCAGTTCAGTCTTGGGGTAAGTCCAAGCAGAGCAAGTAGCCCGCTGACTCAAAATCGGCATGAAGGGGCAGCCCCCGACAGGTTTCTGGAACAAATAGGGGGCAGGTTATCTCTCTTCTCAGAAGCCTGGTTGCAGGACGTTCAGGACCCTTGGGTTCTGGAGGTTGTCGCCAAAGGGTACAGGATAGGATTCAGATCTCATCCACCAGGGCGCAGATTCCTCTTGTCAAATCTGTCTGCAAGACCAGAAAAGAGAAAAGCATTTCTAGAGTGTGTGAGGGATTTCTCTTCTCTATGAGTTATTGTACCAGTACCCCCGGCAGAGAGGGGTCTAGGGTATTATTCAAACCTTTTTTTGGTCCCAAAGATGGAGGACACATTCTGCCCGATTCTAGACCTAAAGTGTTTAAACAAATTTCTGGTTGTTCCATCGTTTAAAATGGAATTTATCAGATCTATTCTGCCCCTAGTACAAGAGGCAAAAAATCCAAGAGTGTGGCAGCACAACACATTTTATTTGGAACACACAAGGAAAAACAGCAGAGCAACGTTTCGGGAGTGTTTCCCTTTGTCAAGCTGATTTTACACTGAACATAGTGAGAATTTATACACAGCCCCCACTACTCTATAGTATCCAGGTAACAAACATTCACTGTGATGGATCAATGTACAAAATTTGTCCTAAAACAGTATTTACTTATTTATATATACAAAGTTACCAAAAGCACAACAGAGTGTAATGATACTTTTCCTACAAAAAATACAAAATAATAAATAATAATGATAATACAATTCCTACACATGTTAAAGGTGAGCAAATTTTTTTTTTTTTTTTTCACTACCCTCAGTGCTGGACATTTGTTGGATGGTGCCCCTGTGGCCTGCATACAGTACCCTCAGTGCTGGACTTTTGTTGGATTCTGGCCTAGTACAAGAGGGAACAATTCATGACGACAATAGACTTGAAGGATGCTTACCTTCATGTACCAATCCACAGGGATCACTTCAGGTTCCTGAGATTTGCGTTTCTGGACCAAAACTTCCAGTTTGTGGCCCTTCCTTTTGGTCTGGCTATGGCCCCAAGAGTCTTCAAGAAGTTTCTGGGGGCGCTACTTGTAGTGGCCAGATCCAGAGGCATTGCTGTGGCGCCCTATCTGGACGACATCCAGGATCACTCAAGGGCACTTTTTCTCCTGCTGCAATCTCATGGTTGGAAGATCAACTCAGGAAAGAGTTCCCTTGTTCCCAGCAACATGATGGAGTTCCTGGGCACGATAATAGACTCTATATCCATGAAGATATTTTTCACATATCAGCGACGCAGGAAGATTGCGTCCTCCTGTCTGGCTCTTCAGTCTTCCTCAAGTCCCTCGGTGGCCCTATGTATGGAGGTGATCGGACTCATAGTTTCCAGCATAGATGTCATTCCATTCGCCAGGTTCCATCTCAGACCTCTTCAGTTGTGCATGCGAGTCTGGCAGGACGGGGAGCTGTTTGGGGTGCCAGGATGGCACAGGGAAAATGTACCCGGGAGGAGTCTCTCCTCCCGATAAACATTCTGGAACGTCGAGCAATCTCCAATGCTCTGAAGGTGTGGCCTCCTCTGGGATCATTCAGCTTCATCAGATTTCAGACTGACAGCATTACCTCGGTGGCTTACATCAACCATTAGGGGGGTACGAGAAGCTCCCTAGAAATGAGGGAGGTGTCTCAGATTTTGGAATGGGCGGAGTCCCACAACTGCTCGCTCTCAGCGATCCACATTCCGGTTGTGGACAACTGGGAAGCGGACTTTCTCAGCAGGCAGTCCTTTCATCCGGGGGAATGGTCTCTCCACCCCAAGGTGTTTGCAGAGATTTGTCTCAGATGGGGAACGCCGGATATAGATCTCATGGTGTAAAGACTCAATTGCAAGCAACCCAGATACGTGTCGAGGTCAAGGGATCCCCTGGCAGAGCCAATAGATTCCTTAGCGGTTCCTTGGGGTTTCAACCTAGCTTACATTTTTCCACCGTTAACGCTTCTTCCTCGTGTACTGGTCCGCATCAAGCAGGAGTGAGCTTCGGCCATTCTGATCGCTCCGTAGTGGCTGCGGAGGACGTGGTTTGCGGATCTGGTGGGGATGTCAGCCTCTCCTCCTTGGAGTTTACCCTGTCACAGGGATCTGCTGGAACAGGGTCCCTTTCAACATCAAAATCTAGATTCTCTGAGGTTGACTGCGTGGAGATTGAACGCTAAGTCTTGGCCAGACAAGGTTTTTCTGAGAGGGTGATTGATACTCTAGTTCAGGCCAGGAAGCCGGTCACTCGTCGCATCTATCATAAGGTGTGAAGGACTTACTTTTTTTTGGTGTAAGTCACATGGATATCCTTGGCATAAGGTTAAGGTATCCAGGATTCTTTGCTTTCTCAAGCATGTTCTGTAGAAGGGGCTTGCCGCCAGTTCCTTAAAGGGACAGATTTCGGCATTATCAATCTTGTTGCACAAGAGGCTCGCTGAGCTTCCTGACGTTCAGTCTTTTGTTCAGGCTCTGTCTAGAATCACGCCTGTCTTTAGACAGTCTGCTCCTCCCTGGAGCTTAAACTTAGTTTTTAAGGTATTGCAGAGGGTTCCGTTTGAACCTATGCACTGGATTGACATTAAGACTCTTTCTTGGAAGGTCCTCTTCCTGTTAGCTGAGTTTCTGAGCCTGCGGCCTTGCAATGGGAGCCTCCTTATTTGTTTTTTCACGCCGATAAGGCTGTTCTTCGCACTGGATTGGGATTTCTTTCCAAGGTTGTGTCTGATCGTAACATCAATCAGGAAATAGCTGTTCCTTCTTTGTGTCCTAACCCTTCTTCTCCAAAGGAGACGTTACTTCATAATTTGGATGTTGTTTGTGCTCTGAAGTTTTACCTTCAGGCTACTAAGGATTTCAGATAGTCTACATCTCTGTTTGTGGTGTATTCAGAGAAGCGTAAGGGCCAGAAGGTTGAGGAGCATGATACGCTTAGCCTATGAGACAGCGGTCATAAGCCTCCTCAGAGGATCACGGTTCATTCCACTAACGCTGTGGCTTCTTCTTGTAATGCGGCTACCTAGTCGTCCTTACATACTTTTACAAAGTTTTACATATTTGATGTTTTTGCTTCTGCGGGGGAGAGGTTTTCGAGGCTGTGGTGCCCTCAGATTAGGGTCTGTCTTTTTGCCCTCCCATTTTTCATTCAGTGTCCTCTAGAGCATGGGTATTTGTTTCGCATAAGTAATGAATGAAGCTGTGGACTTTCCTCCCCTTTAGATGGAAAACATTAATTATGCTTACCTGATAGTTTTATTTCCATCGTGGGGAGGAGAGTCCACGGCTCCCGCCCGTTGCTCTGTCATGCGGACCTAAATTGTATTTGTTATTCTGGCACCATTTATACCCTGATATTTCTCCTACTGTTCCTTGTTCCCTTGGCAAAATGACTGGGGGATGAGGGAAGTGGGGGAGGTATTTAAGCCTTTGGCTGGGGTGTCTTTGCCTCCTCCTGGTGGCCAGGTTCTTATTTCCCACAAGTAACAAATGAAGCCGTGGACTCTCCTCCAAAATTCGGAACCCGAAATTATCAGGTAAGTATAATTTATGTTTTCCAGAAAAAATCCTTCATTTCATAAATATATATATATATACATACAGTATCTCACAAAAGTAAGAACAACCCTCACATGTTTTGTAAATAATTTATTATATATTTTCATGTGACAACTCTGAAGAAATTATTCTTTGCTACAATGTAAAGTAGTGAGTGTACAGCCTGTATAACAGTGTAAATTTGCTGTCCCCTCAAAATAACTCAACACACAGCCATTAATATCTAAACTGTTGGCAACAACAATTGTGTGTATTGTAATAGATTTATATGTGTGTGTATGTATCCACCAGACGTGCCTTTCTGTAGTTTGCAATAGAAGTTTGATTACCTGTCTTCAAATGTATAACTTCTGCTTTTTGATAAAGATAAGCTTTCTCTGTGTATTGACACTCAAACCTCCTAAACACCCTCATGCATCATACCTTGTCTATCCTGTTGTAATCTCAAGATTCTCTTCTTAAAAACTAGTGTTGTGTTTGCTTTTCTTTGTTGATAGGAAACATACACAGAGATAGCTGGAATGCAGAGGTTTGGAGCATTCTATATGGATTACCTGTACACAATGGAAAGCAATGATGGCAAAGGTACACGTTTCTTTTAGTGTATTTGTCCTCCCTTGAATAATAGAAACTAAGACTTTCTTTATTGCCCCCTGTCATTGTGAGAGTGTCCTTAAATTTACCTTTGATGTTAGCACACTTAAAGGGACAGTCAACTTCAAAAATGTTATTGTTTAAAAAGATAGATAAATCCCTTTGTTACCCATTTCACAGTTTTGCTCAGCCAACATGGTTATATTAATATACGTTTAACCTTTGTATCTAAACCTTTTTTTTTGACAGCCCCCTGATCACATGGCTATTTATTTATAATCTATTGACTTGCATTTTAGCCAATTAGTGCAGTGTCATCCATAACCCACGGGCATGAGCACAATATTATCTATATGGCCCACATAAACTAGCAGTCTCATGTTGTGTAAAGCAAATAAAAAAGCATGTGATAAGAGGCTGTCTTTAGTGGCTTAGAAATAGGCAGAAATTTAGAGGTTTAAATATTATAAAGTATATTAATATAACATTGCTGGTTGTGCAAAGCTGGGGAATGGTTAGTAAAGCCATTATCTATCTTTTTAAACAATAACAATTTTGGTGTTGACTGTCCCTTTTAATGGAAATTACAACATGAAGCTGCACTATCCCCAACATCCTACTTTGGAATTATATTACATCTCCTTGTCGTGGGCCTTCTAAATTAGTATTTAGTTGTTTACTATTTGATTTCATGGCAAAAGAAGAAAGATCTCACCATTTTAGTGTATGCTTATAAAGTGCATTTTTTAAATATTAAGGGGAAATGTATTGTGCAAAAATTTGTGCAAAGAAGTTTCTCACATTCTAGAGGCTTCAACTTTTTTATTCTCCTCATATCACACTCTGTCGTGCCTCTCCCTCTAACCCGTCTCTGATCACTTTTTTTTTAACTCCTCTTTCAGTAATTCTGGCAACTATCAAACAGATATTTTTCTTGATCCTAAAATCTATCCCACCCCTTTTCTCTCTTGCGTGAAAAATCACACATAATATGCTTGATTTTTTTAAGACCTTATATTGTAATATCGAAATATCTCCTTCACAAACAAAACCCTCCGTAGTGAGATAAACATCACTCAAGGTAAAATTTGTATTTATTAAATTATTTATGTTTAAAAGTTTTTCAGTTCCATCTCACATTTGTTTTCAAAATGCAGCAGATACATATATATGTACAAGAAAGAACCATTATATTGAAAACAAGAAACAGACTTCCAACGTCTTCATGTCTTGCAACCTTATCACAACCTAAAAAAAAAAAAGACTGATACACTAGATTTTTCTTTGCATAAATGTTTTGTAGATGATCCATTTATATAGCCCATAAAGTTTTTTATTTTTAAATGTATAATTTTGCTTATTTTTAAAAAAACATTGCTCTGATTTTCAGACTCCTAACCAAGCCCCAAAGTTTTAGGAGAATACCGACGTATACCTACTCCAGCTTGCTTCTGTTTGTGTAAATGGTCTTTTCATATGCAAAGGAAGGGGGGGGGTCTGATATTTCTCACTTGCAGTGGGTGTTCCAGTAACCTTTTTAAACGTCACTGCAATAAATACACTTATTATTTTAAAGACCAGAGAGTGTGAGCCTTTTGCTGCTATTTATAATATGTTTTGCTGGCACCCAGGCTGTTGAGAGTGCGCTTCATTTGCAATATTACTACGTATATATATATATATATATATATATATATATATATATATATATATATATATAGACACACACACAGCATTATACATAACTTATGTAAGGAAAAATAGTTTAAGTAATAATGTTTTTTTTATTATATTAAGTAAACCTAGGATTTAATATAATTTGCACGCATCCCTGAATAGAAATGTTTTTTATTCAGACCTGAAAGTTGAAAGCATGTCAAGTTTAGCAATTCTATGGACTAGGTGCAGTTGAAGAAAAGGCTTGTAGATCGTAGTCTGAGGAATTAATAAGATAGAAGTTGGTTAGAAGCAGAGCAGATGTGAAACGGGGAAAAAAAAGGCAGAGATGTAGGACTGCGCAATGTTAGTGAAGGCTTTGTTTGTGGGGGTAAATTTAATTGTTTTCTGACACAAAATATAAAGACTGCAGTTCTATTAGTGTAAGTCCATATTCATAACACTGTAAAATAAATATGCGGTCACGTAGAAACCACAATTATATTCATTGAGTGCTGAATAGTATATCTCAAAAACTCAGTAAATGCAGTGTTCGGACACTTACACAATAGATTCAATTGGACAATTCTAAGACCTGTTACACCCTGTGATTGCAAAACAGCCATCCACAGTTATTACAATGTACTCACAGATCCGTCGTAGATATCCGATCACACTGTTCAACTGCTACTGTTTGTAACGACAGCGATACACAGCTGAGATATTTGGGGTTTCTCCAGTACGCCCTTAACTTGTATCCAAATGTAGCAAACAAAACGGCATACGCAGCAAACAAAGTATTAAGCAGGAGTGAAATAGTACATTTAAAGTCCATGTATTGGGTATACATCGATAAAAGCATAAAGGACACAGCAGAACAGACCTGCACAGCTGACGCGTTTCCTGCCTTAACAACACTTCATTACAGTGTCTCTGATGACGTGCCGTTAAGGCAGGAAACGTGTCAGCTGTACCGGTCTGTTCTGCTGTGTCCTTTATGCATTTATCAATGTATACCCAATAAATGGACTTTTTAATGTACTATTTCTCTCCTGCTTGATACTTTGCTGCGTATGCTGTTTTGTTTGCTAAATATAATTGTTGCTTGATTTAAAGGGACCGTCAAGTCCAAAATAAACTTTCATGATTCAAATAGGGCATGTAATTTTAAACAACTTTCCAATTTACTTTTAACACTAATTTTGCTTATTTCTCTCGGTATTCTTAGTTGAAAGCTAAACCTAGGAGACTTATGCTAATTTCTTAGACCTTGAAGGCCACCTCTAATCTGAATGCATTTTGACCACTAGAGAGTGTTAGTTCATTTGTGTCATATAGATAACATTGAGCTCATGCACGTGAAGTTACCCTGGAATTAGCACTGATTGGCTTAAATGCAAGTCTGTCAAAAGAACAGAAATAAGGGGCAGTTTACAGAGGCTTAGATACAAGGTAATCACAGAGGTAAAAAGTGTATCATTATAACCGTGTTGGTTATGCAAAATTGGGGAATGGGTAATAAAGGGATTATCTATCTTTTTAAACAAAAGAAATTCTGGTTTTGACTGTCCCTTTAACTATGAACCTTTAAGCACAAGTTGTATACTTTGTCTCTGATTGTAGAATTACAATAATCACTTTGTACCCAGATTTTAGTGATCTATAATTTACTCGTTTGTTGTATTTTTCAGTGTTCAGTCTCCTTATGAGAGTAATGAGAGATCACTTTGTATTGCCCTTGTCCCAAACCCTGATTTAGTTGCCATATTGGGTATAGTTTTCTGTTTTCCAGGAATTTTGTTTTAAGATCCGCCTTTAAAAAATACGATTGCAGCAAATATTTGGAAACATTGGAACAGCCAGTAATAAAGTTATGTTACACAGAAAACACACATAGACACACATCTAGTTATACATACAATATTGCCCCACTTACATAATAATAAAAATATGAAGGAAGTTATATTCATGTTACCCCATTTAGCTTCATCACATTTGCAGCTTAGCAGGCACTTTTCATTGTGGCATATTTGGGAGTAGAACATCTGACCGTGGCGTACTTTTCTTGTGATATTTCACTCAGGCCCTATATCTGGCACAATTTTTTGTGGCCCCTTTTCTTCTGTTAAGTGTGATCAGTCCACGGGTCATCATTACTTCTGGGATATTAACTGCTCCCCTACAGGAAGTGCAAGAGGATTCACCCAGCAGAGCTGCATATAGCTCCTCCCCTCTACGTCACTCCCAGTCATTCTCTTGCACCCAGCAACTAGATAGGTCGTGTGAGAGGACTATGGTGATTATACTTAGTTTTATATCTTCAATCAAAAGTTTGTTATTTTAAAATAGCACCGGAGTGTGTTATTACCTCTCTGGCAGAGTTTGAGGAAGAATCTACCAGAGTTTTGCTATGATTTTAGCCGGAGTAGTTAAGATCATATTGCTGTTCTCGGCCATCTGAGGAGTGAGGTAAACTTCAGATCAGGGGACAGCGGGCAGATGAATCTGCATAGAGGTATGTAGCAGTTTTTATTTTCTGACAATGGAATTGATGAGAAAATCCTGCCATACCGATATAATGTCATGTATGTATACTTTACACTTCAGTATTCTGGGAGAATGGTACTTCACTAGAATTACACTGTAAGAAAGACATAAAGCTGTTTAATAACTAGAGATTATGTTTAACGTTTTTGCTGGAATGTAAAATCGTTTTCATTTGCTGAGGTACTGAGTGAATAAATGTTTGGGCACCATTTTTCCACTTGGCAGTTGCTTAAATCTGTTTTTTCTGTCAGTTTCTGTTCTCCCTCACTGCTGTGTGTGTGGGGGAGGGGCGCTTTTACTATGCATCAAATATTTCAGTCAGCAACTCATTGTATTCCCTGCATGATCTGGTTCATCTCTACAGAGCTCAGGGGTCTTCAAAACTTATTTTGAGGGAGGTAATTTCTCTCAGCAGAGCTGTGAGAATTATAGTTTGACTGAAATAAAAACTTTTATTCTGTAATTTGTTTCCTGCTTTCAGAAATTGTTATCTTTGCTAATGGGATTAAACCTTTGCTAAAGTTGTGTTGTTTACAAGGATTGAGGCTATAACTGTTTCAATTTATTAATTTTTAACTGTCATAGATCTTCTGTGCTTCTTAAAGGCACAGTACGTTTTAATATTATTCTATTTGAATTGTATTTCCAAGTTGCAAGTTTATTTGCTAGTGTGTTAAACATGTCTGATTCAGAAGATGATACCTGTGTCATTTGTTGCAATGCCAAAGTGGAGCCCAATAGAAATTTATGTACTAACTGTATTGATGCTACTTTAAATAAAAATCAATCTGTACAAATTGAACAAATTTCACCAAACAACGAGGGGAGAGTTATGCCGACTAACTCGCCTCACGTGTCAGTACCTACATCTCCCGCTCAGAGGGAGGTGCGTGATATTGTAGCGCCGAGTACAGCTGGGCGGCCATTACAAATCACATTACAGGATATGGCTACTGTTATGACTGAAGTTTTGGCTAAATTACCAGAACTAAAAGGTAAGCGTGATCACTCTGGGGTGAGAACAGAGTGCGCTGATAATATTAGGGCCATGTCAGACACTGCGTCACAGGTGGCAGAACATGAGGACGGAGAACTTCATTCTGTGGGTGACGGTTCTGATCCAAACAGACTGGATTCAGATATTTCAAATTTTAAATTTAAACTGGAAAACCTCCGTGTATTACTAGGGGAGGTGTTAGCGGCTCTGAATGATTGTAACACAGTTGCAATACCAGAGAAAATGTGTAGGTTGGATAAATATTTTGCGGTACCGACGAGTACTGAGGTTTTTCCTATACCTAAGAGACTTACTGAAATTGTTACTAAGGAGTGGGATAGACCCGGTGTGCCGTTCTCACCCCCTCCGATATTTAGAAAAATGTTTCCAATAGACGCCACCACAAGGGACTTATGGCAAACGGTCCCTAAGGTGGAGGGAGCAGTTTCTACTTTAGCTAAGCGTACCACTATCCCGGTGGAGGATAGCTGTGCTTTTTCAGATCCAATGGATAAAAAGTTAGAGGGTTACCTTAAGAAAATGTTTGTTCAACAAGGTTTTATATTGCAACCCCTTGCATGCATTGCGCCGATCACGGCTGCAGCGGCATTCTGGATTGAGTCTCTGGAAGAGAACATTGGTTCAGCTACTCTGGACGACATTACGGACAGGCTTAGAGTCCTTAAACTAGCTAATTCATTCATTTCGGAGGCCGTAGTACATCTTACTAAACTTACGGCGAAGAATTCAGGATTCGCCATTCAGGCACGCAGGGCGCTGTGGCTAAAATCCTGGTCAGCTGATGTTACTTCTAAGTCTAAATTGCTTAATATACCTTTCAAAGGGCAGACCTTATTCGGGCCCGGGTTGAAAGAGATTATCGCTGACATTACAGGAGGTAAAGGCCATGCCCTGCCTCAGGACAAAGCCAAAGCCAAGACTAGACAGTCTAGTTTTCGTTCCTTTCGTAATTTCAAAGCAGGAGCAGCATCAACTTCCTCTGCACCAAAACAGGAAGGAGCTGTTGCTCGCTACAGACAAGGCTGGAAACCTAACCAGTCCTGGAACAAGGGCAAGCAGACTAGGAAACCTGCTGCTGCCCCCAAAACAGCATGAATTGAGGGCCCCCGATCCGGGATCGGATCTAGTGGGGGGCAGACTTTCTCTCTTCGCCCAGGCTTGGGCAAGAGATGTTCAGGATCCCTGGGCGCTAGAGATAATATCTCAGGGATACCTTCTGGACTTCAAATACTCTCCTCCAAGAGAGAGATTTCATCTGTCAAGATTGTCAACAATCCAGACAAAGAAAGAGGCTTTTCTACGCTGCGTACAAGAGCTCTTGTTAATGGGAGTAATCCATCCAGTTCCACGATCGGAACAGGGACAGGAATTTTACTCAAATCTGTTTGTGGTTCCCAAAAAAGAGGGAACTTTCAGACCAATCCTGGACTTAAAGATCCTAAACAAATTCCTAAGAGTTCCATCGTTCAAGATGGAGACTATTCGGACAATTTTACCTATGATCCAAGAGGGTCAGTACATGACCACTGTAGATTTAAAAGATGCTTACCTGCACATACCGATTCACAAAGATCATTACCGGTACCTAAGGTTTGCCTTCCTAGACAGGCATTACCAGTTTGTGGCTCTTCCATTCGGATTGGCTACAGCGCCAAGAATCTTCACAAAGGTTCTGGGTGCTCTTCTGGCGGTACTAAGACCGCGGGGAATCTCGGTAGCTCCATACCTAGACGACATTCTGATACAAGCTTCAAGCTTTCAAACTGCCAAATCTCATACAGAGTTAGTGCTGGCATTTCTAAGGTCACATGGATGGAAGGTGAACGAAAAGAAAAGTTCACTCGTTCCACTCACAAGAGTTCCCTTCCTGGGGACTCTTATAGATTCTGTAGAAATGAAGATTTACCTGACAGAGGACAGGCTATCAAGACTTCAAAGTGCTTGCCACACTCTTCATTCCATTCAACACCCGTCAGTGGCTCAATGTATGGAGGTAATCGGCTTAATGGTAGCGGCAATGGACATGGTACCCTTTGCACTCTTACACCTCAGACCACTGCAACTGTGCATGCTAGGTCAGTGGAATGGGGATTACTCAGACTTATCCCCTTCTCTGAATCTGGATCAAGAGACCAGAAATTCTCTTCTATGGTGGCTTTCTCGGCCACACCTGTCCAGGGGGATGCCATTCAGCAGACCAGACTGGACAATTGTAACAACAGACGCCAGCCTTCTAGGTTGGGGTGCCGTCTGGAATTCCCTGAAGGCTCAGGGACAATGGAGTCAGGAGGAGAGTCTCCTGCCAATAAACATTCTGGAATTGAGAGCAGTTCTCAATGCCCTCCTGGCTTGGCCCCAGTTGACAACTCGGGGGTTCATCAGGTTTCAGTCGGACAACATCACGACTGTAGCTTACATCAACCATCAGGAAGGGACAAGAAGCTCCCTAGCTATGATGGAAGTATCAAAGATAATTCGCTGGGCAGAGTCTCACTCTTGCCACCTGTCAGCAATCCACATCCCGGGAGTGGAGAACTGGGAGGCGGATTTCTTAAGTCGTCAGGCTTTTCATCCGGGGGAGTGGGAACTTCATCCGGAGGTCTTTGCCCAAATACTTCGACGTTGGGGCAAACCAGAGATAGATCTCATGGCGTCTCGACAGAACGCCAAGCTTCCTCGTTACGGGTCCAGATCCAGGGATCCAGGAGCAGTCCTGATAGATGCTCTGACAGCACCTTGGGACTTCAGGATGGCTTACGTGTTTCCACCCTTCCCGTTGCTTCCTCGATTGATAGCCAGAATCAAACAAGAGAGAGCATCAGTGATTCTAATAGCACCTGCGTGGCCACGCAGGACTTGGTATGCAGACCTGGTGGACATGTCATCCTGTCCGCCTTGGTCTCTACCTCTGAAACAGGACCTTCTGATACAGGGTCCCTTCAAACATCAAAATCTAACTTCTCTGAAGTTGACTGCTTGGAAATTGAACGCTTAATTTTATCAAGACGTGGGTTTTCTGAGTCAGTTATTAGTACCTTAATACAGACTAGGAAACCTGTTACCAGAAAGATTTACCATAAGATATGGCGTAAATACCTACATTGGTGTGAATCCAAAGGTTACTCTTGGAGTAAGGTTAGGATTCCTAGGATATTGTCTTTTCTACAAGAAGGTTTAGAAAAGGGTTTATCTGCTAGTTCATTAAAGGGACAGATCTCAGCTCTGTCCATTCTGTTACACAAACGTCTGTCAGAAGTTCCTGACGTCCAGGCTTTTTGTCAGGCTTTGGCCAGGATTAAGCCTGTGTTTAAAACTGTTGCTCCACCATGGAGTTTAAACCTTGTTCTTAATGTTTTACAGGGCGTTCCGTTTGAACCCCTTCATTCCATTGATATAAAGTTGTTATCTTGGAAAGTTCTATTTTTAATGGCTATTTCCTCAGCTCGAAGAGTCTCTGAATTATCAGCCTTACATTGTGATTCTCCTTATTTGATTTTTCATTCGGATAAGGTAGTCCTGCGTACTAAACCTGGGTTCTTACCTAAGGTAGTTACTAACAGGAATATCAATCAAGAGATTGTTGTTCCTTCTTATGCCCAAATCCTTCTTCAAAGAAGGAACGTCTACTGCACAACCTGGATGTAGTCCGGGCTCTAAAATTTTACTTGCAGGCAACTAAGGAATTCCGACAAACGTCTTCTCTGTTTGTCATTTACTCTGGGCAGAGGAGAGGTCAAAAAGCTTCCGCTACCTCTCTTTCTTTTTGGCTTCGTAGCATAATTCGTTTAGCTTATGAGACTGCTGGACAGCAGCCCCCTGAAAGAATTACAGCTCATTCTACTAGAGCTGTGGCTTCCACTTGGGCCTTCAAGAATGAGGCCTCTGTTGAACAGATTTGCAAGGCTGCAACTTGGTCTTCGCTTCATACTTTTTCCAAATTTTACAAATTTGACACCTTTGCTTCATCGGAGGCTATTTTTGGGAGAAAGGTTCTTCAGGCAGTGGTTCCTTCTGTATAAAGAGTCTGCCTATCCCTCCCGTCATCCGTGTACTTTTGCTTTGGTATTGGTATCCCAGAAGTAATGATGACCCGTGGACTGATCACACTTAACAGAAGAAAACATAATTTATGCTTACCTGATAAATTCCTTTCTTCTGTAGTGTGATCAGTCCACGGCCCGCCCTGTTTTTAAGGCAGGTAAATATTTTTTAATTTATACTCCAGTCACCACTTCACCCTTGGCTTTTCCTTTCTCGTTGGTCCTTGGTCGAATGACTGGGAGTGACGTAGAGGGGAGGAGCTATATGCAGCTCTGCTGGGTGAATCCTCTTGCACTTCCTGTAGGGGAGCAGTTAATATCCCAAAAGTAATGATGACCCGTGGACTGATCACACTACAGAAGAAAGGAATTTATCAGGTAAGCATAAATTATGTTTTTTCACAGTGATATACACTCTACTGGTACTTTCTCTTAGACAAACTTTATATTTGTGTTCTTATCTCAACATTGTAAGGATTTTCCTACATGAACTCAGTAGAATAAGTCCCTGTGAGGCAGGAGAATACAAGCTGACCTGTTAGGGATAAACACTGATTTCTGTGATACATAGAATAAAAGGGCAATTGCTGGAGTACCCTTTGTGAATCCTGCTGGTATCTCAAGGGGTACAAATACTACAGGCTGAGAAACAAGGTGCTAGAGAGCAGAATGTTAAAGGGACACTGAACCCATTTTTTTCTTTTGTTTCAGATAGAGCATGCAATTTTAACCAACTTTCTAATTTACTCCTATTATCAAATTTTCTTTCTTTCTTCTCTTGCTATCTTTATTTAAAAAAGAAGGCATCTAAGCTAAGGAGCCAGACATTTTTTGGTTTAGGACACTGGACAGCAATTGTTTATTGGTTGGTGAATTTATTCACCAATCAGCAAGAACATCCCAGGTTGTTCACCAAAAATGGGCCGGCTTCTAAACTTAAATTTTTTTTCTTTTCAAAAAAAGAAACAAAGAGTATGAAGAACGTTTGATAATAGGAGCAAATTAGAAAGTTGCTTAAAATTGCATGCTTTATCTGAATCAAGAAAGAAAACATTTGGGTTCAGTGTCCCTTTAATTGTTTATGACTTGGTACTACAAGTTTATTCACATCACATATAATGTAAATGTTTTTTATTAGGTTCCTTAAGCGAACCGGATTTTCCTTCTGTAAAACCTGAAGAGCATGGCAGTATTCAGGAGATGTCTATCAAGCGTCTTGTTGTGGGTCCCATTGACTTACGTCTGGATAGTAGCTCAGTTCATAGGATTATGAAAATGGTAGCTTGCTCTTTAGACCACGAGTATGAAGCATATTGCAGTCCACATCCAGGTATATATATTTTTTTTAAATCTGTGGTACTTTCATGAAATGCTGCCCTACTGACATTTATTAAAATGCCTACTTAAATGTTTTTTTTTTACATAATGTTTATGCCTCTTTAACATTAAATCATTTATTAACAAGTAATAATATCCATCATTTGTTACTAATTAAGTTATATTTATAATTTATTAAAGATGAAATATAACCTTTTTCATATATTCCAGAATTATATGATAGAATTTTACAAATTAAAATTAATAGTTAATCAGAATTTAATGAATTCACCATTCATATATCTAAAGTATGTGCAATTTGTTAGGATAGTTTTTTTTATAATGATTTAGTATAGACTCTTGTGTTTAATGTTTTTACTTGATAGAAATGTAAAGGTGTTACCAGTGTTACCAACCATTCTTAATGGTTAAATATATATTACTCGTCATAGGCATCCAAAATTATTATAATCTGCTGCACCTGGAGTGTTTGAATCCTTATAGGTAAAACATTATTAGTACTCCCCAAATTGCTAATGTTTAACAGCTTATAATTATATAGCCTTTTAAAGTACTATATAATATTTTCTTAGTTTCTGTAGAAGAATGTAAAGCGTTACCGAGTGCTGAAGAAGTGGCAATCCTGGAAGAATATATTCCTACACGTTTAACTTCTGTCACATTTCTGAGATGTACCATCACCATAACAATGGCAGAATTCAACCTTCTTGGGCATTTAATGCCTGTTATAATGGGTACAAAGGTATGAACTTTCCTTTGAAAACAATATTGGATTTTGTTCTCTTTCCAGTCTAAATGTGTAAATATTACATTTTTGCTGACTAAATTTCTGTATGCAAGTACATACAATATACATAGATTTCTCTTTTAAACTTACATTATGAAAGCCTTTTATTCCTAATATAAGTGTATATTTTTTAATTATACCTCTATTAAACACAAAATTAATTCATTACATAATTTTAAAAAAATGCAGAATAGTAAATAGATCATATTGATTCTTTGAAAAAAAAAACTCATACAGTTTAGAAGTACGTTTTGAATATCAATATCTAACCTCAGTAACAACATAAATTGAAATCCCAACAAAAGTTACATTTTTAGTGGCGCCAACTTAAATAAAACCCACATTTTTTCTTTCATGATTCAACTTTCTAATGTACTACTTATCACATTTTCTTTGTTTTCTTGGTATCTTTTGCTGAAAAGCAAGGATATAAGCTTAGAAGCCGGACCATTTCTGGAGCCCTGTATGGCAGCAGTTTTGCGAGAATGTTATCCATTTGTAAGAAAACTAGATGACAGCACTAGTTCCTGCCATGTAGTTCTCCAGATGACTACCTAGGTATCTCTTAAACTTAGAATATCATGGGAACTTAGCAAATTTGATAATAGAAGTACATTGGAGTTTTCTGTCTTAATCACAAAAGAACATTTTTGGTTTTCATATCCCTGTAATCTCCATTACCTGCTGTGGTTCTGGATTCATGTGAGAACCTGCTTATTTTAGATGTGAGTATTTTGCATTTTGACAGTCTCTCAAAGTCGAATGTGGAATCTGAGTGTTTGAAAGAGGTGAGAAGCCATGGAGTAAAAGCCCATAGATTTTAATGTCTGTATCATGGAATATTTATCAGTACAACTTCTATAAATTTGTTGCTTACTCATTATTCTGTCACTTAGTTTAATTTAATTGAATTTAAGTTTTTGATATAGACAGCTAAGATCATGTAGGCAAGCTTCCTCCTGGTATGAGGTTGAAAATACAGACCTCTTAAAAGAAGGTTAATTGAACATGGTAGGATAAATAGTGCCAAAGCTGTGCCTTTGGTAGTTTAAAGAAAGAATGCTGTGGTTTTTTTTCTATAAATATTTCTTAGCTACTTCAATAATGCAGGTTTAATATTAACGGAGTTTGTTATGCAAGTCACTATAGACAGAATTGTCACCCTTTTATTTAAAAAAGAAACAAAAAAAACAAGCACTTTAGGTTGGATCAAAGCTCACATTGATTTACTCCAGATAAGTAAAAACAGTACTAAATGTGGCAAAAAGGGAGGTATTTAGAGAAAGCGGTGTGAAGCGGTTTCTTGGAACTTTCTCCATATTTTAAATTGATTTGAGGCAATTTACCCACCTGCACTGATTATTACATTACAAAACACGTTTATTCTCAGTGTATACCGTAACAAACTATTGTTTCCTTTAGCATTCCTGTGGAACTTTAACAACAGCAAGTTTTCATCCGATCCGGCCTCTTCCTGCCATCAGAATACTTGCAGACAAAATCAACGTTGAACATTCTGTGCCTATGTATGCCGAGCAGCTGATCCAGACTGTGAGCAGCCTGAGCCAACCTTCGGATAATCTGCTTCATCATTGTTATGCTCATTGCTACCTCAAGGTGATTTAAAGCTGTGTAATGTACTTGTATGTTGTTCAAATAAGCAAGCAACACGTTTTAGTCGCCGAATAGAACCTCATAACTAAAGTTAAAAGCACCTAAAACATTTTGAGATTATAATTTAAGATATTTTATTATGCCTAGTAAAAAAAGAAATATTCATTCATTATTTATTTTTCTAAGCTTTTGCTGTGAAACTTCTTGCTTTCTGTAAAAATGGCGCTTGCACTACATTTCCTAAAGAGACTAAAAGGCAAATGATGTAATCTAGGTTTCTTTCAAAATGCTTAAAACTACCAAATCCAGCAGCATATAACTCAGGGATTGCAAAGCTCAATGAACAAACCCATACAACCTTAGCCCTAATAAATTACTTAAGATAGCAACAAACAATGCTCAAACAGCACCTTAGTTTTCTTGTACCCTTAATAGGGTTCCCTGGTGACCGGTGGTACAGAGGGAACTGCAATCCTCTCTCATATGTCAATATAGTGAAGTTCCACAGCACCCAGGATTCAAAAGAAGACATTTATTGAGGTACAAACAGGAGCAACGTTTCGGGAATATTTCCCTTAATCATGCATCATCATGCATGATTAAGGGAAATATTCCCGAAACGTTGCTGCTGTTTGTACCTCAATAAATTTCTTCTTTTGAATCCTGGGTGCTGTGGAACTTCACTATATTAATAAATTACTTAAGGGACAGTAAAGTTATGATTCAGATAGAACGTGTGATTTTAAACAACTTTCCAGCGCTGATCACAACCTACCGAATTGTTACTTCTATTATCTGATTTGATTAGTTGCTATTCTTTGTTGAAACACTTGGGTAGGTGGGCAGCGATGAAATAATGGGTAGTAGCTGCTGGTTGGTGACTGACTGGTGAATATATAAAGCCTTTTGTCGTTGGCTCACCCTAAAAATGTATGCTCTATCTGATTCATGAAAGAAACAATTTGGGTTTCATGTCCCTTTAAAAAAGATAAGGCTATACACTTTTTATGCCTGACACCGCTAGATTCTACACCACCATTGCTTGCTTTCAATCTAGCACCTTATATATATATATCTGTCTGTGACTCGTCTTATCAGAGGATATACATTGTTGTTGTTTTTTTTTATTTTTTTTATTATAAAAAAGAAGCTTGGGTTACAGTGGTGGCACCCATTACTGGAAACTAACATTTTACACTTATTTCTTAAATATTTAAACAACTCATATAATTTTAAAGCAAAGCTCCTGTGTATTTTTATCAGACCAACCTTTGCTTTGAATACATCCTTGTTTTTACACTGGTCAGTGTTAATTGTCTCATAATAAAATGAAAAAAAAAATCTAATCTATATTTTAATTGCATTTGTATGTAGACGTTTTGCAATTCATAACTTTAATTGTAATACAAAACTTTGTAAATGCTAAAAATTAACTAATACTCTTAACTTTTTATATAGTCCATAATTTGGTGGAAAAATATAAGTGTGATTTGTTTAGGACTACAGGGAAATTATTTGGAAATGATGGCTCTATATTCTAATACAGAAATGGATAGAATTTGGATCACTATGTCAGCCCTTTTTTTAAAAAAAAAAAAATGTCTTATTTGACGGCAATGTCTTGCTAAAGGCATTTATGATAAAAATTATGTAAGCAGCTGCTCACTATGGTTATCTAATCTGTTCTTGCAAACTGTCTGGCTCTTAAAGAAACAATAAACACCTTGTAATTACAGGATATTTCTTTTGTGTTGCTACTAAAATTAATATCTTTTTTTACATTAAACATTTTTGATAGCCAAACACCACCTACAATCTGCCTTATCCGGAGGCGTTAATATGGGCTTTAGTCTACAAGACAGCAAGCAGGTTTTATTTTTTGGCCAACTATTGCTGGTGTTGCTGCAGCTTCTACCCTATGGTGTGAGAGTTTATCTGGGCAACTTTCTGAGGATACTGATTGTGAAGAGTTTTTTTAATCAATTGAAACTTTTAAAAATGGCTAAAAAATTTATTTGTGATGCTGTTGTTGATGTTATCAAGATCAGTTGTAAGAATGTGGCACTGGCAGTTTTGACTATGAGGGCCTTAAGGTTGAAATCATGGTCTGCTGACATGGTTTCTTAATCTAGACTTCTTTCTCTTCCTTTTAAAGGAAAGGTGGTATTCTCATTTTTTACAACTAGCTTCCCAGATATTTTATGAGGTCCAGAGATTCTGAGGCAGAGTTTGTGGATGATCTAGTAGTTCCTACTACTAGTTTTGTCTAGCCTACTTTTTTTCTCCTCTTGTTCTGTTATAGAGGGTGCTAGCTAGTATCAAGCAGGAAGTTTTGTCAGTATTACTGATTGCTCCGGCCTGGCCTTGCATTACTTGGTTGACAGATCTGGTACAGATGTCCAGTTGTTCTCTGCTTCACAACCTTCTGTTTCAGGGTCCATATTTCCATCAGGATCTTATATCTCTAAACTTTATGTTTTGTAGATTGGATGCTTCCTTTTAAGGCTGAGAGTTTTTTCCGATTCTGTCATTGATAATTTGGTTCAGGCTCGTAAAGCTGTGATGTTAAAAATTGATCACAAGGTTTGGAAGGATTTTATTTCCGGGTGTATGGAACATGGGTAAAGCTGACACGGTTTTAGGATTCCTAGAATTCTTCAATTTCTTCAAAATGTTTTGGATAAAGGTTTATCTGCTAGTACTTTAAAGGTTTAGATCGCTTCTCTTTCTCTCTTGTTTCACAAGAAAATTGCTAAATTTCCTGATATTCACAATTTTGTTCAGACCGTAGTCAGGATTAAGCCTGTGATTAATCCAATTTCTCTTGGTGTCTTAATTTGGTTTTAAGGGTTTTGAGGATTGAACCTGTAGGAACAGATGAAGAGGCGCCACATAAAACAATATCGTCTGTACTGGGAGTACAGACTAAACACAAGAAAAGCCCAAACGGATGGATACTCACATAGGGAGCGGCACTTAGTAGGTGCCAAACGAAGCAGGCCAGGACCTCAAAAGTTGCCCGACAGACTATCAAACCAAACGGACCAACAACATGAGGCAGGTATCCGTCGTCAGCGATCAGGAAACAGGAATCCCTTGGAAGCCAAACGTCACTGCAACGTATATCGGGAACGCCTATTAGGGGCAGTGGGCCAATAGTAGTGCCTCCGTATAAGTGTAAGAGGTCCCAATACCCAGAAATAATGGGGTACAGCAAGAGCTTAGTGTGTGTGTGTGGGTGGCTTGTTCACATCGCCATTATCCAAATGCTGTGACTGTTTAGGGGTTTTGCAGGTCCTCCTTTTGAACCTACACATAATTTGGATATTCAGCTTTTGTTCTAGAAGTTCTTGTTTCTTTTGGTGATTTATTTTGCTAGAAGAGTTTCTGAATTGTTGGCTCTTTGTTCTAAGCCACCTTATCTTGTTTTTCAAAAGGATAAGGCAGCTCTGAGAAGTAAGTTTGACTTTTTGCCTAAGGTGGTTTATTCTGATAACTTCAATCGTGAGATTGTTAGTACTTCTTTTTGTCCTAATCCAAATAATTCTCCATAATTTGGATGTGGTCAGAGCTTTTTCAGAGCTGGTTCTAGAAAGGGTTAGAAGGCTACTGCTGTGTTTTTGGCCTCTTGGTTTGAAGCTTTTGATTTATAAATATTACTTGTAGTTGGATCAGTCTCCTCCTAAATGGATATCTGCACATTCTACTAGATCAGTTGCTACTTTTTGGGCCTTTAAGAATGAGGCCTCGTTTGATCAAATTGGCAAGGAAGCTACATGGTCTACCTTACATACATTTTCTAAATTCTACCTTTTTGATGTTTTTTCTTTTTCTGAAGCAGCTTTTGTTTGGAAGGTCAGTCAGAAAGCTGTTTCTGGGTATTAAATATTTTGTATTGATTTTTATGCAAAAAAACAAAAACTAAAAACAAACAAAACCATTAATGAATTCTTTAAAAAAATAAAATAATAATAATTAATCATACACTGTATTTGGAATAGTATAAGTCTGATCCCGCCAATAATACTTGTGGACTTCACAGCTTGGGTATTAGTTCTCGGGAATAATGGATCGTAGACTTCTAACCACCTTTGTTTTTTTCTGGCGACAGTTCAAGTATGCACCACTTTTCCTTCTTTTTCCATGCTCTTTTTTGAGATGTAGAAATTTTCAGACCTAAATGACTAATAAATCCTGAAAATATATTACAAAGTTGTTTCACTATCCATAAGTTAGCATTTTATTTAAAAATCTCAAGGTGTTCCCTTTAAGGTGATAGAAAATCCTAGTGTTTGTGAAATGCTAGGACTTACAATTTGAAGAAATAAAGGTGGATTTTCAGTCATGAAATATAAAATACTTCATGCTGAAAGTTCCTTTATTTGTCTGAAGCGTTCGACACGCTGAGCACCTCAGGCAGCCCATGGCAGGACGCTATTTTTCTGTGAGGTGATGCTTCCACCTCTTAGCCAATAGTCTTGTGGGCCAGCTTGCATTATGCCGGATAGCTAGCACGCTATCGGCTAAGATCATTTCACAGCAAAAAAGCGTTCATGAGCTGCCTGAGGCTTGTTCCCCCCCCGGAGGTAATGGCACGTTTTCACATGTCCATTTTTATAGCGCTGGCGCATCTGCAACTACCAGAAGTGTGCTTATGGTGTTGTACATGTTCTGTTGACCGCAGCTCTTCAGGTATGGGATGGCCTGCTCAGCTCTCCGTGGGAACGACTGTCCCTGAAGCTTTACAGCTTCATGTCCTTTTGAGACCCATTCTGGCGTTGTTGGAGGATCCCACCCTTAACGGATGTGGCAAATCTCAGTGTTCTTCTTAGAACGGCTTGCAGTATTAGCTATATGAGGATGAAGTAATCTTCCTATAGCCTTGTTTATTGAGTATCCTTTCCAGTCCTGAGCTGGGAGAACAGGATCCCGGTCCTGCAGGTGTGTCTGTTCTTCTTGGGTGATAACCTATGGGTTGCCTTATATTTCTTTTATCCAGTTAGGATGATTTTTTATTTCAGCTCATATTTATGTATATCCTCGGGAATTTTTCTGGAATCGATGTTCGCGATTTTTGATTGTTCATTTTACTTCTACGGAAGTTTGTTTGGTGTGAGGACATGATAGTCCTATGTTTGTCTGAAGTTTATTCTCCATCTCTGGGGATGTCTATCTGCGACCTTGACAGTATCGACCCTGAGTTTCAGGCTGGTCCTGTTTGGGTTTGTCCCTTCTGTCTTGCTGCCTATTTCAGACACGTGGTGCCTGGCTGGTCCGGTTGGGGCGTCTAGTGTTTCACGTTATTCTTTGTGTTATTACTTGTTTTTCTTTTACAAGTTCAGTTTGAGGCATGGAAGATTGGTTCAGTCCTTGTCAGCCTTTCTTACTGGTCGACTTGGACTCGGTATGGTTCTGCTGCAACACACTCGGGTGTTTCCATTTTTTCATTGGGACTTAGAGTATTTCCTTTCCACATGGGTTGGAAGTCTTGAGGACTTAGGGTCTCCTTGCCGCTGGTTATTGACGGTCTTGCCTTCAGGGGCTCCTCGGAATTTCTTTTCCTGGACTTGTTCCTTTTTGAGTTTCTCTTTGGGATTTCTGGACTTGCCCGTTTCCCTTAGTGGTTTTGCCGCCTTATGGGTGATACAAGGTAGCCTTGTGGTTTGAGGTAGAGTCATCTGATAATCATACTCTCTTAAGGAGGGCCACGTGACTTCCTGCTTTCGTTGTCTCCCTATCAGGGACATTAGGCTGGGTTGTCTCCTTCCCCAAGCTTGGCTTAAGGGTTTTTGCTACCGGGAGTTTTGGGATGCTCAGGATTTGAGATCTGTTGTTCGTACTTGGATCATTTGATCGGTGAACCTCTTTGAGGTTCAGTGTTTCTCCATGTGCAAGATATGTGAGAAGGACTAGCGGCTTTTGGATAGCCTGTGTTGTGCCCACTGTTAAGTGGATGTTTAGCAGTCTGACGATTAGGGTTTGATGTCTCTTTTCAACTGCTCTTACTTGCCTGCAAGTAGTCTTTTTTTCCGAGTCATCCTGGTATGACTGTGGCATGTAGTGTCCACGCATCCGATCTCTTAATATATTGATATTCTGAGCTATCGGTATCTTGAGTGCTCTGTCTTCGGTTGTCCTTAAGGGTGCGTTTGCACTGCTTTAAGAAGAAATTAGTTTTTTTCTCGATTTCAGATTCCCGGTACTAACCTTTGGTCTCTGTACTCTCCGGGATCTGGGCATTGCCTGCCTTGTTTCTCAAGACCGGTTCGGGTATCAGTGAACTTGGTTCGGGTCTCAGGGTTCCTTATTTTATTTGGAACTTGGTGTACCCTATTTAGGGTACTTTTTGGGAATCCTGTTTTTTTTCTTCCTTGTCTTCTCCTATTTTTGGGAGTTTTCGCTACTTGATCCCTTTTCTCTTGTAAGGGGTGGGTTGTTGGGGACCGACTCCTTGGCGGCGGTGCCTCCTGAGCATGTTGGCTCAGTCTAGTCTATTTCTGTGGTCTCTAGCAAGGCTTATGGACTAGCTGCGGGTCAGTGTCCTTTGGGCCTTTTCTTTTTTCAAAGTTCTAGGCTTCCGACAAAGCGGGCTTTTTTGGTGGGGTTGTTGGACTTGTTCCCCTTAGAATTGGGCTGCCTTTTGTACCCTCCCATTTTTGCATTCAGTGTCCTCTATAGCTTTTGTATTGTTTTCCCAAAAGTAATGAATGCAGCTGTGGACTCTTTCCATGTATGAAGAAAAACATAAATTATGCTTACCTGATAATTTTCTTTTCTTCAGATGGAAAGAGTCCACAGCTCCCCGTCCATGTTTTTCTATGTGGCGTCTGTTATTTTTATTCTTCTGGCACATTTTCACCCTGATATTCTTCTACTGTTCCTTGTTCCTCTGTAGAATCACTTAGGGGTGTGGGAGGGGTATTTAAGCCTTTGGCTGTGGTGTCTTTGCCTCCTCCTGGTGGCCAGGTTCTTAATTCCCAAAAGTAATGAATACAGCTGTGGACTCATTCCATCTGAAGAAAATAAAATTATCTGGTAAGCATAATTTGTTTTTTCTCCTCTTGTAAAGTATAGTGATATTTTTCAACCCTTCCAATAAGAATCCTGATAATGATAGTATCAGACATGTAAACATTCATCAAACAATTTATCTGGCAGGTAAAAAGGCCACATTGTAATTTATCATAGCATTGCTTTGTTTTCACCCAGTTTGTTATTATTGAGACTGCAGCTTAATCCTAGATAACCAAAGTAAAAACTGGGCTATCTGAAGGTATCACATTTTCTTACAAGTAGTAGTGATAATAGATCCTCAAGTTCAAATATTGGTTTAAAATGTTTTGCTCAAGTGCATTTTACTCCAAGTTAAAAAGAAGATATATACGTCTCAAACATCAAAGAATGTAAATATCATATCAGTTAACACTAATGCTGGTATCTGTATAATGAAATGGAACCAATTATGAATTCCAACAGGTCATTTTAGGACAGATTAATTTCATTCAGGTGGTGAGAGTTTAAAATCCTGACAATTACTCTTCCTTACCAGTAGGAGGAGGCAATTATTCCCAAACCCCAAGAGTTCTATAAAACCGCTTCCACCTCACATATACTTCTGTCTTTACTTTGCCTCCACTTGAGGTCGTCGAAGATATGCATTTGATTCTTCAGTGTGAAGGTTCTCAGTGTATATTGAGGCCTGGTTTCCCCTCAGAGTACAGTACTGTAATATGGGGTATGGTTTGTGGCTCCTTTTTCACCTTTTGGGAAATCTGTCACAGACTTGTCTTTTGCCGCCTCCTATTGATCTACAATATACTCCTATTCCATAGCCTTTGCTGATATGCTTCAGTACTGGTTTGGTTGTGTACTAGTTGTTTGCTTGTGGATGAGTTGTCTGTTGTTAAGTATGACTTTTTAACATTTAGACACTATAGCCTCTATAGTCTATAGGGCATTTATTATATATATATATATATATATATATATATATATATATATAGCGCCCTGGAACAGAATCTTTACATTATTCCTTCTTTTTGCTGTTTAGTGTGCATTAGGTTTTTTTCACACTTAGTTTTTTTTGCGTGTCGGCCTTTGGGTCTACATGCGTTGGTTTAACACTTGTTGGGTCTGCGCACATCTATTTAGTTCTGTACTTTTTTGCGCCTTTGGCGGGATTACGCACGTCGGGTTAGCAGACATATGTCCTCGGTCTTGCACTTTTCTGGTGTTGGCGCGCTACATTCCTAATAACTGGTTACGTTATTTTATATTGCTGAGCGTTATCTATGCTCCGGATGTAAAGTTTATATGTCTCCTGCTTTTTGTATTTCAGCTTAGCGTGCATTGTACCTGTAAGTTTAAAAAAAAAAAGGCTACTTAAGGAGGGGTAAGTAACCAAGTTACTATTGTTCAAGAGCTTTTTCAGGGGGTTATAGTGTTTATTTCTTTGCTTTGTCAATGCTATAATGGAACTGTCTTATTCTGTCCCTAAATTTACCTTTGAAGCAGACACTGAACACCTTCCTGCTAATATCAAGAGTGTTTACTGTCAAGAAGCTGAGGTCTCTCCTCCAGTTTATGTGACTCATGTTTAAAAATGTTAATTGATTCATAACAACCTAATGCTGCTTCTATCGGTATTTCTGCTCCTTCCCTCTTACAGGGGAAGGCTACTAGTGCTAACTGGAACAAGTTGAAGCAGGCTAAGAAATCTATCCCTACTACCAAATCTGCATGAAGCTGCCGCCCCGATCCAGATGTTCTGGAAGGAGACAGGTTATTCCTTTTTAAGGAGGCTTGTCTTCAGTCTGTTCCAGATCCCTGGGTTCTGAATAGGGTTATCCAATAGGTTTCAGAGCAAGGCCTCCCAAAGGAAGTTTTTTTTTTTCTGTCCAATGTTCCAAGGAATCCCTTAAAGGCTCAAGTTTTTCTCCAGTCAGTTTCAGATCTAGAAAATATGGGGGTGTTTTTACCAGTTCATTTGCAGGAACAGGGGATACAATTTTATTCAAATCTCTCTATTTTCCTAAAAAAGGAAGGTAATTTCAGACCAATCCTGGATCTGAAAGCTCTGTACAAGTTTGTAAGAATTCCTTCTTTCAAAATAGAAACTATTTGGACTATTCTGCCATTTATTCAGAAAAGTCAGTTTATGTCCACAATAGATTTAAAGGATGCTTATCTTCACTTTCCAATGCACCCAGAACATTACCAGTTGATGAGGTTTGCCGTTCTAGACAAGCATTTTCTTCATAAATGGAAAGAGTCCACAGCTGCATTCATTACTTTTGGGAATTCAGAACCTGGCCACGAGGAAGAGGCAAAGACACCCCAGCCAAAGGCTTAAATTCTCCTCATCCCCCAGTCATTCTTTGCCTTTCGTCCCAGGAGGTTGGCAGAGAAGTGTCAGAAGTTTTCTTCTGGAGTCTCTCTTATGGAGAGTAGTACTCTTCGGAATGGGACTGGAGTTTTAAGTAGTCCTGTCAGCCTCTCAGTGAGAGCCTGGATGAAAGTCAGAGTCCGGAGAGGCAGGGAGAGTCTTTCTGCGAAACCATCCTGACTCATTAACTGCTCCACAAGCAATCAGCGTTGACGAGTTTTGATGCCTGCTTTCTTCTCTCAAGTCCATGTCAGAAGCAATGCTACTATCTGTCACACTTAAGTGCCGTGTTCCTGTTCCACGACACTGATTCCAGTAAGATAGTTTCATTTTACTTTCATCATGGATGTATTGTAATTGTAACTGTTTATCCGAGAGGGGCTACTGTCAGGGAGCCAGGAATCAGACTGAGACTAGAAGTGCAAAAATAATCACACCTTTATTAATGGCAAAAAATAATAAAAAGTCCGAAAGTCAAATAACAAGCCAGGAGTCCAAACCAGAGCTGGTAGTCAGACGAGCCGAGTCAGGAGCCAAAGCGAATAGTCAGACGAGTCGGAATCAGGAACAAGGAAAACAGCAGAGTCAGGAACAAGCCAGGAATCAGGAACCAGGAAGGACGTCAGGCAGCCAGGTAATACACAGGAACTCTCACAAACAGGTCTGAGACAACGCAAAGGCAAAGCATACTGAACAGAGGCCCTTTAAATAATAAGTGATGACATCACAATTCCGAGACTGCATCCTGTCTCACATGGATGATGCACACCAGTCTGGCCATAAAAGGAAGTGCAGGAAGTGAGCAGCGTCCCCCACAATGCACCATAGTCAGGAAGAGAGGTGAGTAAAATGGCTGCCAGCAGCACATGGCAAACACAACAGGAAAAAACCCTGACAGCTACAACATTTCGGGGGTAACTTTAACTTAGGGTCTCAGTGAGGCTCCTTTTGTATCTTGGAATCAAGGGTTAATATCTCCTAAGGGGGGTTATTGAACAGGGGGGGTTTAATCATGTTTGTTATGTGATTCTGTCTGCTACTGTGTAGTGATACTTCGGCTCATGGGTATATTTGGAACATAACGGCCTATGTCGAATGACGCAGCCTTTACGGTCAGGTGCACTTTTCTTTCATGTAATTAGCAAGAGTCCATGAGCTAGTGACGTATGGGATATACATTCCTACCAGGAGGGGCAAAGTTTCCCAAACCTCAAAATGCCTATAAATACACCCCTCACCACACCCACAAATCAGTTTTACAAACTTTGCCTCCTATGGAGGTGGTGAAGTAAGTTTGTGCTAGATTCTTCGTTGATATGCGCTTCGCAGCAGGCTGGAGCCCGGTTTTCCTCTCAGTGTGCAGTGAATGTCAGAGGGATGTGAAG
The DNA here is from genome assembly GCF_027579735.1 of Bombina bombina. NCBI lineage: Eukaryota > Metazoa > Chordata > Amphibia > Anura > Bombinatoridae > Bombina > Bombina bombina. The sequence continues at coordinate 1,004,152,020 of NC_069503.1, forward strand.
AGAGTATTGCCTATTTGAATTCAATGATCTCCTTCTACGGGGTCTATTTCATAGGTTCTCTGTTATCGGTCGTAGAGATTCATCTCTTACCTCCCTTTTCAGATCGACGATATACTCTTATATATACCATTACTTCTACTGATTCTCGTTTCAGTACTGGTTTGGCTTTCTACTACACGTAGATGAGTGTCCTGGGGTAAGTAAGTCTTATTTTTGTGACACTCTAAGCTATGGTTGGGCACTTTTATATAAAGTTCTAAATATATGTGTTTAAACATTTATTTGCCTTGATTCAGGATGTTCAATATTCCTTATTTCAGACAGTCAGTTTCATTATTTGGGATAATGCATATGAATAATCAATTTTTCTTACCTTAAAATTTGACTTTTTTCCTGTGGGCTGTTAGGCTCGCGGGGGCTGAAAATGCTTCTTTTTATTGCGTCATTTTTGGCGCTGACTTTTTTGGTGCAAAAATTTTCTTTGTCATTTCCGGCGTCATACTTGTCGCCGGAAGTTGCGTCATTTTTTTGACGTTTTTTTGCGCCAAAAATGTCGGCGTCACCAGATGTGGCGTCATTTTTGGCGCTTAAAGCATTTAGGCGCCAAATAATGTGGGCGTCTTTTTTGGCGCCAAAAAATATGGGCGTCATTATTGTCTCCACATTATTTAAGTCTCATTGCTTATTTGCTTCTGGTTGCTAGAAGCTTGTTCATTGGCATTTTTTCCCATTCCTGAAACTGTCATTTAAGGAATTTGATCAATTTTGCTTTATATGTTGTTTTTTCTATTTACATATTGTAAGATGTCTCAGATTGACCCTGAATCAGAAGATACTTCTGGAAGATTGCTGCCTAATGCTGGATCTACCAAAGTTAAGTGTATTTGTTGTAAACTTGTGGTGACTGTTTCTCCGGCTGTTGTTTGTAATGAATGTCATGACAAACTTGTTAATGCAGATAATATTTCCTTTAGTAATGTTCCATTACCTGTTGCTGTTCCATCAACATCTAATATTCAGGGTGTTCCTGTTAACATAAGAGATTTTGTTTCTAAATCTATTAAGAAGGCTATGTCTGTTATTCCTCCTTCCAGTAAACGTAAAAGATCTTTTAAAACTTCTCATTTTTCAGATGAGTTTTTAAATGAACATCATCATTCTGATTCTGTTTCTGATACTGATTTTTCTGTTTCAGAGGATTCTGTTTCAGAGGTTGATACTGATAAATCTTCATATTTATTCAAAATGGAATTTATTCGTTCTTTACTTAAAGAAGTCTTAATTGCATTAGAAATAGAGGAATCTGGTCCTCTTGATACTAAATCTAAACGTTTGAATACGGTTTTTAAACCTCCTGTAGTTATTCCGGAGGTTTTTCCCGTCCCTGATGCTATTTCTGAAGTAATTTCCAGGGAATGGAATAATTTGGGTAATTCATTTACTCCTCCTAAACGGTTTAAGCAATTATATCCTGTGCCATCTGACAGATTAGAGTTTTGGGACAAAATCCCTAAGGTTGATGGGGCTATCTCTACTCTTGCTAAACGTACTACTATTCCTACGGCAGATAGTACTTCCTTTTAGGATCCTTTAGATAGGAAAATTGAATCCTTTCTAAGAAAAGCTTACTTATGTTCAGGTAATCTTCTTAGACCTGCTATATCTTTGGCGGATGTTGCTGCAGCCTCAACTTTCTGGTTGGAAGCTTTAGCACAACAAGTAACAGATCATAATACTCATAGCATTGTTAATCTCCTTCAACATGCTAATAACTTTATTTGTGATGCCATCTTTGATATCATTAGGGTTGATGTCAGGTATATGTCTTTAGCTATTTTAGCTAGAAGAGCTTTATGGCTTAAAACTTGGAATGCTGATATGTCTTCTAAGTCAACTTTGCTTTCCCTTTCTTTCCAGGGTAATAAATTGTTTGGTTCACAGTTGGATTCTATTATTTCAACTGTTACTGGGGGGAAAGGAACTTTTTCACCACAGGATAAAAAATCTAAAGGTAAATTTAGGTCTGCTAATCGTTTTCGTTCCTTTTTTCACAATAAGGAACAAAAACCTGATCCTTCCCCTACAGGAGCAGTATCAGTTTGGAAACCATCTCCAGTCTGGAATAAATCCAAGCCTTTTAGAAAGCCAAAGTCAGCTCCCAAGTCCACATGAAGGTGCGGCCCTCATTCCAGCCCAGCTGGTAGGGGGCAGATTACGATTTTTCAAAGAAATTTGGATCAATTCGATTCACAATCTTTGGATTCAGAATATTGTTTCACAAGGGTACAGAATAGGCTTCAAGATAAGGCCTCCTGGAAGAAGATTTTTTCTTTCCCGTGTCCCAATAAATCCAGTGAAAGCTCAAGCATTTCTGAAATGTGTTTCAGATCTAGAGTTGGCTGGAGTAATTGTGCCAGTTCCAGTTTTGGAACAGGGGCTGGGGTTTTACTCAAATCTCTTCATTGTACCAAAGAAGGAGAATTCCTTCAGACCAGTTCTGGATCTAAAAATATTGAATCGTTATGTAAGGATACCAACATTCAAAATGGTAACTATAAGGACTATTCTGCCTTTTGTTCAGCAAGGGCATTATATGTCCACAATAGATTTACAAGCTGCATATCTGCATATTCCGATTCATCCAGATCACTATCAGTTTCTGAGATTCTCTTTTCTAGACAAGCATTACCAGTTTGTGGCTCTGCCGTTTGGCCTAGCGACAGCTCCAAGGATTTTTAAAAAGGTTCTCGGTGCCCTTCTATCTGTAATCAGAGAACAGGGTATTGTGGTATTTCCTTATTTGGACGATATCTTGGTACTTGCTCAGTCTTCACATTTAGCAGAATCTCATACGAATCGACTTGTATCGTTTCTTCGAGAACATGGTTGGAGGATCAAATTACCAAAGAGTTAGTTGATTCCTCAGACAAGGGTAACCTTTTTAGGTTTCTAGATAGATTCAGTGTCCATGACTTTGTCACTGACGGACAAGAGACGTCTGAAATTGGTTTCAGCTTGTCGAAACCTTCAGTCTCAATTATTCCCTTCAGTAGCCTTATGCATGGAAATTCTAGGTCTTATGACTGCTGCATTGGACGCGATCCCCTTTGCTCGTTTTCACATGCGACCTCTTCAGCTCTGTATGCTGAACCAGTGGTGCAGGGATTATACAAAGATATTACAATTAATATCTTTAAAACCGATTGTACGACACTCTCTGACGCGGTGGACAGACCACCATTGTTTAGTTCAGGGGGCTTCTTTTGTTCTTCCGACCTGGACTGTGATCTCAACAGATGCAAGTCTGACAGGTTGGGGAGCTGTATGGGGGTCTCTGACAGCACAAGGGGTTTGGGAATCTCAGGAGGCGAGATTACCAATCAACATTTTGGAACTCCGTGCGATTTTCAGAGCTCTTCAGTCGTGGCCTCTTCTAAAGAGAGAGTCGTTCATTTGTTTTCAGACGGACAATGTCACAACCATGGCATATGTCAATCATCAAGGAGGGACTCACAGTCCTCTGGCTATGAAAGAAGTATCTCGAATACTTGTATGGGCGGAATCCAGCTCCTGTCTAATTTCTGCGGTTCATATCCCAGGTATAGACAATTGGGAAGCGGATTATCTCAGTCGCCAAACACTACATCCGGGCGAATGGTCTCTTCACCCAGAGGTATTTCGTCAGATTGTCCAAATGTGGGGACTTCCAGTAATAGATCTGATGGCTTCTCATCAAAACAAGAAGCTTCCCAGGTATCTGTCCAGATCCAGGGATCCTCAGGCAGAAGCAGTGGATGCATTGTCACTTCCTTGGAAGTATCATCCTGCCTATATCTTTCCGCCTCTAGTTCTTCTTCCAAGAGTGATTTCCAAGATTCTAAAGGAGCATTCGTTTGTTCTGCTGGTGGCTCCAGCATGGTCTCACAGGTTTTGGTATGCGGATCTTGTCCGGATGGCTACTTGCCAACCGTGGACTCTTCCGTTAAGACCAGACCTTCTATCGCAAGGTCCTTTTTTCCATCAGGATCTCAAATCCTTAAATTTGAAGGTATGGAGATTGAATGCTTGATTCTCAGTCATAGAGGTTTCTCTGAATCCGTAATTAATACTATGTTACAGGCTCGTAAATCTGTATCTAGGAATATATATTATCGAGTCTGGAAGGCTTACATTTCTTGGTGTTCTTCTCATCATTTTTCTTGGCATTCTTTTAGAATTCCTAGAATTTTACAGTTTCTTCAGGATGGTTTGGATAAAGGTTTGTCTGCAAGTTCCTTGAAAGGACAAATCTCTGCTCTTTCTGTTCTTTTTCACAGAAAGATTGCTAATCTTCCTGATATTAATTGTTTTGTTCAGGCTCTGGTTTGTATAAAACCTGTCATTAAGTCAATTTCTCCTCCTTGGAGTTTGAATTTGGTTCTGGGGGCTCTTCAAGCTCCTCCGTTTGAACCTATGCATTTGCTGGATATTAAATTACTTTCTTGGAAAGTTTTGTTTCTTTTGGCCATCTCTTCTGCTAGAAGAGTTTCTGAATTATCTGCTCTTTCTTGTGAGTCTCCTTTTCTGATTTTTCATCAGGATAAGGCGGTGTTGCGAACTTCATTTAAATTTTTACCTAAGGTTGTGAATTCTAACAACATTAGTAGAGAAATTGTGGTTCCTTCATTGTGTCCTAATCCTAAGAACGCTAAGGAAAGATCGTTGCATTCTTTGGATGTAGTTAGAGCTTTGAAATATTATGTTGAAGCTACTAAAGATTTCCGAAAGACTTCTAGTCTATTTGTTATCTTTTCTGGTTCTAGGAAAGGTCAGAAGGCTTCTGCCATTTCTTTGGCATCTTGGTTAAAGTCTTTGATCCATCATGCTTATGTTGAGTCGGGTAGAACTCCGCCTCAAAGGATTACAGCTCATTCGACTAGGTCAGTCTCTACTTCCTGGGCATTTAGGAATGAAGCTTCGGTTGATCAGATTTGCAAAGCAGCAACTTGGTCTTCTTTGCATACTTTTACTAAATTCTATCATTTTGATGTGTTTTCTTCTTCTGAAGCAGTCTTTGGTAGAAAAGTACTTCAGCCAGCTGTTTCAGTTTGATTCTTCTGCTTATAATTTCAGTTTTTTTCATTATATGATTTAAACTTTGTTTTGGGGTGTGGATTATTTTTCAGTGGAATTGGCTGTCTTTATTTTATCCCTCCCTTTCTAGTGACTCTTGCGTGGAAGTTCCACATATTGGGTATTCATTATCCCATACGTCACTAGCTCATAGACTCTTGCTAATTCATGAAAGAAAACATAATTTATGTAAGAACTTACCTGATAAATTAATTTCTTTCATGTTAGCAAGAGTCCATGAGGCCCACCCTTTTTTGAGGTGGTTATGATTTTTTTGTATAAAGCACAATTATTCCAATTCCTTATTTTTTATGCTTTCGCACTTTTTTCTTATCACCCCACTTCTTGGCTATTCGTTAAACTGATTTGTGGGTGTGGTGAGGGGTGTATTTATAGGCATTTTGAGGTTTGGGAAACTTTGCCCCTCCTGGTAGGAATGTATATCCCATACGTCACTAGCTCATGGACTCTTGCTAATATGAAAGAAATGAATTTATCAGGTAAGTTCTTACATAAATTATGTTTTTTATGGACTGTGCGGTTTACCTTGTGACCGGGCATGGTCACGTTTTTGGCTCTATATTTCTGCATTCTTGACCGTGTGGCGACGGAGAAATTGTGGTTCACAGGAGGTGGTGAGTGCTCCAGCCTGGGGGTGTAAGGTGCCGTTTAGAATCTGCACCTCCCGGGAGTGTGCTTATGATACTGTCTGTGTTCTGTTAACCGGGGCTCATCAGGCGTAGGATCGCCTGGTCCAGTTCAGCCCTCCGGGGGAGCGACTGTCCTTGAGGCCTCAGGGGGTCAACCTTCGGTCAGGGGTCTTCATTTGTCCCGATGGAAGTATGTTGCACTTTTTGTTACAGACTGGCGCGCCTTTGTGTTTTACTGAGGCACGTTTTGGCGTTGCTGGAGGATCCCGCTCTTAATGGTCTGGGAAATCTCAGTCCTCCTCTTCGAATGGCTTGCATGATTAGACATAAGGGATGAAGTAATCTTCTTATAGTCTTTATTTTTTTGAGTATCCTTTCCAGTTTTCTTTGGAAGACTAAGATTCCTGTTGGGCTGGTCCTGCAGGTGTGTCCGTTCTTCCTGGGCAATAGCCTACGAGCTGCCTTATCTTTTATTTTAATCCAGGATGGAGGATTTAGGTCCTCATTTTGTTTTGTTTAAAGCTCATGTTGTAATATTTCCTTCGGGAACTTTCTTCTCTGGAATTGATACTCGCAATCTGTGGTTGCACTGTTTACCTATACAAAATTTTGTTCAAAGAGTGAAGACATGCTAGTCCTATGTTTGTTTGTCTGTCTGTCGTTTATCCCTTCATCTCGGGGGAGACTCTTTGTGACCTTGACAGTGCTGGGGCCCTTAGGTTTCAGGGTGGTCCTGACTGGGTACACATCCTTCTGTCTTTGAGACCTAGCTCAGACATGTGGCGCCTTTTATGCCAGGCTGGTTCGGTGAGGGCGCTGAGTGCTCACACTGTGATTTGTGTTGTTTTCCTTGTTTTATTTTACAAGTTTCAGCTAGCATTCTGAGAGGACTTTATGGTTCATGGTTTGCTTAGGGGCATGGGGGATTGAGTTCAGTCCTCATTAGCCTCTCAATCTAGTCATCCGGGACTCCGTTGAGATCGGCATTGACATACTTAGTTGTTTTCTGTTTTTTTGTGGGAACTAGAGTGGTTCCTTCCCTTTGTGGGTTGGAGATTTGGAGGATTTAGGTCCTCATACTGCCGGTTCTTGGCAGCCTTGCCTTTTCAAGGTCTCTTGGGAGTGTCCTTTTAGGACTTGTTCCTTTTAGAGGTTTTCTTTCTTTGGGTCAAGATTTTCTGGACTTCGTCCCTTTTTTTTCTGGTGGCTTTGGCCATTTAATTTAGGAAGTGAGGGCTGTGCGACTTTGTATACTTCCGGGAGTTAGTTGTCTCCTTATCAGGCATGATAGGCGGTGTTGTCTCCTTTTCCAAGATTTGCTTCAGGGATTTTTTCTACCATGGTTCGGGATGCTCTGCATTCTTTTTCCTTGGGTGTGGTCCTCCAGAAAGTTAATCAGACAGGATTATGGAGACTGGCCTTTCTTCTACTCTCTCTTCTGGTGACTCTGTTCTCATTATCATTCCCTTAGTCTTGGACTTTGTGCGCATTGTCCTTGGAGTCTTTGGGTCCTAGAGGAATTGCGTGACTTTGTCATGGCCTAGCATCTTGTTGGGGGGGGTGTTGACCTCCTGCTAAGGGTGTTCTCTTGGGCTGGGTATTACGAGTGAGTCCTGTATCCGTTATCCGGGTTAGCCCAGTTATCATTCCCTGTGAGGTCTGATTTATTCAGATGGGGTATCTTGTGTTCCCTGGGCGTTCATTTTATGACAATTCTGGGTCCAGGGTTCTTGTCTTGGATCCTTCTTGGATGTCTGGAGACTTATGATCCTGGGACTGGTTTGGGACGACCCAGTTTTTTTCAGGGAGACTATGTTATGACATAGAGGCTAGCTCATTGGGCTTGTAAACAACAAATGTTGCCTTGCGGTTAGCTTTGTGGCCTTGCAACACAAGGGTTGTTGGTTCAAATACAGCTGCGGCGCTGGATGTCCAGTTTAGGCCAGGATTCAAATCCACCTTCGGGTACTGGTTATAAACTTTAAGGCCTGCCTTGTCCTTCGGTTGGAGTGTGCTCCTTTTCATGGGGAGTTTTCCTCTGTGTGTACGAGGTTGGAACAGGTGGCTTTATTTCTGTTAGGGGCAGCAGTCTGCTGCTCCGTGGGTTGCTCTGTTCCAACTGTTGGAAATTGAAGTCTTATAGTAGAGACTGTCTAAGAGAGTTGTGACAGGTCTTCCTAAGGATCTAATCCACTTTCTCTGTACCAGGTCCTAGGGGGGTTCTCCTTGGGAGTACTTTTTTCTTGGAGGAGCGGATTGGGTTGGCAACCGAGCTCTGTTGGGGTGGGTGAGTCCCTCCATTCTTCCATTCCCTGGGGACTTGTGGTTGGGGTCTTTCTGTTCCCCCTGTCTATCAGACTTGCCTGTCGCTTGGGCTGGTCCAATGTTTGGAGCAGGATCTGAGATCTGTTGCTCTGATACTTTGTCCTCTGGTCATTCGAGGTACGGTGAGCATTTTTTAGGTTTCTGCTTTTCTCCACGTTAAGATCTGTGGGATGGACTGGCGGCTTTTGGATAGCCTGCGACGTTATCCACTGGCTAGTGGATGCTTAGCAGACTGAATGATCCTATCTGCAGCTGCCCTGCAAGTATTCAAGTTTCAGAGTCATTTTTAGATAACTGCACATTAGATGTTCATCTATCTGAGCTTGCTGCACGAGGTTTTGGTTTTGAAAAGATTTTTGGAGCTACCTTTTGCGACTTGGGGACCTTCGTCTTCAGTTGCTTTTTAGAGTGCGGTTGCACTTTGTTAGAGGAAGATTCTTTTCTCTGTTTCAGACTCTCGGCCTTAGCCCGTGATTTCTGTATCTCTGTGGTCTGGGCATGGCCCCCCTTGTTTCTACGAGACCGGTTGGGTCTCTGTTAGCCTGACCCAGTTTCTCAGGTTTTTGCTCTGTGTTTTTAATTAGGACTCTTTGTGCCCTAAAAAGAATATGGTAGTCTGTTCCCTTTCTCTAGTAAGGGGTGTGTTGTTTGGAGACTGGCTGCTGGGCAACGGTGTCTCCTGGAGGCTGATTGACTCAGTTGAGTCTAGTTTCCTGGGGTCTCTAGCATGGGTTGTGAACTATCTGCGGGTCAGTGTCCTTGGGCCTTTTCTTTTTTTCAAAGTTTTTCTCGACTTCGGACGAAGCAGGATTTTGTGGGTAGGGGTTTTCTTCATGCCTGGTGCCCTCAGAATGGGCCGCCTTTTGTACCCTTCCGTTTTAGCATTCAGTGTCCTCTATAGCTTGGGTATTGTTTTCCCAAAAGTAATGAATGCAGCTGTGGACTCTCTCCATTTATGAAGAAAAAAATAAATTATGCTTACCTGATAATTTTCTTTTCTTAAGATGGAAAGAGTCCACAGCTCCCCGCCCGTGTTTTTTTGTGGTGCGGCCATAATTTTTGTTCTTCTGGCACCTTTACACCCTGATATTTTCTTCTACTGTTCCTTGTTCCTCGGCAGAATGACTGGGGGATGAGGGAAGTGGGGGGGAATATTTAAGCCTTTGGCTCCTCCTGAATTCCCAAATGTAATGAATGCAGCTGTTGACTCTTTCCATCTGAAGAAAAGAAAATTCAAGCTCCATCTTTATCTTTAGCAGAATTCCATACCAACAGACTGTTGTTGTTTCTTCACCTACTATTAGTTCTTAGACATAGATGTTTCTCTGATTCAGTGTTTGAAATCTTAATTTGGCGTCGTAAGACTGTAACTATTTATCATAAGGTCTGGAAGGCCTTTTTTTCTTGGTGTTATAGATCATAATTTTTCCTGGCATTCTTTTATAATTGCTAGAATTTTGCAGTTCTTACGGGATTACCTGGATAAGGGCCTATCTGCCAGTTCATCCAAAGGGGCAGATTTCTGCTCTTTCAGTTTTATTTCATAGGAAAATTGCTTATCTTCCTGATATTCGTGGTTTTGTTCAGGTTTTAGCCCGTATTAAGCCTGTGATCAAGCTAATTTCTCCTCCATGGAATCTTAGCATGGTGTTAAGTGTTTTTCTGTTTAATCCCTTTGAACCTATGCATAATGTGGATATTAAACTGCTTTCTTGGAATGTTTTATTCCTTTTGGCTATCTCTTCTGTTAGAAGAGTTTCAGAGTTATCTGTTCTTTCTTGTGATCCTCCTTAGTTTGTTTTTCATAAGGAAAAGGCGGTTTTACACACTACCTTTGATTTTTTTGCCTAACATTGTTTTAATTGTTGTCCCTTATTTGTGTCCTAATCCTAAAAAAGGCTTCAGAGAGATCTTTGCATAATTTGGATGTTGTTAAAGCATTGAAATATGATATTGCTGTCTAGACAGACTTCTAATTTATTAATTCACTTTCTTTCATGTAATTGGCAAGAGTCCATGAGCTAGTGATGTATGGGATATACATTCCTACCAAGAGGGGGCAAAGTTTCCCAAACCTCAAAATGCCTATAAATACACCTCCCACCACACCCACAACTCAGTTTTACAAACTTTGCCTCCTATGGAGGTGGTGAAGTAAGTTTATGCTTAGTTTTTATGATTTTCTTCTATGATAAACGCTTCTAAGCATTTTGAAGCCCAATTCCTCTCAGAGAACAGTGTTTGTCAGAGGAATGGGAAGAGAGTATCGCCTATTGATTTTATGGTTTCTCTCACGTGAAATCATTTCAAGGGTTCTCTGTTATTGGTCGTAGGGATTCATCCCCTACTTCCCTTTTCAGATCGACAATATACTCTTATATACCATTACCTCTGCTGTTAGTTTTCAGTACTGGTTTGGCTATCTGCTATATGTGGATAGGTGTCTTTCAGTATGTATGTATCATTATTTAAGACACTATCAGCTATGGTTTGGCGCTTTATGTTTTAATATAAAGTTTTAAATATATGTTTTTTACTTATATTTGCCATGAGTCGGGTCTATGTATATTTCTCTTTTGCAGTCTAAACAGTTTCAGTATAGGAATAATGTTTGTGAAGTTTTATTTCTTACCTGGGGTTCAGTCTTTTTCTAATTTGACTTGTTTCTCAATTTTTTTCGCGGGCTCGCGAGCATGCAAAATGGTGTTAGTTATTGCGTCATTCTTGGCGTGAAATTTTTTTTGCACAAATTTCATCATTTCTTGCATCTTTGTTGACGCTAGTTGTTTTGGTATGAAGTTGTGTTTGTTATGACGCAAGTTGCGTCATTTCCTGGTGTTAGTTTTGCACCAAAAAATTGTTTAACTTCCTTTTGCGTAATGCGTCATTCTTGGCGACAAAATTGAGTTATTTTACCCCTCTATTGCTCACTGTTTTCATGAATTTTTGAAAACTATTATGCCTGATTTTTTATTTTATTTTTGTTTAAAAAAACAACAACAACAAAAAAAACAACCTATCTTTATTTTCCTATCTACTGAAACTGTTACATTGTGGAAATTGAATATTTTGGCTAATGTTATTTCTTCTTTTTCTGTTACATTTTGCGAGATATCTCATTCTGATCCTGACTCTTATATTACTGTAGAAACTATGATGCCCTGAAACACAATTCTACAAAGCTAAGTGTGTTCTTTTTATTATTAAGCTGTTGTTATTTTCTTCAGCTCAATTTATTTTATGATTAAAATGTTTCTACATGTACAATGACATTTACTGTTTTTACTTATTCAGTTCATGTACTTGATTTAATCTGCAAACATCACATGTTATTGCTTTTATCATAAAGGTTATGACTGCTATTATGCCTTTAAGTAAACTTATGAGGTATTTTCAAAATTGTTATAGGGAATATAAATTTTAATGCTAAAGGGCCCGTTTTTTAAAAAATTTGATTAAAAACAGGGGCACTTTAATTCATAAAAATTTACATTTCACTCGTGTTGTGAAAAAATACTTACTTTTTAATCTTGACAGCCACTCCAGCTTCCTCCTCCCGTCGCAATGCCTTTTCCTGGGTCTAAAATGAGGAATCTGGCTTCCTCCAATCACGGCATTGAATCAGACACTGATTCCCTTGGGGGGAAGCCGTGATTAGAGGATGACCGATCCATCATTTCTGACGTCAGAAATGGCTTTCAAACACCGGGGGAAGCTGGAGCGGCTGTCAAGTTTAAAAGGTAAGTTTTTTTTCACAACACTCGTGAGATGTAAATTTTTATGAATTAAAGTGCCCCTGTTTTTAATCAAATTTTTAAAAACCGGGCCCTTTAGCATCAAAATGTACATTCACTTTAAGATGTAATTAATTTTGTTCTGACCGACAGCATATTTAAGTTTATTCTACTGATGAAGGTTTTCTTTGGCTTAAAGGATCCTGTATCAGAGACAGTTTTATTAAAAATTATCCTTATTTTTCATTTGAACATTATTTGTTCTTTGTTAAGGAAAATTTGTCATTATTAGCTTTTAGGAGCCTAGTCCTCCTATTAACTATGTTATTTTAAAATCTGGATTTTAAGGGCTCCATGTACTAAGCAGTCAGCGAGCTACCCGCAACAAATCTCGCGTCAAAACTCGCAAACTGATATGTACAAAGCCGTCAATTATGTTAAAACTCACATCTTTAAAATTGCGAGCGTACTTATCCGCCAAACCTCGCTACCTCTCCATTTTTCACTGTAATTAGACACATTTGACCACCAACTCGCCAAAAACGAATGTACTAAAAAATCTATTTGTCCACTCGCGTCAATCTCCGCCCCCACCTCGTTATTTTTGCCTCGCCACCTTTTAGGTGGTGGGCAAGGTACAAAACAATAGGAAAGTCACTCTAGACGCGAGTCTAGACATATATAAAAGGCAGTAATATCAGCATTGTACTTACATTGTTCATTTCAGCAGCTATGGAGAGAATTCTGTATTTGTTTATTCTCTGTGTGATGCAAATCCGGGCTAGAAGACATGAGATGAGAAAAGTGAGGATTCTTGGATTTTGAAGCGGTTTCAGATCCAGATGAAGCCATATCGAATTTGTAATTAAAGATCACAAAAAATAACGCTCTGTAATCACTCTCCCAAAATTTTGGAACAATAATAAAGTTGTTTACAAAAGTTGTACTTTTATAGGAACAAAATTCTATTCCCGCGACTACTATGACGTTTGTGACACCTTGCATGTCACGTGTTAACAATTGGCCAGACAATTCAACTGAAAGTTAAGTACATCAGCTTAGTCGCGGCGAGCGAGGCGTCAAATTTATCAATATTCCGCCACTGCTCGCGGCGGGCTAGAAGTGTCTATTTATTGTGGGATTATTAGTACATAGCAACAGCAGACACCATTTCGCCCGCGGCGAGTAATGGCGAGTTTAGCCGCGTCTACAATGACGGATGAATTGACGGCTTAGTACATGGAGCCCTAAGATTTTATTTTGCTCCTGAGGGTTTTTCCTATTCAAGATACTGTCTGTATTATGTTCTAAAGAATGGTTTATCCTGATTCCCTTTTGGGGCTGTACTACTATTTCTTTCTTTTTTTTTTAATATTTTATTTATAACCAACAAATGGTACAGTGGTAAGAAGACAAAACAAAAATACACCACACAGGGTGTAATAAAGTAACATAAAACTGATAAGGTTATATGATACAGTAGCACATATCAACGCAGAATTGTCAGATATAACAGTATACAAGGCTCATAATGTATTAGGATTTACACATGACTGATATGAATTAGAGAATGCGCTAGCATAGATATTCACTAGTACCACAATGCTGGGGGTTTATCTTTTTTAACCTAACATAATCAAACCTAACTTAAAATATAACATTACCTATGGAAAACTAAACTAAACATAATAGGGTAGGCCCAGAAGTAAGTGAACCATTATCTTCTTGGGAAGAAGAGCCGAATAAGTCAGTATCAAGGTAAATAAGTGATATGTGTGAATATATTTATTACATATCAATGTGGAGTTTATATGCTTGTACTAATTTGTACTGAAGGCATGAGATACCTCCACCTGGGGTAGTGTTAGGGGTGGATACCTGAATATCAGCTAGAGTATACTATTGAGCAAGTTACCCCCAGTAGGCAATCATATGCATTCCAATGGAGTATGTTAGACAGCAATGTGAGTCTAATAAACAGTATATTCACTATTTTAATAGATATAAGGTTCAAAACCTATGTGTATGTAGGGCTTTAACTTCAGGACTCGATGCATGTTACCATTGCATTAGGCATGTGGCGTGAGTATACCAAATAGCGATTTACTGCAGCATTGTTCTCTCCTTAATGACCCGATCAGTGAGTATAATAGGAGGAGCAACCTGGCAATTGATAGGATATAACATTAACATTAAGTGGGTTGCATCAAGGGACAGTGAGTCCACTATCTGTGTATTTATAAAGCTCTAAACCTGCATACCTGAGACACACCGGGCCTCAACATTAATTAAATGGGGGGAACAAACACAGAAAACAAAAACAAGACCTTAACTAAAGAAAATAAGATAATACCCGTGGCTTCTGAATGTATTAGGCTGTCTACAGAACAAAAAGACCTCCACATGCTAATAGGCAGTGCCGTACATGTAATGAGTTGCAGTGACATATATTGTAATGACCAACTAGTGGCAGGAGCATGGGGGGAGCCACATGCCCACCAAGAGAGTCAACTTAAGTTTCAAATAAGATGAAATATGGATCAGTGGTATATACTGAGGGTTAACAGAACAGCAAGCCTAGTTGCCTTATAAAATACAAGGTTCCGCTTTGTTTCGTGGGGGTGGTAAATAGTTAAGTAGCTGTCTCCTAGCTGAAAGTGTGGAGATAATGTCCACTGCACTCTAGGGGACATCTGAGAAGTAGGGGTAGCTGCAGGGTAGAAAAATCGCAATATGAAACATGAGGCAACAGCCACGGTTCAAATAGAAATGTAAGGATGACACAAGATCATGAAGTACACATAGTAATAATAAACAATATTAAAGTTCCATGGTGGGTTAATAACAGATATTGTCAGGGCTAAACAGAAACTATAGTCACCATGATGGCAAGAACATATAACCGTAGCTAAATTTCAGCAAGAGACAAATTGTCACATTACCCTGCAGTGTAGAGTAGATTTAACGTTATAGCAGTCTGTATAAAATCCCAGCATATAATGTGAAATGGCAGGCACCATCTTAATTATCAGGCTAAACACAGGTGTACTATTCAAGTGGCAGCCCGAGCACCAGAAGAACCCGCTGGAGTGTAATCTTCACATTTTTAGCCTATCCCCTCTTTGGCCCAAACTATTGTTCCATCGTACACGTCCGATAACCATGTAATCTGCTTTACATGATAGCTTGAGAAGGGCAGTTCACTTGGCAAAAGTATCTGTGAGCGCTGGGGAAAACACACAGCTGCGCTCTTTGAAAATGTAGGGATCCCATATAGTATTTCAGTGGGGGACTGCTGCGCAGTGAGATCTGGATATAGCCGCGGGTCAGAGGAACCGCTGTTAAATCCTAAGGCTAGCTCTGGAACACACACGGCGGCAAAGTCTTGTACTTGGTCAGGTACAAATGGCATCTCAGTATTCTGCTTCTCTGTACGCCTTGTAAGGATCGAGCTCCCCAATTGAGTGGTTGATGCACCAGCTGTGATGGATCCCTCAGAGCTGAAAGCTCTCCCAGCAGACGACCGCAGCGGGGGCAGATCCCCCTCTGCATGACAGGACAAAGCCTCCTCGGCTGGGTCCAAAAGAAAAGCTGTTGGGTTGGTAATTGCGGTGGGCCTATGCAGGTCCGTGGTGGGCGAGTTCTTCAGTTCCTGTGCTGGGAGGCAGCCTATGTATGGAGAACGATCTTCCTTGTAAGTTGACACACTACCATGTGTATTTGAGAGCAATAGCATGGCGTCTCCGTCAGCTGATAAGTAACCGGTTTGCTCGATGTTCCGAACCGTTTCTGCTGCACCACAGCATCTTGTGTTTTGCATCATTGTACACAGGTTGTTGCAGCTGTAGAGCAAGTTTTCAAGTTGTGGTAAAAAGATTGCAGACAGTGCCGCAGATATCTCCCTGTCTGAATCCATTACCTCGTGGGCGGTTGATTTTGAACTGAGTCACTCAAATTTGTATTCACTCAAAAACGACTTTCCGGGGTAGAAGGGTTGGTATTCCTCCTATCTGCTAAGTGTTCTCGGACAACTTGCTTGTCAAGAGAGAGGCAGATGGCATGAATTGAAGGCTGCAGTGTTAAAATTAAAATAAATTTTCTTCAGAGCTGCTGAAGCTTGCAGCCATCTTGTAGAGCCGCCCACCGGAAGTCCCCGGCTGTACTACTATTTCTATGGAAATTGGTACTTATTTTTAGGATTCTTTAGAGTTTGAATATTACCTTAGTAGAGCATATTCATGTACTGTTTATAGTTTTAGCTCAGCCTTTATCTGTGGCTGACATTTCTCAGTGGAAATAGCTGTTGTTATTTAATCCCTCCCTCTCTAGTTACTCTTCTGTGGACTTCCACATCTTGATGATTTCTATCCCAGACGTCACTAGCTCATGGACTCTTGCCAATTACATGAAAGAAAACATAATTTATAAGAACTTACCTGATAAATTAATTTCTTTCATATTGGAAAGAGTCCATGAGGCCCACCATTTTCTTATGGTGGTTATGTTTTTGTGTAGAAAAGCAAAATTATATTTCCAGTTCCTGCTTTTTTACTCCTTTTGTTATCACCTCACTACTTGGCTATTCGTTAAACTAAGTTGTAGGTGTGGTGGGAGGTGTAGTTATAGGCATTTTGAGGTTTGGGAAACTTTGGCTCCTCTTGGTAGGAATGTATATCCCATACGTCACTAGCTCTTGGACTCTTGCCAATATGAAAGAAATGAATTTATCAGGTAAGTTCTTACATAAATTATGTTTTTCTGATGTTGGGAAAGGACAGAAAGTTCTACTGTTTATTTGGCCTCTTGGTTTAAACTTCTTGTTCACAAAGCTTACTTGGAGGCATGTCAGCCTTCACCGCAACGGATTACTGCTCATTTTCCTAAGTCAGTTGTAACTTCTTGAGCTTTCAAGAATGAGGCTTCATTTGACCAAATTTGCAAGGTCTTCTTGGTCGTCTTTGTATACTTTTACAAAATTCTACCATTTTGATGTTTTTTCTTCTTCTGAGGCAGCCTTTGGTAGAAAGATTCTTCAGGCAGTTTTTTTTTAACTCTTGTTGGGTTTTTGTAAGATTGTGGATTTATTTTCTCAGTGTAAAAAGATGTTTTTTGTTTTTTTTTTAAAAACCCACCATTTATGTTATTACTCGTGGTCTCCACAGGAGTAATGGATCATGGACTCTCACAACCTGTATGAAAGAAAACATAATTAATGCTTACCTGATAAATTAATTTCTTTCGTGGTGGTGAGAGTCCACGAGACTCCATCTTTTGTTATTGATTTTAGTATTTTCTTTAGCACATCTTATTTCCCTGCTCTTTTTATGGCCCTTAATCCTTTTTTGCCTCATGTTGTTTGGCTATAAGTTAGACTGAGGTATATGTGAGGTGGGAGGGGTTTTATAGATCTTGTGGGGTTTTGGAATCTTAGTCTCCTAGTAGTAAGGAAGATTAATTACCAGGAGTAATGGATCGTGGACTCTCACCACCATGATTTTTTTTTTTAATCAGGTAAGCATAAAATATTTATTTCTCCAACATAGGTGTGTCCGGTCCACGGCGTCATCCTTACTTGTGGGATATTCTCTTCCCCAACAGGAAATGGCAAAGAGCCCAGCAAAGCTGGTCACATGATCCCTCCTAGGCTCCGCCTTCCCCAGTCATTCTCTTTGCCGTTGTACAGGCAACATCTCCACGGAGATGGCTTAGAGTTTTTTAGTGTTTAACTAGCAGACCTGGTGAATATGTCATCGGCTCCACCATGGAAGCTACCTTTGAGACGAGACCTTCTTGTTCAAGGTCCGTTCGAACATCCGAATCTGGTCTCACTCCAACTGACTGCTTGGAGATTGAACGCTTGATCTTATCAAAGCGAGGGTTCTCAGATTCTGTCATTGATACTCTTGTTCAGGCCAGAAAGCCTGTAACTAGAAGAATTTACCACAAAATATGGAAAAAATATATCTGTTGGTGTGAATCTAAAGGATTCCCTTGGGACAAGGTAAAAATTCCTAAGATTCTATCCTTTCTTCAAGAAGGTTTGGAAAAAGGATTATCTGCAAGTTCCTTGAAGGGACAGATTTCTGCCTTGTCTGTGTTACTTCACAAAAAGCTGGCAGCTGTGCCAGATGTTCAAGCCTTTGTTCAGGCTCTGGTTAGAATCAAGCCTGTTTACAAACCTTTGACTCCTCCTTGGAGTCTCAATTTAGTTCTTTCAGTTCTTCAGGG
This sequence comes from Bombina bombina, assembly GCF_027579735.1. Classification (NCBI taxonomy): domain Eukaryota; kingdom Metazoa; phylum Chordata; class Amphibia; order Anura; family Bombinatoridae; genus Bombina; species Bombina bombina. The sequence goes on from NC_069503.1 coordinate 1,004,170,069, forward strand.
GGTTCCGTTTGAACCCTTACATTCCGTTGATATTAAGTTATTATCTTGGAAAGTTTTGTTTTTGGTTGCAATTTCTTCTGCTAGAAGAGTTTCAGAATTATCTGCTCTGCAGTGTTCTCCTCCTTATCTGGTGTTCCATGCAGATAAGGTAGTTTTACGTACTAAACCTGGTTTTCTTCCGAAAGTTGTTTCTAACAAAAACATTAACCAGGAGATAGTCGTGCCTTCTTTGTGTCCGAATCCAGTTTCAAAGAAGGAACGTTTGTTGCACAATTTGGATGTTGTTCGTGCTCTAAAATTCTATTTAGATGCTACAAAGGATTTTAGACAAACATCTTGCTTGTTTGTTGTTTATTCTGGTAAAAGGAGAGGTCAAAAAGCAACTTCTACCTCTCTCTCTTTTTGGATTAAAAGCATCATCAGATTGGCTTACGAGACTGCCGGACGGCAGCCTCCTGAAAGAATCACAGCTCATTCCACTAGGGCTGTGGCTTCCACATGGGCCTTCAAGAACGAGGCTTCTGTTGATCTGATATGTAAGGCAGCGACTTGGTCTTCACTGCACACTTTTACTAAATTTTACAAGTTTGATACTTTTGCTTCTTCTGAGGCTATTTTTGGGAGAAAGGTTTTGCAAGCCGTGGTGCCTTCCATCTAGGTGACCTGATTTGCTCCCTCCCTTCATCCGTGTCCTAAGCTTTGGTATTGGTTCCCACAAGTAAGGATGACGCCGTGGACCGGACACACCTATGTTGGAGAAAACAGAATTTATGTTTACCTGATAAATTACTTTCTCCATCGGTGTGTCCGGTCCACGGCCCGCCCTGGTTTTTTTTTTTTAATCAGGTCTGATAATTTATTTTCTTTAACTACAGTCACCACGGTATCATATGGTTTCTCCTATGCAAATATTCCTCCTTTACGTCGGTCGAATGACTGGGGAAGGCGGAGCCTAGGAGGGATCATGTGACCAGCTTTGCTGGGCTCTTTGCCATTTCCTGTTGGGGAAGAGAATATCCCACAAGTAAGGATGACGCCGTGGACCGGACACACCGTTGGAGAAAGTAATTTATCAGGTAAACATAAATTCTGTTTTTTATTTTTTTCAAAAAAGCTTTATTGATGTAAAATAAGCATACATTCAAAAATATGCAGTGAGCATGAATTGCATTCATAAACATATTAGTCTGCTTAAGTGTTAATGTCAGAGTCCACATGAAGTAGTTCAATGCTTGAGCATAAAATATATTTTTTGTGCAGAATTGTTTGCAAGACTTCTATAAGTCTTAGGGGCCAATTTACCATGCCCCGTATGCTGCAGTTTCCGTGCGAGCCTTTAGGCTCGCCAGAAACAAGAGTTAAGAAGCAGCGGTCGTAAGCTGCTCCTTAACTCGTCCGCCACCTCTGAGGTGGCAGACAGCAATCATCCCAATCAGATATAATCGGTATGATTGACTCCCTGGCTAGCGGCCAATTGGCCGTGAATGTGCAGGGGGCAGTATTGCACATGCATTTCACAAGAGATGCTTGTGCATTTAAAAAATGCCAACAGCGTATGCTGTCGGCATTTATCAATGTGTGGTGAACATGATCTTCTACTGCGGATCATGTCCTCCCGCAGAATGTTGAATCGACCCCATAGAATTTAATGAACAATTAGTACTATGCTCAAGACTGTAAGAATAAATTAGTATTTAATTGGTAAACTGGAAAATATACCTGCAGCATTTTTGCATCTTAAAACTGGCTATAAAGCACACATTTTTAAATTAAGTAAAACCGTTTACTTGACATTTATAATTATTTAGGCAATAAAATGGTATTTTTATTTATTATTAACCCTTGTTTGTAAAGCAGCACTTTTTTGTGTTGCTAAGAATATAAAAAAACTCTAAAAAGTGATACATAGTATGGCCGGCCTAAAACTTTTTTTATGTATGCTTAATTCATTATGTAAAACTGATTTTGTTTTCACTTGTAGGGATCATGAGCGTATTTTAAACATTTAAACAGAAAATATACTTCAATGTATACCTAATTCTCAACTTTTTTTATTGCAAAATAAGTCTTGTAATCCTGCATATAAATTTAGACTTAGAAATATATGCATTGTATGCACATAGACAGAACAGGAATTAGTCCATTGCAGAGAAAGGTATTGCTGCTTATAATAAGAGGTAAAATGTATGGGTACGACAGTAAAAAATAAAATACTGGTGAGTTATATTATTGCCTTTAAACAGTTCTATTTCATTAGCTGTCTGTGAGGCAGCTTTTCATTATGATCTGGTGAGGCATACATACTTATCTTGCAACCACTAACAATATTCTCATATAGAACAATATTGGAGTGCATTGTGTGTGTGTGATATTCACTATTTTGTAAAGGGTTAAATGTATAGTATTTTTAATATACTGCAGAGCAGTATATTTTTCCTAGATTATCCCAATAATTCAGATGTGTTTTCTATGAAACTGAAAACCTGTATCCAAAATTAATGAATTGTACTTCCTAGACCATTGGTTGCCCTTCACTCACTTACCCTCTAAATTTAACAGGTTGGGCTTTAGGGTCCTAGAATTTTGATATTGTTTCACAAATTAACACTCATTTCAGTTAACAAGGATAACATATCGCTTATTTATTAGGTATGTGCATTCAAATTCTTTGTGAGAATCTGAATGCGGAAGTAATAAGTTGCTCGGATGTTTTCGTAGCCAGATTGATTCCTGTAAAAGATCTTAGATTGGGTATCTTTTACAGGAATCAAACTGGCTACCAAAATATCTGAAGGGAACGAGCAGCATTTTACTTCCGCATTCAGATCCTTATGAAGGATCCGAATGCACATACCTATTATTTATATTAAGGTAACATTGTTTACATGCCCCCAACTCTTGTTTCTGTGTTTTCTGTGTTTGACTGAAACTCATGGATATGTTACTTAAAGGGACAGTATACACCAATTTTCATATAACTGCATATAATAGACACTACTATAAAGAAGAATATGCACAGATACTGATCTAAAAATCCACTGTAAAACATTTTAAAAATGTACTTAGAAGCTCCAAGTTTAGCACTGTTGATAGCTGGAACACCCAGAGATAGGGGCTGGGAGCAGAAAATATACTTTTTTTTACAAAAACACTCCCAGTTGGGCTGTATAAATAGATCATCTACAAAACATTTATGCAAAGAAAAATCTAGTGCACAATGTCCCTTTAAGTTACTGCAAGTTATATTTATAATTTATTTGTAGACCTCCAACATTATTCCTACATTGGTAAAGCAAAGATGCATTATGCCATGGTAAATTTAAAAAATGGAAAAACTGAAATGACAAAGAGGTAGAAGGCTCCCTGTTGGTTGCATCAACCTAGGTCACCTTCTTAAAGGGACACTCAAGTCAAAATTAAACTTTTATTATTCAGATAGAACATGCAATTTTAAACAACTTTCCAATTTACTTCCATTAACAAAATGTGCACAGTCTTTTTAAATTTAATTTTTTTGAGCCACTAGCTCCTACTCAGCATGTGCAAGAATTCACAGAATAAGCGTGTATGCATTTGTGATTGGCTGATGGCTGTCACATGGTACATGTATGCATTTGTGATTGGCTGATGGCTGTCACATGGTACAGGGGGAGTGGAAATAGACATAAGTTTTAAAATTGTCAGAAAAAAATCTACTGCTCATTTCAAGTTTAGACTAAGTGCTATTGCATTGTCTTGTTATCTTGCATTTGTTGATTATGCAAATCTACTGTGTTGACTGGTCCTTTAATTTATGGACTTGTGAGCTTTCTTGTTAAAGGGGAATACAAAAGGAAACTGATGAGAAAATGACAAGGGTTCTAACGGTAAGCAATGGGGCTATAGGTTAATGTAGTTTGTAAGCATCTCTAAATAGTGTTTTTAGGGATCTCTAAATACCCGGGGAAAGTCTTGTGGAGCAAGGCAAATAATTCTACATAATAGGTGTGGTGCAGTGATATTGAGGGCCTTGGCTGTTCGGGATTTTCAATTTTATTCTTGAGGCTAAAGAAAACCAGTGGGAGGATTGGCAAAGAGGTACAGCAGATGATGAGCTGTGTGTGAGGAAGATCAGTTAGGAAAACATACAGGAGTTTGGGACAAAGCTGATGGAGTTGCAGTAGTCAAAGCAGGATATAAAGAGAGTTCATTAGAGTATTGGTTGTGTGCCAGATTTAAAAAAAAAAATTAAGATTAAAGTATCAGGAACAAATGATAGTTCTTAGTCAAATGTGACCCCAAGGCAACATGCATGAGGGGTCGGTGTGATGACAGTGTAACAGTTATTGTGAGGGTGTAGGGATAGGGAATTAAAGGAGAAAGAAAGGAGTTTAAGATTTAAGAGGTAAATCTTTAGATAATTCATCCAAGAGTGCTGTGCAGCAGTTGCCATAGATTGCCATTACTAGCACGCATTCACTTTTCCTTATGTCAGCATATTTTCAAATCCAATCAGTTCTTTCATCTTCGACTGCCACTGATATGATTGTTACCTATTTTCCATTAATATTTACTGCGTGCTTTGACTTGTCATCTGCAGCACCACATTCTGCAGTCATAACGCTTATCTTGATTATTGGAATATGTTTTTTTACTCCTTTAAACACATATTGTAGCAATCCAAGAAGGTGTCCAGCAATTGCAGATCAGTATTCCAGAGGAAATTCGTATATTGCAGAAGGAACAAAAATTAAAGGAGTGAAAATAGGTCATAGGCAAAAAAAAGGAGCTATGGAAACTAGAATGAAGCTACCACGTAACAGGCATTTTGTAGTACATAATATCTACATCTTAACTGTCGTTTGTAGTTGAATTATGATAAATTGTTAATATACGTTAGGGTCATTTTATTGGTCAACCTCAGAATTTTACGTTGCAAGTACATAGTAATTTTGTCTGCTATACTTTCATGCAAACACCAAAGTATATATAGGTAGAACTAACGTATTTCATATGATAAAATTATTTCTCCTATTTGTTTGCAGGTATTTGGTTTCCAAGCAGGACTTACCTACCTCGATAGCAAGGGAACATATTGCTCTCCTGTCCCTGTAGTCCCTTCCTTCAGCACAGCTGTTTATGGCAAACTGCTCCAGCTTCCTCAGTACTGGTAAGTCATGTTGTGCTATGCCTGAATCACAAGCCACTGCTCATTTCCTATGCGTTATTGCCTTTATAGAGAAAGACTGAATAGATCTTAAAACCAAGCAATATATGACTGATATTGTTAATAATACCAATATTCATTTTGTACCAGTGTTAAAGGGACAGTCTACACCAGAATTTTTATTGTTTTAAAAGATAGATAATACCTTTTATTACCCATTTCCCAGTTTTGCATAACCAACACAGTTATAATAATATACGTTTAACCACTGTGATTATCTTGTATCTAAGCCTCTGCAAACTGCCCCTTTTTTCAGTTCTTTTGACAGACTTGCAGTCTAGCCAATCAGTGCCTGCTCCCAGATAACTTCTCTTGCACGAGCACAGTGTTATCTATATGAAATTCGTGAACTAACACCCTCTAGTGGTGAAAAACTGTTAAAATGCAATCTGAAAGAGGTGGGCTTCAAGGTCTAAGAAATTAGCATATGAACCTCCTAGGTTAAGCTTTCAACTAAGAATACCAAGAGAACAAAGCAAAATTGGTGATAAAAGTAAATTGGAAAGTTCTTTAAAATTACATGCTGTATCTGAATCATGAAAGTTTATTTTGGCCTAGACTGTCCCTTTAAATCAAAAAGTACTTCAGCTTATTAATTTATCTGATTACTACTCCAAATGACAAAACAATCTAAGTGCACAATATTGTATAATTTTTCTAATAATATTTCTGCCCACAGGAATTCAGAACATAAATCATGATTTAGCAGAAATAGCAATGAATAGCAGGAGACAATAATTAATAGATTTTACCCAACGTATATGTGTTCAGGTTATCAACTTTAGATGGATGAAAGTCTGAGATCAGGTGTTGTAGTTGTCATAATAAAGGGACACTCAAGTCAAAATTAAACTTTCATTTTTCAGACAGAGCATGCAATTTTAAACAACTTTCCAATTTACGTCCATTAACAAAATGTGCACAGTATTTATATATTTAAACTTTTTGAGTCACCAGCTCCTACTGAACATGTGCAAGAATTGAAAGAATAAAATGTGTATGCATTTGTGATTGGCTGATGGCTGTCACATGGTACATGTATGCATTTGTGATTGGCTGATGGCTGTCACCTGGTACAGGGGGAGTGGAAATAGACATAACTTTAAAAATTGTCAGAAAAAACATCTACTACTCATTTGAAGTTCAGACTTAGTGCTATTGCATTGTTTTGTTATCTTGCATTTGTTGATTATGCAAATCTACAGTATTGACTGGTCCTTTAACATCTAACCAGTATTTTTCATTAATTAAATGGAACTGGTTAGTTTTAGAATTTCTATAATTGTTGTCCATTTTCCTTGCAATTGACCAAATAAAAACTGCTGTAGGATAATCTAATTAGCTAAGAAATGTATAATTCCCTCCTTGTTAAATAATCACCTGATTAATAACCATGGATATTGACCTCCTCTTTTTCAAAGAATCCGGCATATTTGACCAGTTAGGGGCCCTGAGGACTGGAATTGCGTTTGTTTTATGTATCTGTATTTCTTACCAAGATCCACTGTCCTCATGTACTCAGTGCTATAAGTAATAATAACGCATGAGTGTGTGCAAATATGTTACCGATAACCACAAGAAAAAAATGAAAAAAACTTTTAAAAAGTCTGTATTGTTGGGCCCTCAACTATATGCACCTTTCAGTAATATGATTTGTTCTTTCCGTCCAAGTTCACAACATTTTTTATTTTGTTGCACAATTTGTGAAACTTAGAGGGAACCTTACCTGTAACCACATTATATTTGTGTTCAGGTAATCAGACTTTGTGGAGTGTGAAGCATTTCCTCAAGATGAAAGCACATATAAAAAATAAGTGGTTATATTTTTATTAGCACAGTGCTATGCAGATATACATTAAATCCATGCTTAAAGGGACATAAAATAAGCTAGGATAGAGACTAAATAATATAGTATGTACTTTAATTACTTTACCTGCAAATTTATACTGCAGTGCCTCACCATTAACCCTTTCTTTTTAGTTTCTGAATTGTAAAGCTCTAACTCCCCCCACACAATTCCTTTTATGGCTGTATCTATGTTTATTCTTCTTTGGGTAAAATGCAAAAGTGAATAGGGATTATCTGCTGGAGCATGTCTAGAAGCTGTGAGCTCAGTTGGAATACAATGCCTGTGTCTAAACACTGATAAGAGGGGTGGAGTTTGCTGCTCCAGGAAGTTTATCTATGTAATCCATTTTACTTATTTTGGAAAATTATTTTAAAATACTTGCCAGCAATTTCTAAACAATTTTTTTATGCAAACTATTTTAAATGAATTAGCCTTTTTAGGATATGCAGAAATCTCAACCTGTTTATGGCACTTTACAGAGATAGTCTACAATATAATTGTTATTGTTTTAAAAGATAGATAATCCCTTTATTATCCATTCCCCAGTTTTGCAAAACCAACACGATTATATTAATATACTTTTAACCTCTTCTGACAGCCCCCTAATCACATGACTTTTTATTTATTATCTATTGATTTGCATTTAGTACTGTGTTTTGCTAACTCTTAAATAACTCCTCGGGCATGAGCAAAATGTTATCTATATGGCCCACATGAACTAGCAGTCTCCTGTTATTCATTCCCCAGTTTTGCAAAACCAACACACTTATATTAAATATACTTTTTACCTCTTCTGACAGCCCCCTGATCAAATGACTTTTTATTTATTATCTATTGACTTGCATTTAGTACTGTGTTTTGCTAACTTTTAAATAACTCCTCGGCGTGAGCACAATATTATCTATATGGCCCACATGAACTATCAGTCTCCTGTTGTGAAAAGTAAATATATAGCATGCGATTTAGAGGCTGCCTATAGTGGCTTAGAAACAGGCAGAAATTTAGAGATTTAAATGTTAAGTATATTAATATAACATTATTGGTTGTGCAAATCTGGGGAATGGGTAGTAAAGGCATTATCTATCTTTTTAAAGGGACATTCAACACTTAGTGTAACATGTTTTGATATGGTAAATAAAAAAACGGAGGTCCGCCTACACTATACCCCTCCTCCCTTGCCGCCTTGCTTCTGTCCTAATCAGCGGCGCTAACTACTCCATATTGACCGGCTATTAGAGTAGTTAGCGCCGCTGATTAAGGCAGAAGCAAGGCGGCAAGGGAGGAGGGGTGTAGTGTAGGCGGACCTCCGTTTTTTTATTTACCATATCAAAACATGTTACACTAAGTGTTGAATGTTCCTTTAAACAAAAACAATTTTAGTGTAGACTGTCCCTTTAAATATGCAGTTAGTAAAGAATGTTTTAGGAAAAAATGCTATTTTATAAGCAAAAAAGCATGTTTTTTTATGGGGTTTTTTCCCCCAGCGGATTCCAAGTGTAATTAAATTTGTTACCTAGTATCGTTTGCTGGGGCCAATTTTAAGCCACATAGAGATCATCTACTGAGAGACTCAGGCAAACTGCTATGTGTACTTTAGGACTCTAGTCCCTCTGGGGGCGGCCAATCAGAAACAAAAGATATTTTCCATGGTAAATCACTAAAAAAAAATAAAAACAATTCTAAATGAATGTACATGCTACAATGTTACTATAATTTACCATGCATGGCTAAACAGTCTTTGTCCATGGAAGTTTAAAAAAAGATGGTGTTTGCATTTTGGATAGTAGAAGCTAAAGCAGTTTATCTGTGTGAATCTTATGTAGCTATAAAAACCATGCTATGTTTTGGCAGAAAAACAGTGCATTCTACCTTTTTAAATTTAATAAAGGAAAATGTTAGTAAAGCCAAAAAGATTTTTTTTTACTAAGTCATGAAATCTGATTTTATGTATGCTGACCTTGCATTTCTCTATTCATCACATTTTTACAGTGTCAGTTTGCAACAAGAAATATCTCTTTCCTATTGCTTGTGTACATCAGCAATGCAGATTCCTTTATTGTAAATCCAAACTGTTCACTGCCCCGGTCTGTTATGTAAATCCAACAAGAGCAACGATTGGGTAATAAAGTAGAAAAATAAATGAGTAGACCAGCAGCCTACTTAAATGAAGTGTAGTTTGAAGTGAATAAAAGTCCAGATGAAATGCATCAAATAGCACTTGAACTAAATCGAAGTCAGCGTGAGTACTGAGAGCTTCATTGAAGTCATGCAGTGAGTGAGAATTAGTCTGCTAGAATAACCTGGTAATGTCATTAAACTCTGAGTCACTTTTCAAAATTATACCACCTGCTTTATTCGGAGTTTTGGATTTTACATTCCATCGTTTCTCTAACAGTACACACATGTGATGCTACATGTGTTCTTCTGTTTCTCCGAGAAAGAAAAAGCATAATACAGTGCACAGACTGCTTTAGCTTATGGGTTTTAAAAAAATAAAATAAAAATAAAAATCTTTAAAAAGCTGGACATTTTATGAACTGTTATGGAATCCCTCAGGTGGTATGTTTTGAGTTAGCAGTGAAAATCCTAATTTTATTTCAGACATAAATCAGCATAAGACCATTGTTTGTGGCTGAATGTCCTGCGTGCATTCTAACCTACCTAAAGAATGATGTAGTTAGTCTTTCTCTTTGTTTGCACTTAAAGGGTAAACACACATAAAGGTAATGCTTACATTTTAATGCATCACTTCCAGTCCGGTACTTACATTTTACCAAAAAACAAAAATGCTATTAAAAGGAATACAACAAATGAGGGAATTATATCTTGTCTTTAGCCCTCAAGATATTTTTTATAAAGAAAATAAATATAAATAAAAGCAAAGGTTAATGGGTAGCTTTTATATATGTAAATTTGATTTAAATCAAATCCACCTGGTCCTTTATTACATATATATATATACACTTATATGAAATGGGTTATATCGGACTATTACTGATTTGGTTATATATCATTAGATATACGTAGATAGATCATTTAAATTAATTAAATTATTGGGAGGTGAATATCTCCAGTTTAATAGGTTAATCATTCATATTTGATCATCTTTTCAGCTGTAGTTTATTGGAATGAGAAAAATGATTACACTAATAACAATTTAAATAGTTTTATTTAACTAAATAAAAATAACTATTACCTTAATAATTACAATTTAAATAGTTTTATTCATCTAAAATAATAACATTTGATTTTTAATGCTTGCCCTTCCTCCCTCGCACTCCTTATGCAGATCTATCCCACACCACAAAATCTTCTATTCATTGAAATGTTGTGTGAGTTTATTCTGTGTGCATAGAGTTTCTGGGGAACAAAGGCATTAAAAGGACAATAAAGTCAAAATTAAACTTTGATGATTAAGAAAGAATATTCAATTGTTAACAAATAATTTGCTTCCTTCTCTTGGTATCCATGGTTGAAAAGCATACATAAGTAGGCTCCGAGGCAGTGCACTATTGTGAACTAGCTGCTTATCACTGTCTCGCCCAATGTGTTTAGCTAGGCCCCAGTAGAAGCATTTTTCTTTTTCAATAAAGAATACCAAGCGAATAAGTTACATTTGATAATAGAAGTAAATCTGAAATCTGAAAATGAGATGCTCTATCTGAAACCCAAAAGTTGTCTTTTATGATTATATAGACGTTCTATTTCTCAACTTTCTATGTTTATTTTATAACCGTTTTGCTAATAATAATAAATAATAAATTTGATAATAATCTTACAGAAACCTCTGGGAGAGCATGGCATTGTGAATGGAGTAATGGAATTAAAGTGAAACTATACTCAAAAATTTTCTTTCATCATTAAGGTAGAGAATACAATTTTAAACAACATTCCAATTTACTTCATTTATCTAATTTGCTTCATTATTTAGATATCCTTTAATGAAGAAATAGCAATGCACATGGTGAGCCAATCACAAGAGGCATCTATGTCCAGCCACCAATCAGCAGCTACTAAGCATATCTAGATATGCTTTTCAGCAAAGAATATCAGGAGAATGAAGCAAATTAGATTATAAAAGTAAATTAGAAAGTTGTTTATAATTGTATGCTCTTTCTAAATCATGGAAGAAAAAATTAGGATTTCATGTCCCTTTAATTTACCCAAAAAAATAAACATTAGAGCCATGAATTTACAGCATCTTGCTATATAATTAAAAACAAATATATTTCAGGATGAATAACCTTTAGCTTATAACGTATCTTGAATAGAACCTATCTTTAGATAGATTTTTCCTCAAAAAGCATTTTATTTAAAAATAAATCATATTTAAATGGAAAAATCTGATTTAAATAAAACAAAATCAAATTTAAATTACCCCCCCCCCCGATACATATATATATATATATATATATATATATATATATATATATATATATATATATTTTTTTTTTTTTTTTCTTTTTTTTTTTTCTTTTTATCAATAGTACATGAAATGTGTGAAGGTATCAACGATAAACATTACATCAATGTGGTCGTATACAATAAATAATTAACGTTCCCTCATGTCATTATTACAATTAGGGTATTCAGTCTTTCTTTGATGTTTGACACAACGGACGCCAGTCCTTCATATTATATGTGAACAAGGTTGTTCGAGCTTCGTTTAGTACTATTTAAAAACATAACAATAACAAACTAGGTTAACTTAAACCTGGAAAACAAAATAGGAATTATACAAACTTAAACCTTTAAGTTTAACAATTATCCTCTGATTTTAGCTCAGGTCTAGAAAAAGTGCTTCTTAACAAGACGTAATTGTTACTAATGGCTGAGACGGTCTGGCACTCTCTATTTATTGTGTTGGTACTCTTGTGTATTATTGTGGTTTACTGGTCGCCCCAAGTAATATCGTTGTCTGTATTATGGGTCTCCTGTTGGCGATACTTTATATTTTTATCCCCCATGTTAAGGACCGCTTAATTGAAGTCTTTTGAAATATCTTTATTTAGTGTCAGTATATTATAAGGAACCAATAGTATCATATAATATTAGCAGATGACTAATGAATGTGTAATAAGCTACATATTGCAGAATTTATCTTGATCGCAGATTGGTAAGCAGAGAACCTGTTCGTTACGATGCTGCATCTCATGCACAAGAGCGATGTCAATCACCTTGTCACTTCTGAGAGTGGACAGTCAAAATAAACAGTTTCTGTTTCTTACATTTGAGTCTGCGAGAACCTGCTCTGCATAGCTCCAATCACTGTCAATTTCACATTCAATTGATCTTTGTTTCTCCAGCATTGGTGTGTTCGGTCCACGGCGTCATCCTTACTTGTGGGAATATCTCTTCCCCAACAGGAAATGGCAAAGAGTCCCAGCAAAGCTGGCCATATAGTCCCTCCTAGGCTCCGCCCACCCCAGTCATTCTCTTTGCCGTTGCACAGGCAACATCTCCACGGAGATGGTTAAGAGTTTGTGGTGTTTAGTTGTAGTTTTTTATTCTACTATCAAGAGTTTGTTATTTTAAAATAGTGCTGGTATGTACTATTTACTCTGAAACAGAAAAGGATGAAGAATTCTGTTTGTGAGAGGAAGATGATTTTAGCAGACAGTAACTAAAATCGATTGCTGTTTCCACATAGGACTGTTGAGATGAAGTAACTTCAGTTGGGGGAAACAGTTAGCAGACTTTTCGGCTTAAGGTATGACTAGCCATATTTCTAACAAGACTGTGTAATGCTGGAAGACTGTCATTTCCCCTCATGGGGACCGGTAAGCCATTTTCTTAGTCTAAAAAAGAATAAAGGGCTTAATATGGGCTATAAAACTGGTAGACATTTTTATGGGCTAAATCGATTGCTTTATTGGACATTTTATACATGTTTATGCTGATAATTCACACTTATAAACTTGGGGCACTATGTTAGACACCTTTTCCAGTCAGGAAGGGCCTTCCCAGTTGTAGGCTGAGCCTCATTTTCGCGCCATTACTGCGCAGTTGTTTTTGAGAGCAAGACATGCAGATGCATGTGTGAGGACCTGAAAGTAGTTGGAAAAGTTCCTAAAAGGCGTCATTTGGTATCGTATTCCCCTCTGGGCTTGGTAAAGTCACAGCAAAGGCTGTAGCTGGGACTGTATAGGGGTTAAATCTGTAACCGGCTCTGGTTTTGTTATTTTAAGGGTTAACGCTCTGAAAATTGGTGTGCAATACTTTTAATGCTTTAAGACACTGTGGTGAAATTTTGGTAAATTTTGAACAATCCCTTCATATTTTTTCACATATTCAGTAATAAAGTGTGCTCTGTTTAAAATTTAAAGAGACAGTAACGGTTTTGTTTTAAAACGGTTTTTGTGCTTTATTGACAAGTTTAAGCCTGTTTAACATGTCTGTGCCTTCAGATAAGCTATGTTCTATATGTATGAAAGCCAATGTGTCTCCCCCTTCAAAATTGTGTGATAATTGTGTCATAGCGTCCAAACAAAGTAAGGACAGTACTGCCACAGATAATGAAATTGCCCAAGATAATTCCTCAGATGAAGGGAGTAGACATGGTTCTACATCATCTCCTTCTGTGTCTACGCCAGTTTTGCCCACGCAGGAGGCCCCTAGTACTTCTAGCGCGTCAATGCTTATTACCATGCAACAATTGACGGCTGTAATGGATAACTCCATAGCAAATATTTTATCCAAAATGCCTGCATATCAGAGAAAGCGCGATTGCTCTGTTTTAAACACTGAAGAGCAGGAGGGCGCTTATGATAATTGTTCTGTCATACCCTCACACCAATCTGAAGGGGCCATGAGGGAGGTTTTGTCAGATGGGGAAATTTCAGATTCAGGAAAAATTTCCCAACAGGCTGAACCTGATGTTGTGACATTTAAATTTAAGTTAGAACATCTCCGCGCACTGCTTAAGGAGGTGTTATCTACTCTTGGTCATTCCAGAAAAATTATGCAAGATGGACAAGTTCCTAGAGGTTCCGGTGCACCCCGACGCTTTTCCTATACCCAAGCGGGTGGCGGATATAGTGAATAAGGAGTGGGAGAAGCCCGGCATACCTTTTGTTCCCCCTCCTATATTTAAGAAATTATTTCCTATGGTCGACCCCAGAAAGGACTTATGGCAGACAGTCCCTAAGGTCGAGGGGGCAGTTTCTACTCTAAACAAGCGCACTACTATTCCTATCGAGGATAGTTGTGCTTTCACAGATCCTATGGATAAAAAATTGGAAGGTTTGCTTAAAAAGATTTTTGTACAGCAAGGTTACCTTCTACAACCCATTTCGTGCATTGTTCCTGTCACTACAGCAGCGTGGTTCTGGTTCGAGGAACTAGAAAAGTCGCTCAGAGAGACTCCATATGAGGAGGTTATGGACAGAGTTCACGCACTTAAGTTGGCTAACTCTTTTATTTTAGATGCTGCTTTGCAATTAGCTAGATTAGCGGCGAAAAATTCAGGGTTTGCAATTGTGGCGCGCAGAGCGCTTTGGCTAAAGTCTTGGTCAGCGGATGTATCATCCAAGACAAAATTGCTTAACATCCCCTTCAAGGGTAAAACTCTCTTTGGACCAGAATTGAAAGAGATTATCTCAGACATCACTGGGGGAAAGGGTCACGCCCTCCCACAAGATAGGCCTTTCAAGGCCAAGAATAAGTCTAATTTTCGTTCCTTTCGTAATTTCAGGAACGGACCGGGCTCTAATTCTGCATCCTCTAAGCAAGAGGGTAATACCTCACAGTCCAAACCAGTCTGGAAACCGATGCAAGGCTGGAACAAGGATAAGCAGGCCAAGAAGCCTGCCGCTGCTAACAAAACAGCATGAAGGAGTAGCCCCCGATCCGGGACGGGATCTAGTGGGGGGCAGACTCTCTCTCTTTGCTCAGGCTTGGGCAAGAGATGTTCAGGATCCCTGGACGCTAGAAATAGTTTCTCAGGGTTATCTTCTGGAATTCAAGGAACTACCCCCAAGGGGAAGGTTCCACATGTCTCACTTATCCTCAAACCAAATAAAGAGACAGGCGTTCTTACATTGTGTAGAAGACCTGTTAAAGATGGGAGTGATACACCCAGTTCCAATGACGGAACAAGGAATGGGATTTTACTCAAATCTGTTCGTAGTTCCCAAAAAAAGAGGGAACCTTCAGACCAATTCTGGATTTAAAGATCCTAAACAAATTTCTCAGGGTACCATCGTTCAAAATGGAAACCATTCGAACGATTCTACCCACTAACCAGGAAGGTCAATTTATGACTACCGTGGATCTAAAGGATGCGTACCTACATATTCCTATCCACAAAGAACATCATCAGTTCCTAAGGTTCGCCTTTCTGGACAAACATTACCAGTTTGTGGCCCTCCCATTCGGATTAGCCACTGCTCCAAGGATTTTCACAAAGGTACTCGGGTCCCTTCTAGCGGTTCTAAGACCGAGGGGCATTGCAGTAGTACCATACTTGGACGACATTCTAATACAAGCGTCATACAGACATCGTTCTGGCCTTTCTCAGATCTCACGGATGGAAGGTGAACATAGAAAAAAGTTCTCTGTCTCCGTCAACCAGAGTTCCCTTCTTGGGAACAATAATAGATTCCTTAGAAATGAAGATCTTTCTGACAGATGTCAGAAAGTCAAAACTTCTAAGCGCTTGTCAAGTTCTTCATTCTGTTCCACGTCCTTCCATAGCTCAGTGCATGGAAGTAGTAGGGTTGATGGTTGCGGCAATGGACATAGTTCCTTTTGCGCAAATTCATCTAAGACCATTACAACTGTGCATGCTGAAACAGTGGAATGGGGAGTATACAGACTTGTCTCCAGTGATTCACGTAGATCAGAAGACCAGAGACTCACTCCGTTGGTGGCTAACCCAGAATCACCTATCCCAGGGAATGAGCTTTCGCAGTCCAGAGTGGGTCATCGTCACGACCGACGCCAGCCTAGTGGGCTGGGGCGCGGTCTGGGAATCCCTGAAAGCTCAGGGACTGTGGTCTTGGGAAGAGTCTCTTCTCCCGATAAACATTCTGGAACTAAGAGCGATATTCAATGCTCTCAAGGCTTGGCCTCAGCTAGCAAAGGCCAGATTCATAAGATTCCAATCAGACAACATGACGACTGTTGCGTATCTCAATCATCAGGGGGGAACAAGGAGTTCCCTGGCGATGAAAGAAGTGACCAAAATAATACAATGGGCGGAGAATCACTCCTGCCACCTATCTGCGATCCACATTCCAGGTGTGGAAAACTGGGAAGCGGATTATTTGAGTCGTCAGACATTCCATCCGGGGGAGTGGGAACTCCACCCGGAGATCTTTGCCCAGTTGACGCAACTATGGGGCATTCCAGACATGGATCTGATGACGTGTCGTCAGAACTTCAAAGTTCCTTGCTACGGGTCCAGATCCAGGGATCCCAAGGCGACTCTAGTGGATGCACTAGTAGCGCCTTGGACCTTCAACCTAGCTTATGTGTTTCCACCGTTTCCTCTCATTCCCAGGCTGGTAGCCAGGATCAAACAGGAGAGGGCCTCGGTGATCTTGATAGCCCCTGCGTGGCCATGCAGGACTTGGTATTCAGACCTGGTGAATATGTCATTGGTTCCACCATGGAAGCTACCTTTGAGACAGGACCTTCTTGTTCAGGGTCCATTCGAACATCCAAATCTGGTCTCCCTCCAGCTGACGGCTTGGAGATTGAACACTTAATTCTATCAAAGCGTGGGTTTTCAGATTCTGTGATTGATACTCTGGTTCAGGCCAGAAAACCGGTAACTAGAAAGATTTACCATAAGATATGGAAAAGATATATCTGCTGGTGTGAATCCAAGGGATTACCTTGGAATAAGATTAAAATTCCTAAGATTCTTTCCTTTCTGCAAGAAGGTTTGGATAAAGGATTATCTGCGAGTTCTCTAAAGGGACAGATTTCTGCTTTATCTGTCTTACTACACAAACGACTGGCAGCTATGCCAGATGTTCAAGCATTTGTTCAGGCTCTGGTTAGGATCAAGCCTGTTTACAGACCTTTGACTCCTCCCTGGAGTTTAAATTTAGTTCTTTCAGTTCTTCAAGGGGTTCCGTTTGAACCTCTACATTCCATAGATAGTAAGTTGTTATCTTGGAAAGTTTTGTTTTTGGTTGCTATTTCTTCTGCTAGAAGAGTTTCAGAGTTATCTGCTCTGCAGTGTGCTCCGCCCTATCTAGTGTTCCATGCAGATAAGGTGGTTTTGCGTACTAAGCCTGGTTTTCTTCCAAAGGTTGTTTCTAACAAAAATATTAACCAGGAGATAGTTGTACCTTCTTTGTGTCCGAATCCAGTTTCAAAGAAGGAACGTTTGTTACACAATTTGGACGTAGTCCATGCTCTAAAATTCTATTTAGAAACTACAAAAGTTTTCAGACAAACATCTTCTCTGTTTGTCGTCTACTCTGGTAAAAGGAGAGGTCAAAAAGCGACTTCTACCTCTCTTTCTTTTTGGCTTAAAAGCATCATCCGATTGGCTTACGAGACTGCCGGACGGCAGCCTCCTGATAGAATCACAGCTCACTCCACTAGGGCTGTGGCTTCCACATGGGCCTTCAAGAACGAGGCTTCTGTTGATCAGATATGTAAGGCAGCGACTTGGTCTTCACTGCACACTTTTGCCAAATTTTACAAATTTGATACTTTTGCTTCTTCTGAGGCTATTTTTGGGAGAAAGGTTTTGCAAGCCGTGGTGCCTTCCGTTTAGGTGACCTGATTTGCTCCCTCCCTTCATCCGTGTCCTAAAGCTTTGGTATTGGTTCCCACAAGTAAGGATGACGCCGTGGACCGGACACACCAATGTTGGAGAAAACAGAATTTATGCTTACCTGATAAATTACTTTCTCCAACGGTGTGTCCGGTCCACGGCCCACCCTGGTTTTTTAATCAGGTCTGATGAATTATTTTCTCTAACTACAGTCACCACGGTACCATATGGTTTCTCCTATTTTTTTCCTCCTGTCCATCGGTCGAATGACTGGGGTGGGCGGAGCCTAGGAGGGACTATATGGCCAGCTTTGCTGGGACTCTTTGCCATTTCCTGTTGGGGAAGAGATATTCCCACAAGTAAGGATGACGCCGTGGACCGGACACACCGTTGGAGAAAGTAATTTATCAGGTAAGCATAAATTCAGTTTTTTTTTTCAAAAAATATTAAAGCTTTCTTTCATGTTTACCAGTAACATAGTCTTACCTGATGATCGCAGTCCTTTCTGTAAAACAATGTAGTAAAGGGACAGTCAACACTAAAATTGTTATTGTTTAAAAATATAGATAATGCCTTTACTACCCATTCCACAGCTTTGCACAACCAACATTGTTATAGTAATATACTTTATAACATTTAAACCTCTAAATGCCTGCCTGTTTCCAAGCCACTACAGACAGCCTCTTATCACGTGCTTTTTTATTAGCTTTTCAAAACAGGAGACTGCTAGTTCATGTGATCCATATAGATAACATTGTGTTCACGCCCGTTGGGGTGTGCACAACACAGCACTAATTGGCTAAAATGCAAGTTATTAGATAATAAATAAAATGCCATGTGATAAGGGGGCTGTCAGTAGAGGATCAGATACAAGGTAATTACAGAGGTAAAAAGTAAACCATGTTGGCTATGCAAAACTGGGGAATGGGTAATAAAGGGATTATATATCTTTTTAAACAATAACAATTTTGGAGTGGACTGTCCCTTTAAATGACATCTAAATTATTAATTGTGTATTTCAGTCAAACTTTTGCTTGTTGTGTTTACGTGCGTTATCTTACAAAACTAGACATCCTATAAGTTGAACAGTCGTCGTGCCATTGAGGATTTACATTTAGTTTGCTCCTGAAAGTTTTCATGTTCTGTAATAAACAAACTGTGAGGAAAAGGCTAATGAACATGTGTGGTTATAACAGAGGTGTTATATGGCTGTTTGCTTTCACTACATTGCAATGCCAAGACACAGCACTTTGACAGTCACACTCCTACAAAGCTTATCTCCTGTCACTTCCTTGTTTGCTTTAAGGGTCACACTGTACAAAAGCTTTCATTAATTCTTATCTCTTAAGATGGACGATGCAAAGCGTTTGTACGCATATTTAACTTCCTTTGCATGCAAGAGATAACCATTGCTTCTAATTAGGTCTTTGACTCCCTTTGCTGCTACTTTGTGTTTCTATGAATTTTGGATCTAGCTTCTTTCACTAGCACCTGATTTGTTTTCATTCACTTGTAAAAGATCAAAGAGAAGATCAAGTGGGGTGCACAGTATTTAAATCAGATTGAATAAATTACAATAGTTGGTCTGTGTTTTTTGTCAGCTTTAATCTATATCTTTGTTTATGTGTCAAAGTTTTCAAGAGATTCCTGCTACTGAGAGAATAGTTTCTTAAAGACAATTGCTTATATTTTGCAGTGTGATATTGCTTTTTATGTATGTGTAGACCTTAGAACTAGATGTGTGCTGTCTTCTCTCCCTGAGGTCAAGGGCTACAATGAGACATTCTAAGTGCTCGTTTTGCAAAAAAATAAAACATTTGATGTTTGCTGTTTTTTTTTTTTTTTTTTTTTTTTTTACATAATCTTACTTTTTTTTTTATCATTTATTTTTAATCAACATTCATATTAACATCATAGAATAAAGAGTACAAGGAACAAATATTTGACAATAATCTTGTACATAAAGCGAAAGGAAAGAAAGAAAAAAAAGAAATTGTTGAAAAAGGACAAAAATAGATGTACTAATTATACGTTGACGTAATATAAGTCAATTCTTATGACTTCTTTAAAACAATCTAGACCATTCTTCTAAAGACCAAAGATATATTTATATACAGATAATAATGACAACGAAGAAGAAACATAGCTCTCTTTGAATATACCATGTTGAAATGTCTATTTATATATAAAAGAAAAATAGAAATAATAATAAAATAAATAATAAAATTAAGGGGGGGGGGGCCCTATTCCATCCCTGTCTTTTTCCTCTCTGTACAATTGGCAGATATCCCTCCTCTATTGCAGCATAAAAAAGACAAATATATGTAAAGGTTGAATAGTCTGGATTTGTTGCCATTGGAAATGACTTAATTATTTTCAGCCATTTTTTAAAAAAAGCTTTAAATTGCTTCTCATTCTTGGTCTCCATATAATATTGTTCTAATGTCATTTGTAGATACATTTCTGCACAAATTCTGCAATGCTAGAGGGTTTATCTGCCTTCAAATGTTGCAGTATTAAATTCCTTGCCACCATTATGGCAGTATTAATTAGGTTTTGGTCATTTATTACATGTTTGCTTTTATGTAGACACAAGAAAATAGCTTCTGGTATCTAAATTTATTCAACCAGAAATGAACTCTGCTCCAGAACCTTTGCATTTTAGGGCAATACCAGAAGCAATGCAACGTGTCTGCTAATCTGTTACTTTTTATGTTTATTTTGACTAAACATATTTGTTTTTTGATGTAGGATCACTGTTTAAGCTATATATTTAAAAAGACAGTAAAGTCAAAATAAAACTGTTATGATTGAGATAGAGAATGCAATGTTACCTTTCAATTTACTTATATTGCCTTATGTACTTCTTGGTACCCTATGTTGATAACCTGACCTAAGTAAGCAAAGGTGCAGCAACGGAGCTAGCTGGTGATTGCCTTTTGTCATTGGCTCACTCATTATGTACCACTAGTTCCCAGTAGTGCATTGTTGCTCCTTCAACAATGGATATTAAGAGGATAAAGTGATTTTTTTTATTATTATTGTATGTTTTGTATGTTTAATCTCTGTCTGAGTAATGAAAGAAAAATGATGGTTTTCTTGTCCATTTAAAAAAAAATAAAAAATACAATTATCAATTTTAAAGGTTATATGAGATATAAACAGTCATATTTTACTGCAAAATGCACAGATTTAGTTCTGCAACTGTTTAGTTTAGCCTTTATCAGTGGAAACTTGCATTTTTTCTTCAATACGGAATTTTTTTTTTCCCTAACAAACAAAGGGCGAGATTCGATATGCGGCGTCGCTCGGAAAAGCCGGCATCAGCTGTTTTTAGTTGGATATTACTATCACATATACGGCGCCGCATTTAAATGCGACACGTATATTTCACCCGTCGCCTGCTATTTTTACTCCTATAAACTAACATAGAACCGGCATCGCAAGTCAGTATCACATATTCAGCGCAAAGGACTTACGCGGCCCAAAATGGAGAAATTTTACTCCATTTTTACCTTGCCACACATAGGCAGGCGCAGTAAGCCTTGCGCTGAATATATAAGCACCGTAACTCCCTGGAAGTATTAACAAGCACCTAATGCATGCGCAATATCTACCTGTCAACCGCCATCCCCCCACGGCAATAACTAAGTAAAATGTATTAACCCCTAATCTGCCAACCTCCACATCGCAAAGTACATAATAAAGTGAATAACCCCATATCTGCCATTCATCCACATTGCAATCTAACTAATAAAGTGATTATTATTATTATCGGTTATTTGTAGAGCGTCAACAGATTCCACAGCACTATAAACAAACGCGGAGTACAACAAAACATTTATAGGGATCAAACGGGTAGAGGACCCTGCCAAGAGTCGCACTGTTGTAGTCTGCTCTTTTGAAGGTGATCTACAAACAGCTGGACTCTTAGGCTTACATGCTAAGGGGGTTCAGGGGATAGCAATGGAGGAGAGGAACTGGTATAAAGAAAGGTTAGTGTAGGGTGTATGCATCCCTGAACAGTAGAGTCTTTAGGGAGCGCTTGAATCTTTCAAAACTAGGGGAGAGTCTTGTGGAGCAAAGCAGAGAGTTCCACAAGATGGGAGCCAGTCTGGAGAAGTCCTGTAAACGGGAGTGTGAGGAGGTAACAAGAGTGGAGGACAGTAGGAGGTCATGAGCAGAGCGAAGGGGACGGGAGGGAGATTATCTGGAGACAAGGTATGAGATATAGGGGGGAGCAGTGCAGTTGAGGGCTTTGTATGTCAGAGTGAGAATTTTGTGTTTAATCCTAGAGGCAAGAGGAAGCCAGTGAAGGGATTGGCAGAGAGGTGCAGCAGATGAAGAGTGATGTCTAAGGAAGATGAGCCTGGCAGAGGCATTCATTATGGATTGTAAAGGAGCTAGGCAGCAGCTGGGGAGACCAGATAGGATAGAGTTGCAGTAATCGAGGCGGGAAAGGGTAAGAGAGTGGATTAAAATCTTGGTTGTATCTTGTGTAAGGAAATATCTAATTTTAGAGATGTTTTTAAGGTGGAAGCGGCAGGCTTTAGCCAGGAACTGAATGTGAGGAGTAAAAGAAAGATCTGAGTCAAATGTGACCCCAAGACATCGGGCATGCGGGGTAGGGGTAATGATGAAGTTATCAACAGTTATAGAGAGATTGGGGGTGGAGATTTTGGAGGAAAGGGGGAAAATAAGGAGTTGAGTTTTGGAGAGATTTAGCTTGAGGTAGTGAGAGGACATCCAGGAAGAGATTTGAGAAAGACAGTTGGTGACACGGGTTAGCAAGGAAGGAGATAGGTCTGGTGTAGGGAAGTAGATTTAGGTGTTGTCAGCATACAAATGATATTGGAACCCGTGGGACTTTATTAGGGAACCTAATGATGATGTGTAAATTGAGAAGGGGACCAAGGACAGAGCCTTGTGGTACCCCAATAGAAAGTGGTGACGGGGCAGAGGAGGCCCCAGAGAAGGCTACACTAAAGGTACGGTTTGACAGGTAGGAAGAGAACCACAACAGGGCTGTGCACAAATGCCGAAGGATTGGAGGGTTTGGAGCAAAAGAGGGTAATCAACAGTATCAAAGGCTGCGGACAGATCAAGGAGGATAAGCAGAGAGAAGTGGCCTTTTGATTTTGCTGTAAGTAGGTCGTTGGTAACCTTAAAGATTGCTATCTCTGTGGAGTGATGGCGACAACATCCAGATTGCAGTGTTTCAAGGAGGGAGTTTAATGTAACGAAATGGGATAGGCATGCATATACTAGCTTTTCGAGAAGCTTTGATGCAAGAGGGTGGAGGGAAATATGGCAGTAGTTGGATGGGGAGGTTGGATCAAGGGAACGTTTTTTGAGGATAGGTGTGACCAGTGCATGTTTCAGAGATGAGGGAAATATATTGGTGCTGATGGAGAGGTTAAAAAATGTGTGTTAGTATAGGGGTAAGGGTAGAAGAGGGGGAGGGGGGAAGCTGTTCCTTAGTAACAGGGGAGAAAGAGCTAAGTTTATGACTATGTGGGTTGTGGATGATTGCAAGCGTTTGAGGGGGTGAGAGAATGGAAGTGTGTTTAGAGCTGATTTTGTTTCTGATGGAGTCGATTTTGTTATTGAAGTGGCTGGCAAAGTCTTAAGCTGACAGAGAAGTTGTGTTAGGAGGTGGGGGTGGACGGAGAAGAGTATTGAAAGTGGAGAACAGACATTTTGGTTTTGAAGAAAGAGTAGAGATAAGAGTAGAGAAGTAATGTTGCTTATAGAGATGAAGGGCAGAATTAGTAGGAGTTCAAGATGAATTTGTAATGAAGAAAATCAGCTGAACTCCGAGATTTTCTCCATTGCCACTCAGCAGTATGAGAACATCTGCGTAGGTACCATGTCAGAGGAGTATGCCAGGGCTGAGGATGAGTGTGTTATTCCCGAGCTATGGTATGAGGGGCCAAATTGTCAAGGACGGATGTAGGGGTGAAAAATAGTGGTAGAGAGATTGGTCAAGGCAGGAGAAGGATGAGAGGATAGGTTTGAGGGAATTAGCAAGCTGTTGCTGATCTAATGACATAATGCTTCTGTGAAGTTTGGTGTGAGGAGTAGAAGGAGGGAGAGTTGTAGGGAGGAGATGGTGGTCAGAAAGAGGAAAAGGGTTCTTTGTGAAGTTTGAAATAGTGCATCGATTGCTAAAGATCAGGTCAAGGGAGTGACCATTTGTGAGTGGGAGAATCAGTCCATTGTGAGAAACCGAAGACGAAGTGAGTTGCAGAAGTGGGATTGTCAAGAGGGATGTTGAAGTCGCCAAGAATGAGGGCAGGGGTGTCTGAGGAAAGGAAATAAGGTAGCCAGGCAGCCAAGTGATCTAGAAATTGAGTTGAGGAGCCAGGGGGTCAGTATATGACTGCAACACGTATAGAGAGGGGAGAGAATAAGCGAATCATGTGGGTTTCGAATTAGGAAAACGTGAGTGAAGAGATGGTATGTATTTGTTGAAAGGTGCAACGAGAGGAAAGTAAAATACCTACACCACCTCCTTGTCTTTTACCGGACCTAGAAGTGTGGCTGAAGTGCAGACCCCCATGTGACAGAGCAGCAGTGGATGCTGTGTCTAAGGGAGAGAGCCAGGTTTCTGTTAGGGCCAGAAGGTTGAGGGAGCAGGAGATGAAGAAGTCATGTATAGAAGTGAGCTTGTTGCAAACAGAGCGAGAGTTCCAGAGTGCACAAGTGAAATGGGTAGTGGCTTTAGAATAGATGCAAGAGGAATGTGAGGTAAGGTTGCCAGAGTTTTGTTTTCTGAGTCTATGGAATGGTACACATGGATGTGCACGGCTAAGAAGTTTTTGGGGACCAGGATTAGGGGAGATGTCACCAGCAGTTAGTAAAAGCAAGAGGGAGAGTGACATGATGTGAGATTATCCCCTTATCCGTCATTTACCCACAACACAAATAAGATAATTAAAAAATATTAACCCCTAAACTGCCAAACCCTGCATCACAATCTACCTAATAAAGTGAATAACCCCTAATCCACCATTCAACAAAAACTCAAATAACCTAATTAAAGTATTAACCCCTAAACCACCAACCCCCCGCAACACCAACTACCTAATTAAACTATTAGCCTCTAAAACCAACTCCCCCCAACGCAAAGTATAAATCTAGTCACTAAGCCCCCTAACTTAACACCCCCCCTAACTTAACCCCAAATAAACACATTTAAATACATTATCACATACAGTTTTCTCTATTTACATTTTTTTTCTCTTTCAGTACTTTTCCACTACATTTTTGTTGTTTGTATTTAGATTTTCTGTCTATTTATGGTTTTACAAAAGTAGTACTAAACAATGGTGCTTTTAAAAGCTTTTGTCCTATAACTTTATTAGAAATGTGCATAGACACAAAATCATTGCATATGCTTTAAAATGTGTATTTCTTTATTGATTGAGATGTCACTGTTGTACATATCTTCAATAAAAAAAAGTTTTACATGGTTTCTGATTATATTTTCTGTGGAACTTTAATCTGGAGAAAACATAAGCTGTGTGGAATCAATTCATGAAAAATGGCTGACAGTTTAACAGGTGAAAAGAAATTGTGCATTGCTTTAGCTGTAAATTGTTAAAACTGTAGCTGATTCCAGCTTTGCTGCTTGCACTTTGATGTACCAGTCTGTCTTCAGCTAGCCCTGAATAATGTCTGCAAAGTCCTTTTTCACAGTTTTTAATTTTTTTGAGCTTACATTTTCTACAGTTTTAAGAATTTCCTGTTCTAGCATGGCCAGCTTTAGATAGAGCAATCTGTCTTCAGAGGATTAATCCAAGAGAACATACAAAAGTTAATATAGAATCTTATGAAATATATTGTTGAAGTTTTCTACTAAATGTAAGTTTTTTTTGTTTGTTTTTTTAAATATCATTTAAAATATGTATATCTCTCTACCTCTACCTCTAGAACAGTGATTTTTAACCTTTTTTTTGCCGTGGCACACTTTTTTACATTAAAAAATCCTGTGGCACACCACCATCCCAAAATTTAAAAAAAATCACACATTGTAGCCTAATACAGCATATATATATACACATACACACAAACACACATACTGTATGTATTGTGCTGTTATGCCATGCCTCCTGCAAACTACCCCTGCACTGGGAGTAAAAAACAAGCAAAGTTTAAAAAATATGTCACACTGTTGTCAGTCTGCCGTGGCACACCTGAGGATCTCTCACGGCACACTAGTGTGCCACGGCACACTGGTTGAAAAACACTGCTCTAGAACATTCATTTTAAAGTAACAACTCGATAGAGATTTTTTTTCAAGGTTCGTATCAAAACATGCTTGAAGTTCAGGAGCCAATATGCAAAAAGCAAGAGCAGTAACAACAAGTATTTCTTGTGATTTCCGTTACCCTTCACCAGCCACTTGCGTTTTTACATGAAAAGTTTGCATTTTTTATGCTTTCGCCAGACATATATACAAGTTTTTGCTACACTTGAAAAATCAAGCTATATGCACCCATTCACTTGAATAAAAATAAACTTTTTGCATTTTTCTTTTAAAGGATAAGAATATGTAGCATTTTTAAGGATATTATAAACAAACATGCTTGAAAATATCACTTTGAATAAAACCCTAACGGCTAGATTTAGAGTTTTGTCCGTAAGGACCCGCGTAGCTAACGCCGGCTTTTTTCTGGCCGCACCATAAAAATAACTCTGGTATTGAGAGTCCACATAAAGGCTGCGTTAGGCTCCAAAAAAGGAGCGTAGAGCATTTTTAACGCAGCTTCAACTCTCGATACCAGAGTTGCTTACGCAAGCGGACAGCCTCAAAAACGTGCTCGTGCACGATTCCCCCATAGAAAACAATGGGGCTGTTTGAGCTGAAAAAAAACCTAACACCTGCAAAAAAGCAGCGTTCAGCTCCTAACGCAGCCCCATTGTTTGCTATGCGGAAACACTTCCTACGTCTGCACCTAACACTCTAACATGTACCCCGAGTCTAAACACCCCTAACCTTACACTTATTAACCCCTAATCTGCCGCCCCCGCTGTCCCCTGCATATTATTATTAACCCCTAATCTGCCGCTCCGTAAACCGCCGCTACTTACATTATCCCTATGTACCCCTAATCTGCTGCCCTAACATCGCCAACCCCTATATTATATTTATTAACCCCTAATCTGCCCCCAACAACGTCGCCTCCACCTGCCTACACTTATTAACCCCTAATCTGCCGAGCGGACCTGAGCGCTACTATAATAGTTATTAACCCCTAATCCGCCTCACTAACCCTATAATAAATAGTATTAACCCCTAATCTGCCCTCCCTAACATCGCCGACACCTAACTTCAATTATTAACCCCTAATCTGCCGACTGGAGCTCACCGCTATTCTAATAAATGTATTAACCCCTAAAGCTAAGTCTAACCCTAACACTAACACCCCCCTAAGTTAAATATAATTTACATCTAACAAAATTAATTATCTCTTATTAAATAAATTATTCCTATTTAAAGCTAAATACTTACCTGTAAAATAAATCCTAATATAGCTACAATATAAATTATAATTATATTATAGCTATTTTAGGATTAATATTTATTTTACAGGCAACTTTGTAATTATTTTAACCATGTACAATAGCTATTAAATAGTTAAGAACTATTTAATAGTTACCTAGTTAAAATAATTACAAAATTACCTGTAAAATAAATCCTAACCTAAGTTACAATTAAACCTAACACTATACTATCATTAAATTAATTAAATAAAATACCTATAATTACCTACAATTAAACCTAACACTACACTATCAATACATTAATTAAATACAATATCTACAAATAACTACAATGAAATAAACTAACTAAAGTACAAAAAATAAAAAAGAACTAAGTTACAAAAAATAAAAAAATATTTACAAACATAAGAAAAATATTACAACAATTTTAAACTAATTACACCTACTCTAAGCCCCCTAATAAAATAACAAAGACCCCCAAAATAAAAAATGCCCTACCCTATTCTAAATTACTAAAGTTCAAAGCTCTTTTACCTTACCAGCCCTGAACAGGGCCCTTTGCGGGGCATGCCCCAAGAAGTTCAGCTCTTTTGCCTGTAAAAAAAAACATACAATACCCCCCCCAACATTACAACCCACCACCCACATACCCCTAATCTAAACCAAACCCCCCTTAAATAAACCTAACACTAAGCCCCTGAAGATCATCCTACCTTGTCTTCACCTCACCAGGTATCACCGATCCGTCCTGGCTCCAAAATATTCATCCAACCCAAGCCGGGGGCTGGTGATCCATCATCCGGTGGCTGACGATCCATCATCCGGTGGCTGACGATCCATCATCCGGTGGCTGACAATCCATCATCCGGTGGCTGACGATCCATCATCCGGTGGCTGAAGAGGTCCAGAAGAGGCTCCAAAGTCTTCATCCTATCCGGGAAGAAGAGGCGATCCGGACCGGCAACCATCTTGATCCAAGCGGCATCTTCTATCTTCATCCGATGACGACCGGCTCCATCCTGAAGACCTCCACCGCGGACCCATCTTCTTCCGGCGACGTACAACTGAAGAATGACGGTTCCTTTAAGGGACGTCATCCAAGATGGCGTCCCTCGAATTCCGATTGGCTGATAGGATTCTATCAGCCAATCGGAATTAAGGTAGGAATATTCTGATTGGCTGATGGAATCAGCCAATCAGAATCAAGTTCAATCCGATTGGCTGATCCAATCAGTTAATCAGATTGAGCTCGCATTCTATTGGCTGATCTTATGTTGAGCTCGCATTCTGATTGGCTGATCTTATGTTTGTAAATATTTTTTTATTTTTTGTAACTTAGTTCTTTTTTATTTTTTGTACTTTAGTTAGTTTATTTCATTGTAGTTATTTGTAGATATTGTATTTAATTAATGTATTGATAGTGTAGTGTTAGGTTTAATTGTAGGTAATTATAGGTATTTTATTTAATTAATTTAATGATAGTATAGTGTTAGGTTTAATTGTAACTTAGGTTAGGATTTATTTTACAGGTAATTTTGTAATTATTTTAACTAGGTAACTATTAAATAGTTCTTAACTATTTAATAGCTATTGTACATGGTTAAAATAATTACAAAGTTGCCTGTAAAATAAATATTAATCCTAAAATAGCTATAATATAATTATAATTTATATTGTAGCTATATTAGGATTTATTTTACAGGTAAGTATTTAGCTTTAAATAGGAATAATTTATTTAATAAGAGATAATTAATTTCGTTAGATGTAAATTATATTTAACTTAGGGGGGTGTTAGTGTTAGGGTTAGACTTAGCTTTAGGGGTTAATACATTTATTAGAATAGCGGTGAGCTCCAGTCGGCAGATTAGGGGTTAATAATTGAAGTTAGGTGTCGGCGATGTTAGGGAGGGCAGATTAGGGGTTAATACTATTTATTATAGGGTTAGTGAGGCGGATTAGGGGTTAATAACTTTATTATAGTAGCGGTGCGGTCCGCTCGGCAGATTAGGGGTTAATAAGTGTAGGCAGGTGGAGGCAACGTTGAGGGGGGCAGATTAGGGGTTAATAAATATAATATAGGGGTCGGCGATGTTAGGGCAGCAGATTAGGGGTACATAGGGATAATGTAACTGGCGGCGCTTTGCGGTCGGCAGATTAGGGGTTAATAAGTGTAGGTAGCTGGCGGCGACGTTGTGGGGGGCAGATTAGGGGTTAATAAATATAATATAGGGGTCGGCGGTGTTAGGGGCAGCAGATTAGGGGTACATAAGGATAACGTAGGTGGCGGTCGGCAGATTAGGGGTTAAAAAAATTTAATCGAGTGGCGGCGATGTGGGGGGACCTCGGTTTAGGGGTACATAGGTAGTTTATGGGTGTTAGTGTACTTTAGAGTACAGTAGTTAAGAGCTTTATAAACCGGCGTTAGCCCAGAAAGCTCTTAACTACTGACTTTTTTCCTGCGGCTGGAGTTTTGTCGTTAGAGTTCTAACACTCACTTCAGACACGACTCTAAATACCGGAGTTAGAAAAATCCCATTGAAAAGATAGGATACGCAATTGACGTAAGGGGATCTGCGGTATGGAAAAGTCGCGGCTGAAAAGTGAGCGTTAGACCCTATTTTGAGTGACTCCAAATACCGGAGGTAGCCTAAAACCAGCGTTAGGAGCCTCTAACGCTGGTTTTCACGGCTAACGCCAAACTCCAAATCTAGGCCTAAATTAATTAGACAAGTGTTTTTATGCATATTTAGAAAAAATGTAGTACTGAGAAGTTAAATTCTGTGGATTACAGTCATTCACTACCCAACGCCAACTTTATGCTATTTCCTGTTATTTATATTTTTGTCCCCAAATATTGCTTTCTTTATTAACCCATTAATAGCAAACGAGGTAAGGGTTTGATGTCCATTGTTATCGAATGGGTGTTTTTTTTTTTTTTTTTTTTTAAATATCGTAGTTTTTATGTTTTTGCTCTTGGTAATAAAATGGGTTAAATATAAAGTTGTAAAATGCATTTAGATGAATATCCTGGGGCATCTTCATTCTAAATATGTATTCTTTTGTGTAGCAGTTTTGGATTGAGTTTCTGCTATTAACTTTACAGTCCAAGCATAGCACATTTTAGTGTTAAATTAACAATTCCACTCTTGTGGAATTAGCCTATATTTGCTATAAATTATCTGGAAACCTAAACAAGGGGTATTCCTAAAATCAGGACAAAATAATGAGTCTATTCGGAGGTATTTCTTTCCTAAGACATGGAGAGTTCACAATGTCATTCCAATTACTAGTGGGATATTCACTCCTGGCCAGCAGGAGGAGGCAAAGAGCACCACAGCAAAGCTGTCACTTCCTTTTCCCATAACCCCCAGTCATTCTTTTTGTCTCTGTCAATGGAGGAGGTGAAGTTTATTGTCTGAAGATATTGATTCCCTTTTTGGGTACTTTTCCCTGCAAGCAAGGATTTGGGTTTAGCTGTGTCTATGTCAATCTCTTGAGTAAGAGTAGTGGTGACTTTTAAGCAGTTAGAAAGTAGTGAGGTGGTACTTGCTCAGGTTTCTAACAAATTTGCTGCCCTTGGTGTTGAAAGCCAGAGTTGGTTACTCTGTTCTTTCTTTTTCTACAGGTCTCTGTAAGGAGTATGTGTCCTTTCACGCCTTGTGAGCTGTCTTTCTGCCGGACAGCTGGGTTACAGGTAAGGGCCTTTGTCTTCTAGGTCTTGGAGACTTGCACTTAAGGGGATTATCTGCATTAATTATTTGAGACATGATTAATCCTTAATGAAGGATTTTATTTATGCAGTGTGCAGGCACACACACACAAAAAAGTGTGTGATAGGAGACTTAGGGGTTGATTTTCCTTTATGGGTTTGAAGGATTTAACCTAAAATTTGTGTCTCATTTTATTTTTGGACTCTGTTGGGGGTCTTATTGAGGCTTCTGCCTGTGTTTTATATACTTTCTTAGCTCAAGAGGCTTAGTTAGAGGGAGACCGGTAGTTTTTAAACTGATTGTGTCAGTTTACTGTTCTGTTCTAACACGGCTTCAGAAACGCGCACTTTTACTTTTGATGCACAGTTTTTGTTCAGCCGGTCACATGACTCCTCCTCTTCTGCTCTCAGATCTGATCGGAGCAACATCGGTTGTGAGACGTTTCTGTGAGACCGGCAGTTTTATTCCTGGCAAGATTTTCTTACTCCGGTGGGGCAGGTAGGGCTGAGGTGTAGAGGTCCTTATTTAGGGGTATGTTTTTGAGCTCAAATTCGCTCTGAGTAAATTTAAAGTGACAGTGTCAATTTTAAAAATTATATAAAAAAATAAAAAAGATATTATTTTTTCTTGTCATTTCTCAATCTCTGGTTTAAGATATGGACATGGAGCAGGATCCTGTCCTTATGGACAAATGTTTGTTGTGTCTAGAGACCCAAATTTTGCTACCTATGCATTTTTGTTCCTCATGTCTAGATAAAACATTAAAATGTAAAGATAAATTTCTTTTTTCTGAGCCTAATGTCTCCCAGGATGATGCTGTTCAGGCAATGCCACAGCTCTCCCCTCAAATGTCCCATGCCTCAATGGCGTCACATACAGTGCCCTGCATTTCCTCTCAGCCTCCTGGAAGAGTTTATTTGCCATTAGATTTTACTTCACAGATACACAGATATCGTCTGCGGTATCTGCGGCATCTGCGGCATTATCTGCTTTTCCAATGTTGGGAAAACGCAAGAGGAAATGGTAAGGTGTCTGTTCCATCTGCTGCTGTGAAGTTGGACCTCCCTCATAAGTCTGATGCAGAGGATACCTCGGTAGCCTGTGAGGGTAAAATCTCAGATTCTGACAGTATAATTCCTTTGTCTGATTCTGAAGAGTTAAACTTCAGATTTAAGCTTGAACGCCTCCGTGTACTGCTAAAGGAGGTTTTAGCTACTTTGGACGACTCCGACGCTTCTGTCGCTGTCAACCCTAAGAAATCTAGTAAACTTAATAAATACTATGATGTTCCTTCCACTGTGGAAGTATTTTCTGTTCCAGGAAATCATTGCGCAGGAATGGGATTAACATGGGATACCTTTCTCCCATTCCCCCTTTTTTTTAAAATGTTTCCTGTTGCTGACTTCATTCGAGACTCATAGCGAACAGTGCCTAAAGTAGAAGGGGCTAGCTCTACTCTGGCTAAGAGAATCATGATTCCTATTGAGGATAGCTGTTCTTTTAAGGATCTCATGGACAAAAAACTGGAGGCTTATCTAAAGCAAATGTATGTTCATCAGGGGCTTCAATGGCAACCTTCAGTTTGTATTGCCACAGTAGCAAGTGCAGCATCTTATTGGTGCGATGCCTTGTCAGAACTGATTTTAGAGGAGATTCAGGATAGGATTAAGGCTCTCAAACTAGCCAATTCCTTTATCTCTGATGCTAACATGCAAGTTATTAGACTGGGAGGCAAGATGTTGGGCTACACTGTCCTAGCCCACAGGGGTCTATGACTAAAATCATGGTCAACTGATGTTACCTCCAAGTCTAAGCTTCTGTCGCTACCTTACAAGGGTAAGACCCTGTTTGGTCCCGGTCTGGCAGAGATAATTTTTGAAATTACGGATAGGAAAGCGGTCCTTTCTACCCCAAGACAAGAAGAATAGACCTAAAAGACATCAAAGTAATTTCTGTTTGTTTCGTAACTTCAAAGGTCAAAAGTCTTCCTCTTCTTCTTCCAAGCAAGAGCAGTCCAAGTCTTCCTTGAAACCCAATCAGTCTTGGAATAATGGAAAGCAATTAAAGAAGCCCTCTGCTGAGACTAAGTCAGCATGAAGGGTCTGCTCCCAGTCCAGAATCGGATTAAGTGGGGAGCAGACTTTCTTTTTTTTCGTTATGCGTGGATTCGAGATGTCCCAGATCCTTGGGCTGTGGACATAGTATCTCAGGAGTACAAAATAGAATTCAAATCTCGTCCTCCCAGGGGGCAGATTTCTCCTCTCAAGGTTATCTGCGGTTCAGGTAAAAAGAGAGGCATTCTTAAAGTGCGTTTAGGACCTTTACTCCCTGGGAGTGATTGTTCCAGTTCCAGTAAGAGAACAGGGTCTAGGATTTTATTCAAATCTGTTTGTGGTTTCTAAACAGTTGACCCATTGTAGACCTCAAGAAGTTTCTCAGGGTACTGTCCTTCAAAATGGAAACCATTCGTTCCATTCTTCCTTTAGTCCAAGAGGGTCAGTTTATGATGACCATAGACCTGAAGGACGTGTATCTTCATGTTCCCATCCACAGGGATCATCATCACCATTTCCAGAATTCGCTTTTCTAGACTTACACTTTCAGTTTGTGGCTCTTCCGTTTGGCCTTGCCACAGCTCCCACAATCTTCTCAAAGATTCAGGGGGCTCTCTTGGCAGTTGTCAGGTCTCAGGGATGCTGTGGCACCATACCAGGATGACATATTGGTTCAGGCGCCATCTTTTCAACAAGCAAATTCTCATACAGAGATCTTGTTGTCTTTTCTACGTTCCCACGGCTGGAAAATTAATCTGGAGAAGAGTTCCCTTGTTCCAGCTAGAAAGGTGGCTTTCTTAGGGACCATCGATTCCCTATCTATGAAAATTTTTCTGACGGAGGACAGAAGATCCAAACTTCTCACTACTTACCCCTCTCTACAGTCTACTATTCGGCCATCAGTGGCTCAATGTATGGAGGTAATCGGTCTGATGATCTCTTCCGTGGACATCATTTCCTTTGCTCCATTCCAGTTGAGAGCTCTGCAATTATGCATGCTCAGACAATGGAACGGAGACCATTCGGATCTATCTCAGAGGATAGATCTAGACCAGTTGACAAGAGTCTCACTCTAGTGGTGGACTTCTCAGGATCCTCTGTTTCAGGGCACATGCTTCCGGAGACCTTCCTGGGTGATGGTGACCATGGATGCCCGCCTGCTAGGCTGGGGAGCAGTCTGGGACTTGTTAACGTCTCAGGGCCTATGGACTCGGGAGGAGTCTTCTCTTCCAATAAACATCTTGGAGTTGAGAGCAATCTTCAACTCTCTGTTGACCTGGCCTCAGTTGTTCTTAGCCCGGTTTACCAGGTTCCAGTTGGACAACATCACCTCCGTGGCTTACATCAACCACCAGGGAGGAACTTTGAGTTCCTTTGCCATGAGGGAGGTGACTCACATTCTGCTCACAATTGTCTTGTATCTGCCATCCACATTCCAGGAGTGGACAACTGGGAGGCGGATTTCCTCAGCAGACAGACCTTTCATCCCGTGGAGTGGGCTCTCCATCCGGAGGTGTTCTCCAGGTTATCCCTCAAGTGGGGGGTGCCGGAGTTGGATCTGATGGCCTCTCGTCAGAACGCCAAGCTTCCAAGGTACGGTTCAAGGTCAAGAGATCCTCAGGCCGCCCTGATAGATGCTCTGGTGGTTCCTTGGGACTTCAATCTAGCATACCTGTTTCCTCCGTTTTCTCACCTTCCACAAGGCATTGCTCATATCAAACAGGAGAGAGCATCTGTAATTCTAATAGCTCCTGCATGGCCTCGCAGGATTTGGTTTGTGGACCTAATGAAGATGTCATCTCTTCTGCCTTAGAGGTTACCTCTGAGGAAGGTCCTTCTAACACGGGGTCCATTCTCTCCATCCAAATCTCATTTCTCTGCTTGGAGATTGAACGCTTAGTTCTGGCTAAGCATGGCTTTTCTGACTCTGTTATTGATACTATGATTCAGGCTCGCAAGCCTGTTACTCGTAAGATTTATCATAAGGTATGGTTTAAATACCTTTTTTAGTGTGAATCGAAGGGCTAATCTTGGAGTAGGGTCAGGATTCCTAGAATTTTGTCTTTTCTTCAGGATGGTCGGGAGAAAAGGTCAGATTTCTGAATGATCTATTCTTTTACATAAGTGTCTGGCAGATGTGCCAGGTGTTCAATCCTTTTGTCAAGCCCTGGTTAGAATCAGTTCTATGTTTAACCCCTTAAGGACCAGCGACGTACCCTGTATGTCACTGGCCTTTTTTTGGGACTTGATTGTTTTATAGCGCGGTCTTGCCATCAGCGTTGAGACTGCTCTATTCCACAAAGCCTTCTGGAGGGAGGGCATTAATAGCGTGTTCTTGCTGGACTTGTGCTATTATGTCCTGATAAAACCCTTAACGACCAGGGACATACAGAGTACATTGTGGTCATTAAGGGGTTAAATCTTTTGCTCCTCCTTGGAGCCTCAACCTAGTTCTTAGAGTTTTGCAGCAGGCTCCGTTTGAGCCAATGCATTCCATAGATATTAAGCTGTTATCTTGGAAGGTTTTGTTTCTTATGGCTATTTCTTCTGCTCAGTTTCCGAAGTCTCGGCTTTGCAATGTGATTCTCCTTACCTTATTTTTCATGCGGATAAGGCGGTACTTCGTACTAAATTGGGATTTCTCCCTAAGGTGGTTTCGAATAGAAATATTAATCAGAAGACTGTTCCTTCTCTCTGTCCTAATCCTTCATAAGCAACGTCTGATGCACAACTTGGATGTGGTGCGCGCTCTAAATTTCTACCTACAGGCTACTAAGGATTTTTGCCAGTCTTCTGCCCTGTTTGTTTGTTTCTATGGAAAGCGTAAGGGTCAGAAGGCTACTTCTATTTCTCTTTCCCTCTGGTTGAGAAGTACGATTCGTTTTGCTTATGAGACTCCTGAGAGACTAGGGCTGTCTCCTCTTCTTGGGCTTTCAAAAATGAAGCTTCTGTGGAACAGATTTGCAAGGCTGCAACTTGATTCTCTCTGCATACCTTTTCCAAATTCTACAAATTTGATACTTTTGCCTCGTCTAAGGCTTCCTTTAGGAGAAACGGTCTTCAAGTGATGGTGCTTTCTGTTTAGGTCTGCCTATCTTATTCTCCCTCCTTATTCATTCCATGTCCTCTAGCTTGGGTATTGGTTCCCACTAGTAATTGGAATGACGTTGTGAACTCTCCATGTTTTAGGAAAGCAAACAACATTTATGCTTACCTGATAAATTTATTTTTTTCCGGACATGGAGAGTCCATGACCCCATCCTTATTAGACAGTATTTTTTGTTAAACCTCAGGCACCTCTACACTTTTGTGTTATCTTCTTTTTCTCTTGTTAAGTGTATCCAGTCCACGGATCATCCATTACTCGTGGGATATTCTCCTTCCCAACAGGAAGTTGCAAGAGGATCACCCACAGCAGAGCTGCTATATAGCTCCTCCCCTCACTGCCATATCCAGTCATTCTCTTGCAACTCTCAACAAAGATGGACGTAGTAAGAGGAGAGTGGTGTATTATAGTTAGTTTTTTAACTTCAATCAAAAGTTTGTTATTTTTAAATGGTACCGGAGTGTACTGTTTAATCTCAGGCAGCATTAGAAGAAGAATCTGCCTGTGATTTCTATGATCTTAGCAGAAGTAACTAAGATCCACTGCCGTTCTCACATATTCTGAGGAGTGAGGTAACTTCAGAGGGGGAATGGCGTGCAGGTTTTCCTGCAATAAGGTATGTGCAGTTAACATATTTCTAGGGATGGAATTTGCTAGAAAAATGCTGCTGATACCGGATTAATGTAAGTTAAGCCTTAAATGCAGTGATAGCGACTGGTATCAGGCTTATTAACAGAGATACATACTCTTATAAAAGTGTAATATAAAATGTTTGCTGGCATGTTAATCGTTTTTATATATGTTTGGTGACAAAACTTATTGGGGCCTAGTTTTTTTCCACATGGCTGGCTTGATTTTTGCCTAGAAACAGTTTCCTGAGGCTTCCACTGTTGTAATATGAGTGGGAGGGGCCTTTTTTAGTGCTTTTCTGTGCAGCTAAAAATACTGACAGAGACATTCAGCTTCCCTCTGCTTGATACAGGACATCTCTGAAGGGCTCAAAAGGCTTCAAAGTCGTGTTTGAGGAGGGTAACAATCACAGTAGACTGTGGCAGTTGTGACTGTGTTTAAAAAACATTTTTGTCATTTATTATTCTGTTTTTGTTATTAAGGGGTTAATCATCCATTTGCAAGTGGGTGCAATGCTCTGCTGACTTGTTACATACACTGTAAAAATTTTGTTAGTGTAACTGCCTTTTTTCACTGTTATTTCAAATTTTGTCAAAATTTGTTTCTCTTAAAGGCACAGTAACGTTTTTTATATTGCTTGTTAACTTGCTTTAAAGTGTTTTCCAAGCTTGCTAGTCTCATTGCTAGTCTGTACAAACATGTCTGAAACAGAGGATACTTGTTCATTATGTTTAAAAGCCATGGTGGAGCCCCATAGGAGAATGTGTACTAAATGTATTGATTTCACCTTAAACAGTAAAGATCAGTCTTTATCTATAAAAGAATTGTCACCAGAGGGGTCTGTCGAGGGGGAAGTTATGCCGACTAACTCTCCCCACGTGTCGGACCCTTCGCCTCCCGCTCAAGGGACGCACGCTAATATGGCGGCAAGTGCATCAGGGACGCCCATAGCGATTACTTTGCAGGACATGGCTGCAATCATGAATAATACCCTGTCAGAGGTATTATCCAGATTGCCTGAATTGAGAGGCAAGCGCGATAGCTCTGGGGTTAGACGAGATACAGAGCGCGTAGATGCTGTAAGAGCCATGTCTGATACTGCGTCACAATATGCAGAACCTGAGGACGGAGAGCTTCAGTCTGTGGGTGACGTCTCTGAATCGGGGAGACCTGATTCAGAGATTTCTAATTTTAAATTTAAGCTTGAGAACCTCCGTGTATTGCTTGGGGAGGTATTAGCTGCTCTGAATGACTGTGACACAATTGCAGTGCCAGAGAAATTGTGTAGGCTGGATAAATACTATGCAGTGCCGGTGAGTACTGATGTTTTTCCAATACCTAAAAAGCTTACAGAAATTATTAGTAAGGAGTGGGATAGGCCCGGTGTGCCCTTTTCCCCACCTCCTATATTTAGAAAAATGTTTCCAATAGATGCCACTACACGGGACTTATGGCAGACTGTCCCTAAGGTGGAGGGAGCAGTTTCTACTTTAGCAAAGCGTACCACTATCCCGGTTGAGGACAGTTGTGCTTTTTCAGATCCAATGGATAAAAAATTAGAGGGTTACCTTAAGAAAATGTTTATTCAACAAGGTTTTATTTTAGAGCCCCTTGCATGCATTGCGCCTGTCACTGCTGCAGCGGCATTCTGGTTTGAGGCCCTGGAAGAGGCCATCCAGACAGCTCCATTGACTGAAATTGTTGACAAGCTTAGAACTTTTAAGCTAGCTAACTCATTTGTTTCTGATGCCATTGTTCATTTGACTAAACTAACGGCTAAGAATTCTGGATTCGCCATCCAGGCGCGTAGGGCGCTATGGCTCAAATCCTGGTCAGCTGATGTGACTTCAAAGTCTAAATTACTCAAAATTCCTTTCAAGGGGCAGACCTTATTCAGGCCTGGTTTGAAAGAAATTATTGCTGACATTACTGGAGGTAAGGGTCATACCCTTCCTCAGGACAGGACCAAATCAAAGGCCAAACAGTCTAATTTTCATGCCTTTCGAAATTTCAAGGCAGGTGCAGCATCAACTTCCTCTGCTTCAAAACAAGAGGGAACTTTTGCTCAATCCAAGCAGGCCTGGAAACCTAACCAGTCCTGGAACAAGGGCAAGCAGGCAAGAAAGCCTGCTGCTGCCTCTAAGACAGCATGAAGGAGCGGCCCCCTATCCGACAACGGATCTAGTAGGGGGCAGACTCTCTCTCTTCGCCCAGGCGTAGGCAAGAGATGTTCAGGATCCCTGGGCGTTGGAGATCATATCTCAGGGATATCTTCTGGACTTCAAAGCTTCTCCTCCACAAGGGAGATTTCACCTTTCAAGATTATCTGCAAACCAGATAAAGAAAGAGGCATTCCTAAGCTGCGTACAAGATCTCCTTGTAATGGGAGTGATCCATCCAGTTCCGCGGACGGAACAAGGACAGGGGTTTTATTCAAATCTGTTTGTGGTTCCCAAAAAAGAGGGAACCTTCAGACCAATTTTGGATTTAAAGATCCTAAACAAATTCCTCAGAGTTCCGTCATTCAAGATGGAAACTATTCGAACCATTTTACCCATGATCCAAGAGGGTCAGTACATGACCACAGTGGACTTAAAGGATACCT
The DNA here is from genome assembly GCF_027579735.1 of Bombina bombina. Classification (NCBI taxonomy): domain Eukaryota; kingdom Metazoa; phylum Chordata; class Amphibia; order Anura; family Bombinatoridae; genus Bombina; species Bombina bombina. The sequence goes on from NC_069503.1 coordinate 1,004,209,474, forward strand.
ACCTTCACATTCCGATTCACAAGAATCATCATCAGTTCCTGAGGTTTGCCTTTCTAGAGAGGCATTACCAATTTGTAGCTCTTCCATTCGGGTTGGCTACAGCCCCAAGAATTTTTACAAAGGTTCTGGGCTCACTTGTGGCGGTCCTAAGACCGCGAGGCATAGCTGTGGCTCCTTACCTGGACGACATCCTGATACAGGCTTCAAGCTTTCAAATTGCCAAGTCTCATACAGAGATAGTTCTGGCATTCCTGAGGTCGCATGGGTGGAAAGTGAACGAAGAAAAGAGTTCTCTATCTCCTCTCACAAGGGTTTCCTTCCTAGGGACTCTAATAGATTCTGTAGAAATGAAAATTTACCTGACGGAGTCCAGGTTATCAAAACTTCTAAATGCTTGCCGTGTTCTTCACTCCATTCCGCGCCCCACGGTGGCTCAGTGCATGGAAGTAATCGGCTTAATGGTAGCGGCGATGGACATAGTGCCATTCGCACGCCTGCATCTCAGACCGCTGCAATTATGCATGCTCAGTCAGTGGAATGGGGATTACACAGATTTGTCCCCTCTACTAAATCTGGATCAGGAGACCAGAGATTCTCTTCTCTGGTGGTTATCTCGGGCCCATCTGTCCAAGGGTATGACCTTTCGCAGACCAGATTGGACAATTGTAACAACAGATGCCAGCCTTCTAGGTTGGGGTGCAGTCTGGAACTCCCTGAAGGCTCAGGGTTCATGGACTCAGGAGGAGAAACTCCTCCCAATAAATATTCTGGAGTTAAGAGCAATATTCAATGCTTTTCTGGCTTGGCCTCAGCTAGCAACACTGAGGTTCATCAGATTTAAGTCGGACAACATCACGACTGTGGCTTACATCAACCATTAAGGGGGAACCAGGAGTTCCCTAGCGATGTCAGAAGTCTCCAAGATAATTTGCTGGGCAGAGACTCACTCTTGCCACCTGTCAGCGATCCATATCCCAGGTGTAGAGAACTGGGAGGCGGATTTTCTAAGTCGTCAGACTTTTCATCCGGGGGAATGGGAACTCCATCTGGAGGTGTTTGCTCAATTGGTTCTCCGTTGGGGCAAACCAGAATTGGATCTCATGGCGTCTCGCCAGAATGCCAAGCTTCCTTGTTACGGATCCAGGTCCAGGGACCCAGAAGCGGCACTGATAGATGCTCTAGCAGCGCCTTGGTTCTTCAACCTGGCTTATGTGTTTCCACCGTTTCCTCTGCTCCCTCGTCTTATTGCCAAAATCAAACTGAAAGAGCATCGGTGATATTGATAGCGCCTGCGTGGCCACGCAGGACCTGGTATGCAGACCTAGTGGACATGTCATCCTTTCCACCATGGACTCTGCCTCTGAGACAAGACCTTCTAATACAAGGTCCTTTCAATCATGCGAATCTACTTTCTCTGAGACTGACTGCATGGAGATTGAACGCTTGATCCTATCAAAGCGTGGCTTCTCCGAGTCAGTAATTGATACCTTAATACAGGCACGACAGCCTGTCACCAGGAAAATTTACCACAAGATATGGCGTAAATATCTTCATTGGTGTGAATCCAAGAATTACTCATGGAGTAGGGTTAGGATTCCTAGGATATTGTCCTTCCTCCAAGAGGGTTTGGACAAAGGATTATCAGCTAGTTCTTTAAAGGGACAGATTTCTGCTCTGTCTATTCTTTTACACAAGCGTCTGGCAGAAGTTCCAGACGTTCAGGAATTTTGTCAGGCTTTAGTTAGAATTAAGCCTGTGTTTATCTGATCTTTCATTCAGATAAAGTTGTTCTGCGTACAAAACCTGGGTTTTTACCTAAGGTGGTTTCTAACAAGAATATCAATCAAGAGATTGTTGTTCCATCATTATGTCCTAATCCTTCTTCAAAGAAGGAACGTCTTTTGCATAATCTAGACGTAGTCCGTGCCTTGAAGTTTTACTTACAGGCTACTAAAGTTTTTCGCCAAACATCTAACCTGTTTGTTGTTTACTCTGGACAGAGGAGAGGTCAGAAGGCCTCGGCAACCTCTCTTTCTTTTTGGCTTCCGTCCGTTTAAGTTCCTGCCTTGTCCCTCCCATCATCCGTGTACTTTAGCTTTGGTATTGGTATCCCACAAGTAATGGATGATCCGTGGACTGGATACACTTAACAAGAGAAAACATAATTTATGCTTACCTGATAAATTTATTTCTCTTGTAGTGTATCCAGTCCACGGCCCGCCCTGTCCTTTTCAGGCAGGTCTAAATTTTAATTAAACTACAGTCACCACTGCACCCTATGGTTTCTCCTTTTCTCGGCTTGTTTCGGTCGAATGACTGGATATGGCAGTGAGGGGAGGAGCTATATAGCAGCTCTGCTGTGGGTGATCCTCTTGCAACTTCCTGTTGGGAAGGAGAAATCCCACAAGTAATGGATGATCCGTGGACTGGATACACTACAAGAGAAATAAATTTATCAGGTAAGCATAAATTATGTTTTCCATTTCCCTTCGGCTGAATGAGTGGGGGTTATGGGTAAGGGAAGTGACACTTAACAGCTTTGCTGTAGTGCTCTTTGCCTCCTCCTGCTGGCCAGGAGTGAATATCCCACTAGTAATTGGAATGACGTTGTGGACTCCCCATGTCCAGAAAGAAAGCAATTTATCAGGTAAGCATACATTTAGTTTTTTTCTTTAGCTTCAGATGCTCTTTGAAACCCCACCTATTCAGAGAGAAATACCATCTCTCTTCTCGTTTTCATCCTACCCAAATAAAATTTCTTTCATGTAATTAGCAAGAGTCCATGAGCTAGTGACGTATGGGATATACATTCCTACCAGGAGGGGCAAAGTTTCCCAAACCTTAAAATGCCTATAAATACACCCCTCACCACACCCACAATTCAGTTTTACAAACTTTGCCTCCGATGGAGGTGGTGAAGTAAGTTTGTGCTAGATTCTACGTTGATATGCGCTCTGCAGCAAGTTGGAGCCCGGTTTTCCTCTCAGCGTGCAGTGAATGTCAGAGGGATGTGAGGAGAGTATTGCCTATTTGAATGCAGTGATCTCCTTCTACGGGGTCTATTTCATAGGTTCTCTGTTATCGGTCGTAGAGATTCATCTCTTACCTCCCTTTTCAGATCGACGATATACTCTTATATATACCATTACCTCTGCTGATTCTCGTTTCAGTACTGGTTTGGCTTTCTACAAACATGTAGATGAGTGTCCTGGGGTAAGTAAATCTTATTTTCTGTGACACTCTAAGCTATGGTTGGGCACTTTATTTATAAAGTTCTAAATATATGTATTCAAACATTTATTTGCCTTGACTCAGAATGTTCAACATTCCTTATTTTTCAGACAGTCAGTTTCATATTTGGGATAAATGCATTTGTTTCAATCATTTTTTCTTACCTTAAAAAATTTGACTTTTTCCCTGTGGGCTGTTAGGCTCGCGGGGGCAGAAAATGCTTCATTTTATTGCGTCATTCTTGGCACGGACTTTTTTGGCGCAAAATTTTTTTCTGTTTCCGGCGTCATACGTGTCGACGGAAGTTGCGTCATTTTTTGACGTTTTTTTGCATCAAAAATGTCGGCGTTCCGGATGTGGCATCATTTTTGGCGCCAAAAGCATTTAGGCGCCAAATAATGTGGGCGTCTTTTTTGGCGCTAAAAAATCTGGGCGTCATTTTTGTCTCCACATTATTTAAGTCTCATTATTTATTGCTTCTGGTTGCTAGAAGCTTGTTCACTGGCATTTTTTTCCCATTCCTGAAACTGTCATTTAAGGAATTTGATCAATTTTGCTTTATATGTTGTTTTTTTCTTTTACATATTGCAAGATGTTCCACGTTGCAACTGAGTCAAAAGATACTTCAGGAAAATCACTGCACAGTGCTGGAGCTACCAAGCTAAGTGTATCTGCTATAAACTTTTGGTATCTGTTTCTCCAGCTGTTATTTGTATTGCATGTCATGTCAAACTTATTAATGCAGATAAAATTTCCTTTAGTACTGTAACATTACCTGTTGCTATTCCGTCAACATCTAATTTTCAGAGTGTTCCTGATAACATAAGAGATTTTATTTTTTAAATCCATTAAGAAGGCTATGTCTGTTATTTCTCCTTCTAGTATACATAAAAGTCTTTTAAAACTTCTCTTTTTTCAGATGAATTTTTAAATGAACATCATCATTCTGATACTGATAATGGTTCTTCTGGTTCAGAGGTTTCTGTCTCAGAGGTTGATGCTGATAAATCTTTGTATTTGTTCAAGATGGAATTTATTCGTTCTTTACTTAAAGAAGTGTTATTTGCATTAGAAATAGAGGATTCTAGTCCTCTTGATACTAAATGTAAACGTTTAAATAAGGTTTTTAAATCTCCTGTAGTTATTCCAGAAGTGTTTTATCTCCCTGATGCTATTTCTGAAGTTATTTCCAGGGAATGGAATAATTTGGGTAATTTATTTACTCCTTCTAGATGTTTAAGCAAATTATATCCTGTGCCATCTGACAGATTAGAGTTTTTTGGGACAAAATCCCTAAAGTTGATGGGGCTGTCTCTACTCCTGCTAATGTACTACTATTCCTACGGCAGATAGTACTTCATTTAAGGATCCTTTAGATAGGAAAATTGAATCCTTTCTAAGAAAAGCTTACTTATGTTCAGGTAATCTTCTTAGACCTGCTATATTTTTAGCGGATGTTGCTGCAGCTTCAACTTTTTGGTTAGAAGCTTTAGCGCAGCAAGTAACAGATCATAATTTTATAGCATTATTATTATTCTATAACATGCCAATAATTTTATTGGTGATATCATTAGAGTTGATGTCAGGTATATGTCTCTAGCTATTTTAGCTAGAAAAGCTTTATGGATTAAACTTGGAATGCTGACATGTCTTCTAAGTCAACTTTGCTTTCCCTTTCTTTCCAGGGTAAATAATAATTTTCGTTCCTTTACTCACAACAAGGAACAAAAGCCTGATCCTTCATCCTCAGGAGCGGTATCAGTTTGGAAACTATTTCCAGTTTGGAATATATCCAAGCCTTATAGAAACCTATAGCCAGCTCCTAAGTACCTATGAAGGTGCGGCCCTTATTCCAGCTCAGCTGGTATGGGGCAGATTACGTTTTCTTCAAAGAAATTTGGATCAATTCCGTTCTTAATCTCTGGTTTCAGAAACATTGTTTCAGAAAGGTACAGAATTGGCTTCAAGTTAAGGCCTCCTGCTAAGAGATTCTTTCTTTCCCGTGTCCCAGTTAACACAGCAAAGGCTCAGCATTTCTGAAATGTGTTTCAGATCTAGAGTTGGCTGGAGTATTTATGCCAGTTCCAGTTCTGGAACAGGGGCTGGGGTTTTATTTTATCTCTTCATTGTACCAAAGAAGGTCAATTCCTTCAGACCAGTTCCGGATCTATCATTATTGAATCGTTATGTTAGGATACCAACATTCAAGATAGTTACTGTAGGACTATCCTGACTTTTGTTTTGCAAGGGCATTATATGTCTACAATAGATTTACAGGATGTGTATCTGCATATTCCGATTCATCCAGATCACTTTTAGTATCTGAGATTCTCTTTTTAGACAAACATTACCAGTTTTGTGGCTCTACCGTTTGGCCTAGCCTCAGTTCCAAGAATTTTTTTCAAAGGTTCTCGGTGCCCTTCTTTCTGTAATCAGAGAATAGGGTTTTGGTATTTCCTTATTTGGTCGATATCTTGGTACTTGCTCAGTCTTCTGAAGAATCTCATACGAATCGACTTGTGTTGTTTCTTCAAGTTGGTTGGAGGATCAATTTACCAATCAGTTCATTGATTCCTCAGACAAGGGTAACCTTTTTAGGTTTCTAGATAAATTCAGTGTCTATGACTCTGTCCTTGTCAGACAAGAGAAGTTTAACATTGATATCAGCTTGTCAAAACCTTCAGTCACAATCATTCCCTTTGGTAGCCTTATGCATGGAAATGTTGGGTCTTAGGACTGCCGCATTAGATGCGATCTCCTTTGCTCGTTTTCACATGCAACCTCTTCAGCTCTGTATGCTGAACCAATGGTGCAGGGATTACTCAAAGATATCTCAATTTATATCTTTAAACCGATTTTACGACACTCTCTGACATGGTGGACAGATCACCATCGTTTAGTTCAGGGGGCTTCTTTGTTCTTCCGACCTGGACTATAATCTCAACAGATGCAAGTCTTACAGGTTGGGGAGCTGTGTGGGGGTATCTGACGGCACAAGGGGTTTGGGAATCTCAGGAGGTGAGATTTCCGATCAATATTTTGGAACTCCGTGCAATTTCAGAGCTCTTCAGTCTTGGCCTCTTCTGAAGAGAGAGTTGTTCATTTGTTTTCAGATAGACAATGTCACAACTGTGGCATACATCAATCATCAAGGAGGGACTCACAGTCCTCTGGCTATGAAAGAAGTATCTCGAATTTTGGTTTGGGCGGAATCCAGCTCCTGTCTAATCTCTGCGGTTCATATCCCAGGTATGGACAATTGGTAAGCGGATTATCTCAGTCGCCAAACGTTGCATCCGGGCGAATGGTCTCTTCACCCAGAGGTATTTCTTCAGATTGTTCAAATGTGGGAACTTCCAGAAATAGATCTGATGGCTTCTCATCTAAACAAGAAACTTCCCAGGTATCTGTCCAGATCCCGGGATCCTCAGGCGGAGGCAGTGGATGCATTATCACTTCCTTGGAAGTATCATCCTGCCTATATCTTTCCGCCTCTAGTTCTTCTTCCAAGAGTAATCTCCAAGATTCTGAAGGAATGCTCGTTTGTTCTGCTGGTAGCTCCGGCATGGCCTCACAGGTTTTGGTATGCGGATCTTGTCCGGATGGCCTCTTGCCAACCGTGGACTCTTCCGTTAAAACCAGACCTTTTGTCTCAAGGTCCTTTTTCCATCAGGATCTGAAATCCTTTAATTTAAAGGTATGGAGATTGAACGCTTGATTCTTGGTCAAAGAGGTTTCTCTGACTCTGTGATTAATACTATGTTACAGGCTCGTAAATCTGTATCCAGAGAGATATATTATAGAGTCTGGGAGACTTATATTTCTTGGTGTCTTTCTCATCATTTTTCTTGGCATTCTTTTAGAATACCGAAAATATTTCAGTTTCTTCAGGATGGTTTAGATAAGGGTTTGTCCGCAAGTTCCTTGAAAGGTCAAATCTCTGCTCTTTCTGTTCTTTTTTCACAGAAAGATTGCTATTCTTCCTGATATTCATTGTTTTGTACAAGCTTTGGTTCATATAAAGCCTGTCATTAAGTCAATTTCTCCTCCTTGGAGTTTGAATTTGGTTCTGGGGGCTCTTCAAGCTCCTCCATTTGAACCTATGCATTCATTGGATATTAAATTACTTTCTTGGAAAGTTTTGTTCCTTTTGGCCATCTCTTCTGCCAGAAGAGTTTCTGAATTATCTGCTCTTTCTTGTGAGTCTCCTTTTCTGATTTTTCATCAGGATTAGGCGGTGTTGCGAACTTCTTTTGAATTTTTACCTAAGTTGTGAATTCCAACAACATTAGTAGAGACATTGTGGTTCCTTCATTATGTCCTAATCCTAAGAATTCTAAGGAGAAATCGTTGCATTCTTTGGATGTTATTAGAGCTTTGAAATATTATGTTGAAGCTACTAAGTCTTTCCGAAAGACTTCTAGTTTATTTGTTATATTTTCCGGTTTTAGAAAGGCCAGAAAATTTCTGCCATTTCTTTGGCATCTTGGTTGAAATCTTTAATTCATCTTGCCTATGTTGAGTCGGGTAAGACTCCGCCTCATAGGATTACAGCTCATTCTACTAGGTCAGTTTCTACTTCCTGGGCGTTTAGGAATGAAGCTTCGGTTGATCAGATTTGCAAAGCGGCAACTTGGTCCTCTTTGCATACTTTTACCAAATTCTACCATTTTGTTGTATTTTCTTCTTCTGAAGCAGTTTTTGGAAGAAAAGTACTTCAGGCAGCGGTTTCAGTTTGAATCTTCTGCTTATGTTTTTCATTAAACTTTATTTTGGGTGTGGATTATTTTCAGCAGGAATTGGCTGTCTTTATTTTATCCCTCCCTCTCTAGTGACTCTTGTGTGGAAAGATCCACATCTTGGGTAGTCATTATCCCATACGTCACTAGCTCATGGACTCTTGCTAATTACATGAAAGAAAACATAATTTATGTAAGAACTTACCTGATAAATTCATTTCTTTCATATTAGCAAGAGTCCATGAGGCCCGCCCTTTTTTGTGGTGGTTATAATTTTTTTGTATAAAGCACAATTATTCCAATTCCTTATTTTATATGCTTTCGCACTTTTTTCTTATCACCCCACTTCTTGGCTATTCGTTAAACTGAATTGTGGGTGTGGTGAGGGGTGTATTTATAGGCATTTTAAGGTTTGGGAAACTTTGCCCCTCCTGGTAGGAATGTATATCCCATACGTCACTAGCTCATGGACTCTTGCTAATATGAAAGAAATGAATTTATCAGGTAAGTTCTTACATAAATTATGTTATTTACCTGCCTTGACTTGCTGCTGCAACTACAATACACCTGCTACCCCAAACCTTATGTCTCTGCACTCAACTTGTAGAGTGTAAGCTCTTGGGAGCAGGGCCCGCCTTCTAAGTTAGTAGTTGTTGTTAGTCTGCTATGTATTTGTATCATTATAAATGTTTGTCATTGTATACCCCTACCCCTGTACCTAGCACTACAGAATTTTGCTGCGCTATACAAATAAATGACGATGATACTAAAAATAATAATAACCCCCCCACTCATTTTTTTTCAGTATTAAATTCCTATTTGTTTTTTTATTTACTCTTATAGGGTATCTATCACAAGAATGATCTGTAGTGGATATTTATGGTGATACCAATAAAGGACAAACTTGACTTTTCAACAACACATAAAATGTTTCATTATTGCAAGTGAAACATTATTGCAATATGCATTCATTATTTATTTTGCTACCTTTTGTTGTAATATACATCTAAAAAAATCTACTTGTTTTATTTTCTTCCAGGGAGGCATTGGCTAATACTTTAAGGCAATTTATGCAAGCTTTTGCTTACTTTCCCCTCCCCTCCCTAAACTTCAAAGGTGGATTATCGGTTTTGCATCAACAATCGTGCTAGGCAAATCATTCTTTGCAATATTAACCAAGTTGAATCAGTGCTAAACCACCTTAAAGGGGCAGTATACACCTAGTTTAATTTAACTGCATGTAATAGACACTACTATAAAGAATAACATGCATAGAGACTGATATAAAAATCCAGTGTAAAAGCTTTTAAAAACTTATTTAGAAGCTCCCAATTTAACACTGTTAAAGGGACACTGAACCCAATTTTTTTCTTTTGTGATTCAGATAGAACATTCAATTTTAAGCAACTTTCTAATTTACTCCTATTAAAATTTTTTCTTCGTTCTTTTGCTATCTTTAATTGAAAAAGAAGGCATCTAAGCTTTTTGTCTTAGTTCAGCACTCTGGACAGCACTTTTTTTATTGGTGGATGACTTTATCCACCAATCAGCAAGGACAACCCAGGTTGTTCACCAAAAATGGGCCGGCATCTAAACTTACATTCTTGCATTTCAAATAAAGATACCAAGAAAAAAAAAGAAAATTTGATAATAGAAGTAAATTAGAAAGTTGCCTAAAATTCCATGCTCTATCTAAATCATAAAAGAAAAAATTTGGGTTCAGTGTCCCTTTAATGAGCTAAGCCTGGGACACCCACTGAAAGGGGCTGATCGCAACCCCCCTCGCCGCACATTAAAAGGCCCATTATACAAACAGAAGCAGTCTGAAGTCTGTATACATCAGTATACAACAAAAGCTTTGGGGCTTGATTAAGAGTCTAAAAATCAGCACAATGTTATTTAAAAATAAGCAACACTATATTTTTTTACAAAAACACACTCAGATGGTCTAGATACTGTAAATGGATTATCTACAAAGCATTTATGCAAAGAAGAATCTAGTGTATAATGTCCCTTTAAGGGAATACAATAGTGCAGGCTACCCCAGTCTGCACATGTGCAAACAGAGTTTGAGCTATATCTGAATATTAGTTTGTGAATGGCTAGCAGGGGTTCTTTTGTTCTGGGGGACAAGGAAATATGTGAAAAGAATAAGCATAAAAAAATACTCATTTGACAAAATAAAGCTGCAGTTTTCATTGCAAAATTCTTCGTATATATGAAGGTTTAAAACCATGTTGTTTACAGAAACTGCGAAAAAGGTTTGTCCTTATTGGTTTATACATTTCCCCTCTTTTTCTTCAGTGAAAATGCATATTTCATTAGGTATTCCTAGGCAATGCTTGGGTTAATAATCTATTGACAGATTGCTTGTTTGTAGACGTAGGTAGAATGATGGAACAGTGTTGGAAAATATGTCAATGTTCTGATTGTAATCTATAAATGCATTGTTATACATGTTAAGGACAACTGTTGAAATAATTCATTACTGGTTATTTTTTTTTTTCTTGCTGCATAACCTTGTCCCCATTTGTCAGTTTGCTATTAATATTTGCATAAAACCTATAGTGAGATTTGATCTAGTTGCCCTTTCACTGGTAGCTATGTCTGGTGCATGCAGTATAGCTCCTATGAGACCTGTATATAATGCTGATCTGAAGTTAAAATATTTAAACAGCTGGCGGGCCAATGCCGTCTGAGTCATTATCTGAATGATGAATTAGGTGGGGGTAAGATTTAAAAATAAGGTTGTCCTTGTAGACATAATGTATGGATTTAAACATATTTTCTGTACAGATTAGGCCTTTTAAAAGTTTTACCCCTTGGCACCCAGATTTAAAAATTACTGTTGTTTTTTTTAATGCTGTATTGTTGTATTAACCATTCTTTGAAAAACAGATGTTATATTAAAACACTGTGCAATTAACCCCTTAAGGACAACAATTGTTCCAGTTTTTTGTGCTTAAATGACACAGGCCAATTTGTCAGTTTTGCTCAGTATTGGTTTCACCATAATTATTCACTCTTTTGTTAAGTGCATCTATGCATATTATATACATTTTTTTGTAATACCTTATATGGGTTTATAAAATATCAATAAATAGGAATAAATAGGAATTTAATACTTTTCCTGCAGTTTTCTTTATAACCATTTCTGCAAACTAAAAAAAAAAAGCAGCACATTTTTGGTTTATTTTGCACCCCTAATGAAGTATGTTTGGGGGTATTGTAGTCTGGTTTTGTCATTATGACTAAGGAATTACTGATAGAAAAACTACATGTCCCACAATCCATTTAAGGTGCTGTCAGGATACTGAAGTAAGCCATTGAGGTGCCATTGAGAAGTTTGATGGCACAGCTCTGATGTGCTATAGACAATGAAGCAGGGAATGTCACTGTTCCTGCTGATTCTGCATTCATTGTTTATGTATGCATAGTAATATCAAGCATTGCACTGGAAAACAAATTCACACAAAATATATTTCTTAAGCTTTTAATGTTTTGTTAGTAAAAAGTTGCAATTGTTTGATAGTCCAGGCACGTGACTCTACCGCATCTCTTTCCTGTGACCAATTATGGACAGATATAAATTAGTTCCAGTACTAATCAGACAGTCGCAATGTAGCATGTTATAGGGTCAAGGTTCTGAAGGCTGCAAGATACATTACACTTTCCATAGGGCAGTGTAAATTAAAGTTTAAGACTATGCATTAAAAAAACAAAACATTTTATTGGGAATTAGATTTTTAGTTTAATGATTTTTAGGTGAAATATATATTAAAATGTTAATTGTTTTAAGTGACAAAGGTTAAATTGTAATTTCCTTCAACTTGCAATGCAGTGCACAGTTTACGAGACGTCCTGTGTTGTAGTATCAGCATTTATGTCTCCAACATGACTCCCTTATACCTCTAACATTAAAGAAACAATCTAGTCAAAATTAAACTTTCATAATTCAGATAGGGCATGCAATTTTAAACAACTTTCTAATTTACTTTTATCATCAAATTTGCTTTGCTCTCTTGCTATTTTTTGTTGAAAGCTAAACCTAGGTAGTCTCATATGCTAATTTCTAAGCCCTTGAACATCGCCTCTGAATGTTAACAGTTTTTCACAGCTAGACAGTGCTTGTGCCATATAGATAATTGTTCCCATAAATGTAGAGTTACCTATGAGTCAGCACTGATTGTCTAAAGTGCAAGTCTGGCAAAATAATTGAAATAAGTGGGCAGTCTGCAGAGGCTTAGATACAAGGTAATCACAGAGGTAAAAGGTGTATTACTATAACCATTTGGGTTATGCAAAACTGGGAAATGGGTAAAGATTTTCTATCTTTTTAAACAATAAAAAATCTGGAGTAGGCTGTCCCTTAATTCACAAACTATTTAACATTGTACCACCAGTATTCCTTGTTGAATAAACGCTCTAAGCAGCAGCTAAACACACACACACATATATATATATATATATATATATATATATATATATATACACAAACATACAAAAGTTAAAAAAAAGACATCACTCACCGGTATTTAGCAAAGTAAAAATTAGCTTTTAATGTTTCATCTTAAAAAACAAAGTTAGATTTCATGACGTTTCGTCTTTCTTTTGTGGGACATCACACTGAGGATGAACTAACTTTGGGACTGTCTCTACTTTAGGAACATTTGATAAAGGTGCTAGTACAGCACCAAAACGTCATGCAATCTACCTTTGCTTTTTTAAATGAAAGATTAAAAGCCAATTTTTACTTTGCTAAATACCGGTGAGTGCTGTCTTTTTTTGAAATTTTGTATTATTTCTTTGACATATGCACCCCGGCAGTTGTTATTTTGTGATTAGGAGTGCAATACCTTTGGGAACTTTTATGTCTAAACCGTTGGCAACAAAAGTGAGTACACCCCTAAGGGGAAATGTCCAAATTGGGCCCAAAGTGTCAATATTTTGCGTGGCCACCATTATTTTCCAGCACTGCCTTAACCCTCTTGGGCATGGAGTTTACCAGAGCTTCACAGGTTGCCACTGGAGTCCTCCTCCATGACGATATCACGGAGCTGGTAGATGACCTCATCCCCCATCTTCCTTTTGAGAATGCCCCACAGATGCTTAATAGGCTTTAGGTCTGGAGACATGCTTGGCCAGTCCATCACCTTTACCCTCACCTTCTTTAGAGAGGCAGTGGTCGTCTTGGAGGTGTGTTTGGGGTTGTTATCATGTTGGAATACTACCCTGCGGCCCAGTCTCCGAAGGGAGGGGTTCATGCTTTGCTTCAGTATGTCCCAGTACATGTTGGCATTCATGGTTCCCTCAGTGAACTATAGCTCCCCAGCGCCGACAGCACTCAGCCCAGCACGCAGCCCAGACCATGACACTCCCACCACCATGCTTGACTGTAGGCAAGAAACACTTGTCTTTGTACTCCTCACCTGGTTGCCGCCACACACGCTTGACACCAACTGAACAAAATAAGTTTATCTTGGTCTCATCAGACCACAGGACATGCTTCCAGTAATCCATGTCCTTAGTCTGCTTGTCTTCAGCAGACTGTTTGCGGGCTTTCTTGTGCATCATCTTTAGAAGAGGCTTCCTTCTGGGACGACAGCCATGCAGACCAATTTGATACAGTGTGCGGCGTATGATCTAAGCACTGACAGGCTGACCCCCCACCCTTTCAACCTCTGCAGCAATGCTGGCAGCACTTAAAGACAACCTCTGGATATGACGCTGAGCACGTGCACTCAACTTCTTTGGTCGACCATGGCGAGGCCTGCTTTGAGTGGAACCTGTCCTGTGAAACTCCTGTATGGTCTTGCCCACCGTGCTGCAGCTCAGTTTCAGGGTCTTGACAATCTTCTTATAGCCTAGGCCATCTTTATGTAGAGCAACAATTTTTTTTTCAGATCCTCAGAGAGTTCTTTGCCATGAGGTGCCATGTTGAACTTCCAGTGACCAGTATGAGGAAGTGTGAGAGCGATAACACCAAATTTAACACACCTGCTCCCAATTCACACCTGAGACCTTGTAACACTAACGAGTCACATGACACCGGGGATGGAAAATGGCTAATTGGGCCAAATTTGGACATTTCCACTTAGGGGTGTACTCACTTTTGTTGCCAATGGTTTAGACATTAATGGCTGTGTGTCGTGGTATTTTGAGGGGACAGCAAATTTACACTGATATACAGGCTGTACACTCACTACTTAACATTGTAGCAAAGTGTAATTTCACAACAGGGGAGTACTAGTTCATGTAAGCCACATATATAACATTGTGCTAATGCCCGTGGTTTGTGTCAGACACTGCACTAATTGATATAATGCAAGTTAATAAATAATAAATCAAAAGTCATGTGATCAGGGGGCTGTCAAAAAAGGCTTAGATACAAGGTATTGACAGAGGTAAAAAGTGTATTAATAAAACATGTTTGGTTTTGCAAAACTGTGGAATGAGTAATAAAGGCATTATCTATCTTTGTACAACTATAACATTTTTGGAGTAGACTGTGCCTTTAAAGGTATTTCCTATGTGATTTATGCAATGGCTGCCCTCAGATATCACAGGGAGTTGTCCTGCAGCCTTCTACTGTGGGATTCCGGAATTTACTGCAAGATTTGCACTGTATGGACTCTCTGCTGGATACTGCTGCAACTGCATGCCTGGTTAGCCGGTGGAGGGATGCTTTTGCAGGCAAGTGATTTACCTTAGCACACACACAGCCCAGAGTCTATCTGTAGGTACTTTGTCACAGGTACAACATATCCAGGCATACCCCAGCTCCCAAGGCGACATGAAGGTGCTGCCCCCAGACCAGTCTCTGGTGGGTGGCAGATTGAGTCTTTTTTTGGACACTTGGGAGAGATCTGTTCAGGATCCTTGGGTAATGCAAATAATTTCCCAAAAGTATCAAAAACAATTTCCTTCAAGGCCTCCTCTGGGACGGCCCTTTCATTCTTGGCTTTTGTGAGAAATTTTAAATTAATGGGAGTGACTGCTCCATTGCCATTTCCAGAATTAAACCAGGGCTTTTATTGAAATTTATTTATAGTATCAAAAGGAAGAGGGTATTTTTCATCCTGTTTTGTATCTCAAAATATTGAATAAATACCTGAAAGTTCCTACTTTCTAGATGGAGACAATTCACACTTTTGTAATGCAGGAGGGTCAGTTTATGTCTATTATAGACTTAAAATGCTTATTTGCATATCCCTGTTCATAATAATCATGTCACGTTCCTTAAATTTGCTTATCTAGACAAACATTATCAGTTCTCTTTCAGTCTGGCTACAGCTCCCAGAGTGTTTACAAAAGAATTGGGAGCTCGGTTGTCTGAAGCTGGAGCTCAAAGAATTTCTGTATTACCTTACTTGGACGACATTCTGGTATAGGCCCCCTTTTTCATCTGGCTATGTCTCACATTCAAATGATACTTTTAGCTGAGTCAACATTGGTAAAAAAATATCCCAAAAAGCTACTGCTGAGACCCATGTGTCTTTTTTTTGTGGTTCATAATCGATTAATTGACTATTCATTTACCTCTAACGACCAGTGCAGACTGAAGCTGCAACAGGTCTGTGCCCTCTCCTTTCTGTTGCTCAGTGCATGGAAGTTGTGGGTCTCATGTTTGCTGCCTCAGATACAGCTCATTTTGCCAGATTTCATCTTCAGGCCCTACAATTACAGAAGCTGCATCAATGGAATAGGGGGCAACAAGAATATGTATCGGAAGATTCTATTAGATTACAGCACACAGTCCTTGGCTTCTTTCTTCTTTCAGTGTGGGTAGTAATCTCAACAGATGCCAGCCTGTTAGGTTGAGCTGCAGTCTTGGAGAGAGCAGGGAGTTTGGTTTCTTTAGGAGGCGAGGTTACCAATAAATATTCTAGAACTCTGTACAATCTTCAGGGCTTTCCAGAATTGGAGCAACCTCATACACCAATTATTTGTGTGATGTCACAACATTAGCTTATGTCAATTATCAGAGAGGAACTTGCAGCTCCTTAGGGGTGAGGAAAAGTATCCTGCATCATCATTTTGGTAGACCGCCATTATTGCAAGATTTCTTCCATCCACATTCTGGGTGTTATCGCTGGAATTCTTTTAGAATTCCTAGAGTTCTTTAGTTTCTACAGGATAGTTTAGATTTGTTTGCTAGTTCGCTGAAGGGTCCGATTTCGACTTTCTGTTTTGTTTTATAAGAAATGTTCTAATATTCCTGACTTTCAGGCCTAAATCAGTTATTCGTCCAGTTTCTCCTCCTGGAATCTTAATTCAGAAATTTCTTCAACTAGAAGGGTTTCTGAGTTTTCAGCCTTTGTCATGCAAACCTAATTTCTTGATTTTTTTCATTAGGTTAAGGCTGTTTTCTCAGTTGCTACTTTTTTATCCTGAGGTAGTATCTGCCAATACTATTAATTTGGAAATTGTTCTTTCTTTTTGTCGTCTCCACAGTTTGGAAGTTGTTCGATCTTTCAAATATTATAAGGAAGCAACAAAACATTTTATACTTTGTTCTTCTCTTTTTGTTCAGAGAAAAAGCTATGGCTGTTCTTTAACATCTTGGCTTAAAGCTTTAATTCACAATGCTTATTTGGTTGCATGGGGAAATCACCCCCTGTGCGCATCACTCCTCATTCCACTAGAGCAGTTGCTTCTTCTTTGGCCTCTTGTGATTAGATTTGTAAAGCAGCTACTTGGTCTTTTTACACACTTTTTCAATGTTTTCTCACTTTGATGTGTATGCTTTTTCTGAGGCTCCTTTTAGCAGGAGAGTTCTGTGGGATGTAGTCCCTGATTAGTAACGTCCTGCCTTCACTGTTTGTCTCCCCCTTTTTCACGGTGCTCTTGTGGACTTCACAGCTTGGTTATTGATTCCCACACTTGATGCCTCATAGACTCTCACCATCTGATGAAGTAAAACAAAACTTATGCTTATCTGATAAATTAATTTCTTTCATGATGGGGAGAGTCCATGAGTCCCTTTCATTTTGTTAAGATAGCAGCAGTACTTGTTTTGCAGCCATATATTTTCTCTCCTGCTTTTCTTTTTTCCTCATCTACTTGTCTGAGGATCATGGGAAGTGGGAGGGATTTAATATCTGGTGTGTCTTTTTTGCCTCCTCCCAGTGGTCAGGAGGGGAATTTCCCACACATGATGACTCTTGGGGGTAGATTTAAAAACAGTCGAGCTGACATGATTCACTGTAGCGAATCATGTCCGTCATACCTCGCTATATACCGACAGCATATGCTGTCAGCATTTAACATTGCACAAGCATTTCTGGTGAAATGCATGTGCAATGCCGCCCCCTGCTTACTGGCGGCCAAGGGGCCGTCAATCATTCCAATCCTAAAAGGTGGCAGACAAGTTACGACCGCTGCTTCTTAACTTCCGTTTCAGGCGGACCTGAAACGATGGGGCTCCGAAGCAGCGTCTGCTGTTTAATAAATGGAGCCCATGGACTCACCATCATAAAAGAATACTGCAATGTAAAATATTAGAGATACCCTGAAATCTAAAATGCAGATAATATATACATACATACATATATATATATATATATATTTTTTTTTATATGTATTTATACTGTGTGTGTGTGTGTATATCTATATATCTATATCTATATATATATATATCTATATATATATATATATATATATATATACTAGAGTCTATGAATGTTACAGCATAACTTAATCCTTTTTTTACCATTTTACTGATTGTTTACAGGCCTCTATTTAACAGCAGCTAAACATTTCAAAGGAAGTACTAGCAGGTAGTGCAAGAAAGGTGTTGTATATAATCCCCTTTTTACAGTTTATTAAAGGTGACTGCATCTTTCAAAACTATTAAAAGTTGAGAATTAATTTCAATCTCTTGAGCTAGACAGTAAGAGTTAGTTGTCCTTGCTTCCCTAGGTTTACTCTGGAGCTGGTCCAGAATTTTCTTTTAATGAGATTTCTGTTCAGCTTGCTACATTAGATTTTATTTTTCCCTGAAGAACATACTTTGAATGATTGTTTTTTAACCTGTTCTCCAATGCGTTTATTTCGTGAAACATTATGGATACATGTTATTGAATTATTAAGGACAGACAAGCTTCTTCTTGGTCTTTCTATCAGTTATGTAAAACGATAGAAAACATTTTTATGGGAAAGGAAGCTTAGGTTGTATGTATTTACAGTGGTTTTTGTTTTGTTTTTTATAAAACATACTTGCCAATAATCATTATTGTTTGTCAGTATTCAAATGTAACTGAAAATATCACAAGCTATTTATAAAGCTACAAGAATTAAAGATATTGTAAGTGTTTAAAGGGGAATGATACCTATATTCTGTATTAGTAAAAATAATGCTATAAGTATATACTGTATATAATGTGTGTGTATATATAATATACACACACACACACACTTAGTGTACTATATATATAGTATCCCACAAAAGTGAGTACACCCCTCACATTTTTGTAAATATTATATATTTTCATGTAACAACACTGAAGAAATTAAACTTTGCTACAATGTAAAGTAGTGAGTGTACAACCTGTATAACACTGTAAATTTGCTGCCCCTCAAAATAACTCAACACACAACCATTAATGTCATTTCATTAGAGCAGATTCATCTTCATGGACTTTTAAAAAAAAGAAGCTTCTGTTGAGCAAATCTGTAAGGTGGCCACTTGGTCCTCTTTACATACTTTTTCCAAATACTACAGGTTTGATACTTTTGCCTCAGCTGAGGCTTCTTTTGGGAGAAAGGTTCTTCAAGCGGTGGTGCCTTCAGTTTAGATCCGTCTGTCTTGTTTTCCCTCCCTATTCATTCTGTGTCTTCTAGTTTGGGTATTGGTTCCCACTAATAATTGTAATGTTTTGTGGACTCTCTATGCCATAGGAAAGAAAACAAAATGTATGCTTACCTGATAAATGTATTTATTTCCGGTCATAGAGAGTCCACGACCCACCCTTGTTTAAATTCAGACAACAGTATTTTTGTACAAACCTCAGGCACCTCTATATCCTTGTGTTACATATTTTTCCATTCCCCTCGGCCGAATGACTGAGGGTTATGGATAAGGGAAGTGATACTTAACAGCTTTGCTGGGGTGCATACATTTTGTTATCACAATGTAGAGAAACTTTAAAGAAACCAGAAACACACAGAGTTTTGAGTTTCAAAAGCAGAAAAACAGAATATAAGCAAATAAACGCAATCAAATAAATTGACATGACGTCAAACAAGGAGCACATACTTTAAACTTCACAAATTCCCCTTTTTTGCTCTCTCTGACCATCATCTCCTTACTTGCAACATCACATCACTCCCTACAACTCTCCATCCTTCTACCCCTCACACCATACTCCACAGAAGTGTTAAAGGGACACTCAAGTCAAAATATAACATTTTGCACAATCTTGTTATATATACACTTTCTGAGGAACAAGATCCTTCTGATTATGTGCACAAGCTCACAGGGTATACATATATTAGTCTGTGATTGACTGATATCTGTCACATGATACAGGGGACCGGAAAATGGGAGCTACCTTTTGAGGTAGCTCAGTTGGTAAATGCCATGACTACAAAAAAAGCCTGTTTAAGTGATCCAAGGTCACAGGTTCAAATCCCAGCAGAGCTGACTCAGCCCTTCATCCTTCCAAGGTCGATAAAATTGGTAATAATAACAACTAATACTATTCAGCTGCCGATTTGGTATATTGCGAGTGCTGAAAAAGCGCTTTGAGTCCCACTGGGAAAAAGGCGCTATATAAATACTAGTTCTTATTATAGTTATTATTTTTCTTATGTACTTATTGTTTATGCAATTCTACTGCATTAAGTGGTCCTTTAAGTCACTAGATCAGTAACAGCTTTCAAACTCTCTTCAATATCCTCCTTTTCCTGACCAATCTATCTGCCTCTATATTTCCACCCTTACATCGGCCCTTGACAATTTGCCCCTTCCTACCATAGCTCAGAAGTCCACTCATCCTAAGCCCTGGCATACTCCTCTGACATGCTACCTACGCGGATGTTCCTGTTCTTCTGAGCAACACAGGAGAAAATCTTGGAGTTCAGCTGACTTTTTTCACTACAAGTTCATCTTGAACTCCTACCTCTGCCCTTAACTTTTCTAAGCAAGATTACTTCTCTACTCTTATCTCTACTATTTCTTCAAACCCAAAACATCTGTTCTCTACTTTCAATACTCTTTGCCACCCACCTCCACCTCCTATTACAACTTCCCACTCAGCTCAAAATTTTGTCAGCCACTTCAATAACAAAATTGATTCCATCAGAAATAAAATCATCTCTCAACATACTACCAGTCTCCAACCCTCTCAAAAGCTTGCAATCCAAAACCCACAGTCATAAACTCGGCTATTACACCCTTGTTACTGAGGAAGAAGTTGCTGTCCTTATACTGTCCTCTCACCTCACTACCTGTCTACTCAATCCCATCCCCTCACTGCTACTCCCCTCCATCTCTGCAACTCTTACCTTTATAACTACACACATTTCCAACCTCTCCCTCAACACCAGTATATTTCCCTCATCTGTAAAACATGCACAGGTCACACCTTGTCAGGGTGCCAGGAATCAGACTGAGACGAGAAGTGCAAAAATAATCACACCTTTATTAATAGCAAAAAATAATAACAAGCCAGGAATCAAAACCAGAGCTAGTAGTCAGACGAGCCGTGTCAGGAGCCAAAGCGAGTAGGCAGACGAGCCGGAATCAGGAACAAGGAGAACAGCAGAGTCAGGAACCAGGAGGGATGTCAGACAGCCAGGTAATACACAGGAGCTTTCACAAACGGGTCTGAGACAACGCAAGGGCAAAGCATACTGAACAGAGGCCCTTTAAATAATAAGTGATAAAAATCACAATTCTGAGACTGCATCCCGTCTCACATGGATGTTGTATACCAGTCTGGCCATAAAAGGAAGTGCAGGAAATGAGCAGCATCACACAGTATGCACCAGAGTCAGCAAGAGAGGTGAGTAAAATGGCTGCTAGCAGCACATGGCAAACAAAACAGGGAAAAAACCCTGACAGTACCCTCACCTCAACAACCCCTCCCTCGCGGGAGGACAAAAGGTTTATTGGGGAAACGGGCATGGAAGGCACGGAGGAGGGCGGAAGCATGAACATCAGAGGAGGGAACCCATAAACGCTCCTCCGGACCGTAGCCCCTCCAGTGAACCAAATACTGTACGCGGCCCCTGGACATACGAGAGTCAATAATGCTGTTGACCTCATACTCCTCATGATTGTCAACAAAGATAGGACGAGGCAACACATTGGTAAACCGATTACAAACCAATGGTTTCAAGAGGGAGACATGAAAAACATTGGAGATGCGCATTGCAGGAGGAAGGTCAAGAGCGTAGGCCACAGGATTGACCCGTCGGAGTATTCGAATAGGACCAACATAACTGGGAGCCAGTTTATTGGAAGGCACACGAAGGTTCAAGTTGTGGGAGAACAGCCAAACTCCCTCACCAACCTGGTAGGAAGGCGCAGGCAGACGCCTACGATCAGATTGGAACTTTTGGTGCTGCATAGAACGATGAAGGCAATCCTTAATCTGCACCCACGTGGAACGGAGTTGTAGGAGATGCTCCTCCGAAGCCGGAATACCCTGAGACATGAATGAATCGGGCAACAAGGATGGTTGAAACCCATAATTCGCCATGAACAGGGATAACTTGGAGGAAGCATTAATAGCACTATTATGAGCAAACTGTGCCCAAGGTAACAGTTCAGACCAATTATTGTGGTGATCTAAGACATAGCAACGGAGGAACTGTTCCAGAGCTTGATTAGACCGTTCCGCAGCCACATTGGATTGAGGGTGATATGCCGAGGAGAAGGAAAGCTGGATCCCCATTTGAGCACAAAAGGAATGCAAAAATCTGGAGACAAACTGGCTACCCCGGTCCGACACTATCTCCTTGGGTAACCCATGTAAACGGAAGACCTCCCGGGCAAAAATTAAAGAAAGCTCCTGAGCGGTAGGCAACATCTTCAAGGGAATCTTCAAGGGAATGCAATGTGACATTTTAGAAAAACTGTCAACCACCATAAGGATAACAGTATAGCCATTGGACACAGGGAGCTCGACAATGAAGTCCAAGTCACCATTATCAATAGGTTGAAGAAGACCCACAGGAAGACGTCGAGGAGTCTTATTCTGTGCACAAACTGAGCAGGAGGCAACATATGCAGCAACATCAGTACGAACAGCTGGCCACCAGAATTGTTGAGTGTCAGACCAAATCATTTGGTTCTTGCCTGGGTGACCTGCGGCCTTAGGATAGTGGTAAGTGTGCAAAAGTTTAATTAGAAGATTCTCAGGAACAAAACACTTACCACTAGGTTTCTCAGGAGGTGCATTGGTTTGTGCAGCCAGGATCTCCTCCTCCAAGGGAGAAGTCAAATTAGTATGTATGGTAGCCAAAATATGGTCAGGAGGTATAACTGGAGTAGGCACAGACTCCTCCTTGGACAGAGGCGAAAATAGTTGACAGAGGGCATCAGCCCTAACATTCTTACTACCAGGCAGGTAGGAGACCACATAATTAAACAGAGACAAAAATAGCGCCCATCTGGCCTGTCGGGGCGACAAACGTTTTGCTTCATATAGATAAGTTAAATTCTTGGGGTCAGTAAGAATGAGCACTGGCACGCCTAGTACCCTCGAGAAGATGCCTCCATTCCTTGAGTGCCAAAATTATTGCCAGTAATTCCCTGTCGCAAATTTCATAATTGCACTAAGCTGGAGACAATTTCTTAGAGAAGAAACCACACGGATGCAAGGAACCGTCAGGCGTAGGACGTTGAGACAAGAGGGCACCTACTCCAGTCTCAGACACATCGACCTCAAGAACGAAAGGCAGGACAGGGTTAGGATGAGCCAGAACTGGAGCGGCAGCAAAGGCAGTCTTAAAACTATCAAAGGCCTTAATAGCAGTAGGTGACTTATGGAGTGGATCATTCTCTTTATGGGTCATGTCTGTGATAGGTTTGACCAAGGAAGAAAAGCTTTTAATAAACTTTCTATAGTAATTGGCGAACCCCAAAAAACGCTGAATAGACCGAAGACCAACTGGGCGAGGCCACTGCAGATAACTTGTCAGGATCCATGGAGAACCCTGCAATGGAGATAACATAACCTAGGAAGGTTACTTGAGTCTGATGGAACTCACGTTTCTCAAGTTTACAAAACAGGCCGTTCTCACGTAGTCTCTGAAGAACCCGTGTAACATCAGAGCGATGAGCCTCAAGTGTGGGTGAATGTATGAGGATGTCGCCTTGGTACACCACAACACACTGTTGCAACATATCTCGTAGGACATCCTTAATAAATTCCTGGAAAATAGCAGGAGCATTACATAGGCCAAAGGGCATTACAAGATATTCATAATGCCCGCTCCCTGGTGTTAAATGTTGTTTTCAATTCGTGGCCCTCCTTGAGCCTAACGAGATTGTACACTCCTCTCAAATCAAGTTTAGAAAAGACCGTAGCTCCCTTGAGACGTTCAAAGAGTTCTGTAATGAGCGGAATAGGGTAAGCATTCTTAATGGTAAGACGATTAAGACCCCTATAATCGACGCATGGTCTTAGCTCGCCACCCTTTTTCTACACAAAGAAGATGCCAGCCCCTGCAAGAGAGCAGGATTTGCGGATGATTCCCTGTGACAGAGCATCGGCAACTTACTTCTCCATAGCACAATTCTCCGCAACAGAGAGAGGGTAAACCCAGCCCCGAGGAGGAATGGCTCTGGGTTCCAGGTCTATGGCACAATCTTAAGATCGGTGAGGAGGCAACGTACCGGCACGCACCTTGTCAAAAATTTCTAGGAACTCTCGGTACTCCTCTGGCAATTGAGATACCGAAGAAGTGCACAAGACTTTAACTGGTTTCTGAAGACAAGTGGAAATACATTGCGGAGACCACAACAAAATTTCAGACCTGCGCCAGTCGAGACTGGGATTGTGCTTTTGGAGCCAGGGATAACCCTGAACAACCGGAAAATGCGGAGTGTTTATCCCCTGGAACTGGAGGGTTTCAAAATGGAGAGCCCCAACAGCCATGGATAACGGAGAAGTTTCGTGAGTAACGAGTGCGGGCTGAAGGGGCCTGCCATCAATGGCCTCAATAGCAAGTGGAACGGACCGAGGCAAAACAGGAATTGGGTGCTTTGATACAAAAGCACTGTCAATGAAATAGCCCGCAGAGTCAACAAGAGCCTGGGTGACTATGCGGGAGTCCACCCAGGAAAGGACAACCATGATTAAAGGTTTCTCCTTTAGCGGTTCCGGGGACGAGGATAAACCACCCAAGGTCTTCCCCCGACAGGACCTTAGGTGTGAGCGTTTTCCGGCCGTGTAGGACAAGACTTCAAAAGGTGGCTTTGTAACCCACAATAGATTCAGAGACCCTCCCTCCTCCTAAAGGCCTTCTCCGCCGCGGAGAGACACGTGAATCCCAACTGCATCGGGTCAGCAGTACTTGGTGACTTGTGACCAGTAGGCATGGGAGTAGAGGGAGGCATGAGTGGGAACGAACACGTAGGAGACAACGGAACAGGAGGCTTCCGCAAGCGCTCCTTGAAAGAGGGCCTCTCACTTAGTCTGATGTCAATTAGGATCAAAAAAGACACCAATGCCAAAAATCTTCTGGTAAATCTCTGGCAGCTTTGTCTTTAATCGCATCAGAGAGCCCATGAAAGAAGGCGGCAACAAGGGCTTCATTGTTCCAACCTACCTCTGCGGCAAGCGTACTGAACTCAATGGCATACTGAGCAACAGATCTTGTACCTTGATGAATGGACATGAGTCGTTTAGCAGCAGAGGAGGAGCGAGCCGGAACATCAAATACCCTTCGAAAGGAGGCCACAAATTCAAAGTAATTTTAAATCACAGGTTTATTAGTCTCCCACAAGGGATTCGCTCAGGCAAGAGCTGTGTCAGAGAGTAACGAGATGAGAAATCCCACCTTAGCTCTGTCAGAGGGAAACGCCTGAGGCAACATCTCAAAGTAAATGCCCACCTGGTTCAAAAACCCTCTGCACTGATTAGGATCGCCTCCATATCGCTGAGGTAGAGGTGCAGAACCGGACATGCTCCTTGCAGTACTAGGTGCTGCAGCGGAAACAGGAGCAGCCATAACGTGCGTGGCAAATGTGCAGTGCGAGTCAGTAGGGTTTGCTGGGCTAGTGCAAATTGATCCAAGTTGTGATCCTGTTCATCCATCCTGGAAATTATGGCAGGTAAAGGTGGATTATTAGCACCATCAGGATTCATGGCCCTTGCGTAATGTCAGGGTGCCAGGAACCAGACTGAGATGAGAAATGCAAAAATAATCACACCTTTATTAAAAATAATAAAAAGTCTGCAAGTCAAATAACAAGCCAGGAATCAAAATCAGAGCTGGTAGTCAGAAGGTGAGTTCATGTCTTCTGTTTCTTCTTGGAGATCTTTGTCCAATTCTTTTTTTGTGAAGGGCTGCATGTTTTTAGTGGTCCCATCCTCTCCTTTTCCTAATAGGGTAGAAGGTAGCTGAGGGGTTTCCAGGCCTAAGGGGTTACAGATGTCTGGGATGTCTTGTGCTTCTTTTATGGTGAATGTTATCCCATTGTGTAGGATATTCAGTGCAAAAGGAAACCCCCAGCGGCAGTTGATTTGATTTTTCCTCAATAGCCGTGTGAGTGGTCTTAAAGCACTTCTCCTCTGTAGGGTTCTCATGCAGAGATCTTGATAGAAAATTACTGTCCCCTGAAATTTAAAGGTCGGGTTCTTTCTAGCAGCCGTTAGAATAGCTACCTTTTCTTGAAATTGGAACATTTGTACTATAACATCTCTTGGAAGAGCTTCTCCTTTGGGGCTCGCTCTTAGGGCCCTGTGTACCCTCTCCATCTTAAAAATGTCATCCTCTGTTTGTCCTGTGATGGCTTGAAATAGTTTTTTTTAGATATTTTTCCATGCCACTTGGGGTGATGGTCTCAGGGATACCTTTCAACCTGATATTACATCTGCTACTCAGGTTTTCGAGGTCCTCCATCCTAAGAAAGTTTTTAAAAGGTTTTATACTAGATTTCTAGATCAGTTACTGTGCATATTCTTCTTTATATTAGTGTCTATTACATGCAGTTATATGAAAATTGATTTATACTGTCCCTTTACATTTTTCTTTTATTGTTCAGATAGAGCATACAATTTTAAACAACTTTCCAATATACCTCTTGTATCTAATTTGCTTCCTTCTCATTGTATCCTTTGTTGAAAATCATTCATAGGTAGACTGTGAGCTAGCTGGTGATTGCTGGCTGCACAAATATACCTCTTGTGATTGGTTTACCAATGTGTTCAGCTAGCTCCCAGCAGTGCATTTCTGCTCCTTCAAGAAAAGATAAAAGCAAATTTGATGATAAAAGTAAATCGTAAAGTTGTTTAAAAAAATGTATGCTCTATCTTTACCATGAAATAAATATTTTGGGTTTCATGTCCTTTTAATGTTAAAGGGACAGTTTACTCAAAAAATTTCTCCCCTTTAATTTGTTCCCAATGATCCACTTTACCTGCTCGAGTGTTTAAAATTGTTTACAAGTAGCTGCTTTACCCTTATATTGGCATTTGAAATAGTTGATTTAGCAAGTGGTATCCCCACCTATTCTGAAAGTTTGTGGCCGCAGGTCCAAGCTATAGATAAGCTTTGTAAACACAGCCAGCAGAAGAAATTACACCCCCAGTGGAGTATAGAAGAGATAAGGTAATACAATGATGATTTTCCATTGTTCTCTCCAAGTATTGGTGATTGGTTTATGGACAGATATAAGATAAAGAAGCAGGTATATGTACACAGTGTGATAAAGTAATGAGATCTGATTATACCTACAACAAGCTCAACCCATTTTATTAGGTTGTGGCTTCAAAACACAAAATCAGAGCTTTAATATACACAAATAAACCTTAAAAGCTATTTTTCATACATTTTTTACTCTGCAGTTGGTAAAAAAGCAATTGTAAACACATTAAGGGAAAAACTATTTTTCAGTATACTGTCCCTTTAATATACAATTTAATACAGTGGAATTTGCATGATCAACAAATGCATAATTAAAAGGCAATATGACAATACTTTGAGTTTCAAATACTAGTAGAATTTTTTTCTAAAGATTTCTAAAAATGTTGCTTTCATTTCCCTATTCCCTGTATCACATGGCAACCATCAGTTTCTTTGAATTGTTCTAAGTTTAACTTCAGTTTAACCCCTGAAACCAAACAGTAGCTATGTCATTTACCTCCATCCTTTCTGATTTCTAGCTTAACCTTATTTTCTTGGGAACTGTTACTGCACATAGCATGAATTCTTTTTTTGTGTTAAAAACCTTTAAAAAAAAAAATAGCAGCTTGATTTCTTTAGAGAATATTAAAATTGATAAATATAGCTGCAAGCAGCGATAGAGGTGGCCATGTGCATCGACATTGCAATAACATACAAGCTGCTAAGTCACAATATAAAGCTTTATAGAAGTTTTTACAATTCTAACATTAGCAGTTGGAAAGAAAACACATTTTCGAAATTTTGCGTTTTTCAAGATGGCTGCCCCACCATATGATTAATACTTTCATTACGATCAGATGTAACTCTAGGTGCAAGCAGCGATAGAGGTGGCCATGCGCATCGACATTGCAATGACATACAAGCAGCTAAGTCACAATATAAAGCTTTAATGCAAGTTTTTACAGTTCTAACACATGCAGTTGGTAAAAAAAAACACATTTTTGACATTTTTGCGTTTTCAAGATGGCTGCTACAGCATATGACTAATACTTTCAACACGAATAGATGTAACTCTAGGTCACAATATATGGTTATACAGCAAATTTCACAGCTTTAACATAAGCGGTTGGAAAGAAAACACGTTTTCGAAATTTTCTCGTAAACCAATATGGCTGCCACAGCTTGTGACCAATTCCTTCAACATGAATAACTGTGAATCTAGGTCACAATATAAGGTTATATAGCAAATTTCACAGTTCTAACATAAGCAGTTGCAGAGAAAATAGGTTTTCGAAATATTCGCATAAAACAAAATGGCTGCCAGATCTTATGATATACAGCCTCCATATTATGCACAATAATTGTCACCATAGATCTGAATAAACATGGCAAAAATAAAGCATTTTTGTAAAACGGTTTTTGTTTTAATATTAAGTTAAAAATATCGTTAAGCGTTTTTGAACAATTCAAAATGGCTGCCAAACCACATGACATACTAACTTCTCTTGAACAAATCAGAATGTTAGTCATAAGTTAAATCTGTAAACAAAATTTCAAGTCTGTGTCATAAGCGGTTTCGGAGAAGAAGATTTTTGTAGTTTTTAAAAAACGCGCATACGAAACAAAATTGCCGCCAAGCTATGCATTGTATGGCTTTCAAATTGCACATACTAATGCTCACTATAGACCTCTACAATTTGCAGAAGTTTTATGAAAATTTGCAAATGTTTTATTTCACGAAGGCGACTGCGCAGTGCAAATTTTTACTGCAATATTGCCTTTAGGGGTCATGACTGTGTACTCATGTGTCTGCTACACTGTAATATAGTTAAATAGTGTAAACATAATGCATAAAGTGCAAATTTACGCAATTAAACAGCGATACAAAGGCGAATGGCTCATAGCAGCCATGTTGATTATGGAACATTCGCAGTTTGAACAAACTTGGTAGAGGACCTTGCAAGGAGCACATGTGCAAAATTGCGCTTCATTGCACTTAGCGGTTGCAGAGAAGAAGATGTTTAAAGATTTTCGCACAATTCAAAATGGCAGCTAGGTCATGTGACTAAATCACTTCTCTTGAACAAACTTTATTCTAGGTCAGTACAGCAGTAAACACAGCAAGTTTCACAGCTGTAACATAAGCGGTTCTGGAGAAGAAGATTTTCAAGCGGTTGTCGAAATTTGTCGCAAAAAGCAATATGGCTGCTAGATCACATGACCTATAAGATTTATGTTGCATAGAATTATGCACAGCATAGATCTATAGCACTGTGCCAAGTTTCATGAGTTTTTGAGTTATGCTGTTGTTTTTATAAGCATTTGAATAAGTGGCGGAATAATAATAATAATAAAAAAAAAAAATAATAATAATCTTGACAATAACAATAGGTTGTCCTGCAACTTCGTTGAATGGCCACCTAATAAGAAAATATTGTACTTTGGATTTTCATATACATTTATAGTATTTAATTAACTGCATGGCTTTTTATACATCCCTTGAGAGCTGCTCCCAACCACCCTTTATTGAATAACAGAAGAAAGAGCCTTACTCTAGTTATTCTAGCCCTTTATTGAATACTCTGTTTCCTCTAAATGTGGAGTAAATCAGCT
Source organism: Bombina bombina (assembly GCF_027579735.1). Taxonomy (NCBI): domain Eukaryota; kingdom Metazoa; phylum Chordata; class Amphibia; order Anura; family Bombinatoridae; genus Bombina; species Bombina bombina. The sequence continues at coordinate 1,004,238,858 of NC_069503.1, forward strand.
GAACAATTTGCTATAAGTTTTTCTTCTTAAACGGGAAGAGTCCACAGCTGCATTCATTACTTTTGGGAATACAGAACCTGGCCACCAGGAGGAGGCAAAGACACCGCAGCCAAAGGCTTAAATACCTCCCCCACTTCCCTCATCCCCCAGTAATTATTTGCCTTTCATCACAAGAGGTTGGCAGTGAAGTGTCAGCAGTTCGAGATAGTCTCTTATGGAGGGTAGTACTCTTTGCAATGGGACTGGAGTTTTAAGTAATCCTGTCAGCCTCTCAGTGAGAGCTTGGATGAAAGTTAGAGTCCGGAGATGCAGGGAGAGTTTTCCTGCAAAGCCATCCCGACTCCTATAAACAGCTCCTTGGTAATCAGCGTTGACGAGTTTTGAGTCTATGTCAGAAGCAAGGCTACTATCTGTTACACTTGAAGGGCCGTGTTCCTGTTCCACGGTGTAGATTCCAGTAAGATCATTTCATTTTATTTCAATATGTGAATGTAATGTTAACAAAACAAGGTAGGGTCTCAATGGAACTCCTATCTTAATAAGGAATCATGGGTTAAAATCTCCAGAGGGGGGTTATTGCACAGGGGGGGACTTTAATCATGTTTGTTCTATTGTTCTATCTGCAAATGTGTAGCAATACCTAGGCTCATGGCTTTTTCGGAACATTACAGCCTTATTTTAATGACGCAATCTTTTTGTGACTGGCACGGTGCACCTCATGACGGGTGCGGTTACATTATTTCTCATTTCCGTTTGCTGACTGTGTGTGACAGAGAGTCTCTAGCTCTTGGATTGTCTGGTTCACAGGAGGTGGTGAGTGCCCCAGCCATTGGGGGTGTAAAAAGGGTGCCAGTTAGTTTTTGTAATTTTTAGAGCTGCAACAACTAATCGGCATAATCGATAATAATCGATTATGAAAATAGTTGTCAACGAATCTCATAATCAATTAGTTGGTCATTGCACAGCACCAGCTGCTTTACTCCAATGAGCTCCTGCACATGGTATTGTGTTTTATGGTTATGCCCTTAGCCTAAAGGACGTCTACAGACATTTTACTTTTCACTTTTTTAGGACAGTATAAGTTTCTTTTTAAGTTTAGAACTACTCCTGTCTTATGTGAAACCCAGAAATAAAATAGGAGTCATCATTTGGATTGTTGATATAAAATCAGGTGATTTGGGACTATGCTTTGCATGATTTAGAGCTTGTTATTTACACCTAGCCGTAGATTGATGGCATGTGTTATATGAATTTATGTCACTATTACCGGTTTGTACCATTTTTAGCGGATCGCTTGCTATTGCTTATATATATAGATAAATGTGCAAGGCTGTGTCCTGTTACTGATATATAGTCTTTAGCCCTTTTGCCTTTTTTTTTCTTTCTATTTTTAATTAATTGGAATATGTACCAAATTCAACCTCTAAGTATATATCTGTTATTTTAAGAGCGGCCTAGATATTTTCCCCCTAACCTTATAGCTGGTTATTTACCACTGCATATAGATATTCAAGATATTTTTATGTTAAAATTAAGTCCAGGCTTACTTTGTCAAGAGGCCCCTTGCATTGGTGGACAGCTAACAAAGATAAATAGCCCACCTTGGTGAAATTGGCAAAACCCTACTTATGCATCTCAGGCACCTAAACACCATCTGAGCGTCTCTTCTGCAGGCAAAATAGCTTGCAAAAGGAGAGCCAGCCTCAGCCAGGAGCATGTGGTCATGTTGAAATTTTTGCATTTCAATGCAAAGTTTCTGAAAGAGTGAATAACAGAATGTTATAAACAGTGATATTCTGCCTCTTTCTAGTTCTACCTCTTTTCAGTTTGTGGTTTTGTTTTGCTGCTTAAAAATTGTACCAACAGTTGTTTTAATGTAAAGTTTTAGTCGGAATTTTATATTTATAACACTCAGTATGTGGATTTTATTTTAAATATAGGAAAAAAATGTTTTTATTTTTTTATCCGATTAGTTGATTATTCGAAAAAATAATCGGCCGATTAATCAATTATAAAAATAATAGTTAGTTGCAGCCCTAGTAATTTTTGTAATCCCAAGATTATGGAGGATTTTGATTTGTTAGACACAGATGTCTCCGATATGGAGAATGCGTCTTAGGATGAATATGAAATGGCCCGGGTAATCACTGCCCATCAGTTATGTTCCGTTCTAGATTACTCTCTTCTCCTGAATCAGGGAGCTTAGAGTGCGTTGAGCCATCCGCCTACGAGGTTTCCATGTCCTGTGAGGTGGATGCCCCAGACCCTTTCTCTGTTATGCAAGCAGGTGTCCCTTTGGCCTTTACTCCTTCTCCTGAGGGTGGCTTGTTTCCTCCACAGGTTACCACACAGTTCCGCATGGCCATGTCTATTGCGCTGACTCATTTATATCTCCCAAGTGAAAAATTTCTAAGATACTGTTCATGTTCTGTTAACCAAGGCCCGTCGGGCGTGGGATCGCCTGATTCAGTTCAGCCTCCTGGGGACGCGTTGGCCTATGAGGCTTCGGGGGCCCCAACCTCAGGGTCAGGGTTTTTCGGTGATCCGACGAGGGATGACTTTGCCTTCCGTTATTGGCTGGCACGACTTTGTGTTCTTTTAAGGCACATTTTGGCGATGTTAGAGGATCCCAGCCCTAGTGGGCCGAGGATCAGAGACCTTAGATGCTGGATGGCAAACTGGATGCAACATTTGGGGATGAAGCCAATCTCCTTAATGTCTCAGTTTTATTTTTCTTTATGGTTCGATTCCAATTCTGAACTTGGGTGAATGGGGCCTCTGTTCGGCTGGTCCCGTTGGCGTTCTCATTTACCTTGGGCGTTCACCCGATGGGTGCTGCCTTCCTTTTATTTTTGATCCGGATTTATGTGCTTATTTTGTTTTTCTTAAGCTCATGTCTGTTAGACTTCCGTTGTTAAGAAACGTTCTTCTCTGAAACCGATACTTGCGATTTTGTGATCTCGTGGGCACTTCCACAGAAGTTGCGCACTTTTTGAATAATAAAATTATGTTTTCTAAGTTCATTAATCGATCCTTCGGGTCAAATTTTCTTGGATCTTGGACAGTTTTGGAGTGTCCTTATACCAAGCAGGTACTGGTCGGATGCTTTTCTGCTGTTACCTGGGTTAATTTCACCCTTGTGGTGCGGATTTAATCCTGTCAGATTCTGAATGTCACTTGGCCTATTGATATGGACTCCAGGCTCAGATCCTATTTCAAAGTATGAGGCCTATTGTGTAGATACAACGCCTCTGAAAGGAGGGTTGTGAGTGCTGATTTAATGTTGGCTTTTTCTGGCTACTCACCTGAAATAGGGATCTGTCTTTTCAGATGTCGTCATGGTTCTTTCAGGTCCCTTGGGACTTAGAACCATATTTTCCATTCCTTTGGAGTTGGAAGGTGCGAGTGACCTATGTGGTCTAGTGTTCCGAGTGGTGAACGATTTGCGTCTTCACTTGAGGTTCTTCCGGATGCTGACTCTTTAGCCCAATGAACATTTTCTTGCGGTGGCGGAGTCTCCTTCCTTACTGCCTTGGGTGGGTCATCTGGTCTGGAAGCGTGGGCATGTCCTTTTTCCTTTGCTCAGAGTTGCGTTACTCTATGAGGTGGAGTGCAGGGGTTTCCCTGCCTTCTGTGGGGAGCTGCGAGGCTTCCAGCTTTTACCTTGTTAAAGGGGTTTTTGGAAGATCGATCCTGCAAGGATCTCTGGCTGTTGTCTCTTCCATATAATATCCTTGGTCTGACCATGGTCTTTGACATTTGGGTGTTATCTGCATCCTCGTTGCAAATTTAGCCTTGGGGCTTAACAGTGAAGGGCCGAGGTTGGTTACAGACGGTCGCCCTTCTGGGGTCAGGTAGTTGACCATTTATCCTCGATGCTCAGTTAGGGACTTCGTGGAGGGTGATTTACGTCTAACTCACTGGGATGGCAAGCAAGGTCCAGGGTTCACATTCACCTTTGGGTGTTGGTTGTTACCTTGCCGGCGTGTGTAATACGTGGTTACGCTTGCCTACGAGATTTTTCCTTGCGATCCAGGAGCACTGGGTGCCGAATTCTTAAACTGTTCAGGAGTTCTTTCAAACTCTTTGGTTTGAGGCTGTTGCTAGATCGCCAAGTCTACGGACTTTAGATGGTGTGCTCCTAATCATAGGAGGCAGCTTAGGGTTTCTCAGGAAGTTAGATCTTTCGATCAGTTCTGTTTTTCGAGGACTCTGGCCTATGACCATGTCTCTCTCCCTGGATTGAGTGTCGATGGTTCGGTCTCACCTTAGGTGTTTGTGGTCCCGTGTGCCTCTCTGAGGGGGCGGGGCTCTGTTTCCCATGGGAGATGCCTATCTGCCTTTGGCTTAGGTTCTAGGTCTCTCTGACGAGTCCATACTGGTCTTAAGGCGCATTTGATGTCCCTTGTAGACTCCTAGTGTCTTTCAACTGGGTTGGCGATATGGACGAGGAGTCTCACCTTTATGGTAGGGTGGTTTTCATTGCTTTAGACCCCTTCTCTCTTAGAGTGAGGGATGGGTTCTCCTGGTTTGGAGTTACCTTAGTATCTGTGGCGACCTGTGGGTCCTTGTTTTCTCGCCTTGTAAGGGTTTTTCCCTTCTTGCATTTTCAGAATCCTGGAGAGGGAGATATTGAGTAGTAACTGGTTCCACCGTTCCTGCAGCAGGAGGCTGGGGGTTTGAACCCTGATTGGGCTCCTGTTAAATGTTGGATTCTGATATTTAGATGCTGAGGGTCTGAGAACCCTCTTCCCTTGGGATATGTTCCTCTTTAGGGAAGACAGCAGTGTAGGGGTCTCGTACCCGAGCACAAAGTCTGTCCTGAGTCACAGTAGCATGCCGTTTGTAGTAGAGGTCAGAGTTCTACTTGGGGGCTTTGCTCCTCGTAGATTCATCCTTTTTCTCTTGTTAAGTGTATCCAGTCCACGGATCATCCATTACTTGTGGGATATTCTCCTTCCCAACAGGAAGTTGCAAGAGGATCACCCACAACAGAGCTGCTATATAGCTCCTCCCCTCACTGCCATATCCAGTCATTCTCTTGCAACTCTCAACAAAGATGGACGTTGTAAGAGGAGAGTGGTGTATTATAGTTAGTTTTTTAACTTCAATCAAAAGTTTGTTATTTTTAAATGGTACCGGAGTGTACTGTTTCATCTCAGGCAGCATTAGAAGAAGAATCTGCCTGTGATTTCTATGATCTTAGCAGAAGTAACTAAGATCCTTAGCTGTTCTCACATATTCTGAGGAGTGAGGTAACTTCAGAGGGGGAATAGCGTGCAGGTTTTCCTGTAATAAGGTATGTGCAGTTAACATATTTCTAGGGATGGAATTTGCTAGAAAAATGCTGCTGATACCGGATTAATGTAAGTTAAGCCTTAAATGCAGTGATAGTGACTGGTATCAGGCTTATTAACAGAGATACATACTCTTATAAAAGTGTAATATAAAACATTTGCTATCATGTTAATCGTTTTTATATATGTTTGGTGACAAAACTTATTGGGGCCTAGTTTTTTTTCCCACATGGCTGGCTTGATTTTTGCCTAGTAACAGGCTTTCCACTGTTGCAATATGAGTGGGAAGGGCCTATTTTAGTTCTTTTCTGTGCAGCTAAAAATACTGACAGAGACATTCAGCTTCCCTCTGCATGATACAGGACATCTCTGAAGGGCTCAAAAGGCTTCAAAGTCGTGTTTGAGGAGGGTAACAATCACAGTAGACTGTGGCAGTTGTTGTGACTGTGTTTAAAAAACATTTTTTGTCATTTATTATTCTGTTTTTGTTATTAAGGGACATCAACCATCAAGGGGGAACCAGGAGTTCCCTAGCGATGTCAGAAGTCTCCAAGATAATTCGCTGGGCAGAGACTCACTCTTGCCACCTGTCAGCGATCCATATCCCAGGTGTAGAGAACTGGGAGGCGGATCCATCCGGAGGTGTTTGCTCAATTGGTTCTCCGTTGGGTCAAACCAGAATTGGATCTCATGGCGTCTCGCCAGAACGCCAAGCTTCCTTGTTACGGATCCAGGTCCAGGGACCCAGAAGCGGCACTGATAGATGCTCTAGCAGCACCTTGGTTCTTCAACCTGGCTTATGTGTTTCCACCGTTTCCTCTGCTCCCTCGTCTGATTGCCAAAATCAAACAGGAAAGAGCATCAGTGATATTGATAGCGCCTGCGTGGCCACGCAGGACCTGGTATGCAGACCTAGTGGACATGTCATCCTTTCCACCATGGACTCTGCCTCTGAGACAAGACCTTCTAATACAAGGTCCTTTCAATCATCCAAATCTACTTTCTCTGAGACTGACTGCATGGAGATTGAAAGCTTGATCCTATCAAAGCGTGGCTTCTCCGAGTCAGTAATTGATACCTTAATACAGGCACGAAAGCCTGTCACCAGGAAAATTTACCACAAGATATGGCGTAAATATCTTCATTGGTGTGAATCCAAGAATTACTCATGGAGTAGGGTTAGGATTCCTAGGATATTGTCCTTCCTCCAAGAGGGTTTGGACAAAGGATTATCAGTTAGTTCTTAAAAGGGACAGATTTCTGCTCTGTCTATTCTTTTACACAAGCGTCTGGCAGAAGTTCCAGACGTTCAGGCATTTTGTCAGGCTTTAGTTAGAATTAAGCCTGTGTTTAAACCTGTTGCTCCTCCATGGAGCTTAAACTTGGTTCTTAAAGTTCTTCAAGGGGTTCCGTTTGAACCCCTTCATTCTATTGATATCAAACTTCTTTCATGGAAAGTTCTTTTTCTGATGGCTATTTCCTCGGCTCGAAGAGTCTCTGAGTTATCTGCCTTACATTGTGATTCTCCTTATCTGATCTTTCATTCAGATAAAGTTGTTCTGCGTACAAAACCTGGGTTTTTACCTAAGGTGGTTTCTAACAAGAATATCAATCAAGAGATTGTTGTTCCATCATTATGTCCTAATCCTTCTTCAAACGTCTTTTGCATAATCTAGACGTAGTCCGTGCCTTGAAGTTTTACTTGCAGGCTACTAAAGATTTTCGCCAAACATCTAACCTGTTGTTTACTCTGGACAGAGGAGAGGTCAGAAGGCCTCGGCAACCTCTCTTTCTTTTTGGCTTCGGAGTATAATCCGTTTAGCCTATGAGACTGCTGGACAGCAGCCTCCTGAAAGGATTACAGCTCATTCTACTAGAGCTGTGGCTTCCACCTGGGCCTTTAAAGATGAGGCCTCTGTTGAACAGATTTGCAAGGCTGCAACTTGGTCTTCCCTTCATACTTTTTCCAAATTTTCCAAATTTGATACTTTTGCTTCTTTGGAGGCTGTTTTTGGGAGAAAGGTTCTACAGGCAGTGGTTCCTTCCGTTTAAGTTCCTGCCTTGTCCCTCCCATTATCCGTGTACTTTAGCTTTGGTATTGGTATCCCACAAGTAATGGATGATCCGTGGACTGGATACACTTAACAAGAGAAAACATAATTTATGCTTACCTGATAAATTTATTTCTCTTGTAGTGTATCCAGTCCACGGCCCGCCCTGTCCTTTTCAGGCAGGTCTAAATTTTAATTAAACTACAGTCACCACTGCACCCTATGGTTTCTCCTTTTCTCGGCTTGTTTCGGTCGAATGACTGGATATGGCAGTGAGGGGAGGAGCTATATAGCAGCTCTGCTGTGGGTGATCCTCTTGCAACTTCCTGTTGGGAAGGAGAATATCCCACAAGTAATGGATGATCCGTGGACTGGATACACTACAAGAGAAATAAATTTATCAGGTAAGCATAAATTATGTTTTCTATATATCTGATTGTATTTTGGTAAAATATATCTCCCCAAGGCAGAGCATGCTGTGATCTGCGATGTTATCACGGAAAATGCAGCATATCTGCAGAAATAACCAGACACAAGGAGTTTTTCTGCTAAGGCAGTGCTTAATTTTCCAGAGGGCCATTGGCGCAGCAAAAAAACAAGCAACTTAGATTTTTACTAAACCCCTGAATATTTTCTTCCCCTTTCCTGCTCTTTGGCTTGTTAAATACTCTAGTGCAGTGCTATAACTTGCTGATTGAACAATGGGTGGCAAGTATGTTGTCCTTAACCTTGTGATGTCTGTTCCAACTCTCACCTCCCTGTTAAATCTGCTAGTGCAGCATGACTTTTGCGCTGGCATTTGAAGGGCAGGCAGCGGACAACGAAGCAGATCCAGTTACTGGGCAGACGACAGGGAGGACATAGAGATTTATTAAAGATTAATCATAATAACTAAATTGACACTGTAGTCACAGCTAAAATGGTGTACCCGCATATTATACTTTAATGAGTGGCGTATGCGCAGCACACATGATATATATAAAAAAAAAAACACAATAAAAGGAAATTATGATAAGTCAGGCATGTGCAAGGCAGCGCACCCAGCTTCAACAGGAAAACATATTTATTGCCTTTGTATGCCTTGCATTGTTTATACATAGCGCACTGTGAGATGACTGCTATAGTTCACCAGTAAAATAGTCTCCCAAAACCATCGTTTTGCACCTTTGTTGACCACTCCAACTCTACACCTTCTTTCTACTGGAGTGTATAGCGGTATTAGCATTTTTAAACTAAATATCAATAGTAATACCAGCTCTGGGTCATTAGGACATTCTGTAAGTACACAGTCTGTGGTGAAATTACATAAAAGAACCTTAAAGTGTACATATACAATTTGCTGACGAACTTATGTTTTTATAGTATCATATTTTATATGTATGGTATAACTTTCTATATAATTTCATAGTGCTACTATGATTTTTTTTTGGGAGGGGAGGTTCAGACAGTAATTGCCGTCTTCTACAGTTATGTGTGTTGTAAGTTCATTAACTTAATGCTTCTGTAGACTAGTTTACAATTAAATTACAATTAAACTTTTTGCAGTAGAGGAATGCCTTTCTTAATAAGGGATTTTTTTGCAAATTATGTTTATAGCACTGATATGGCAGCTTCAATGGAACTGGGTGTACTGCATATAAGACTGATGAATGCTGCAAGAATTTAATACATATATTTCTTGCGGTTAGTGTCTGGGATTTCCGTGTATACTCACAGTAGCATTGAAATCTTAAAAACTTTCAGGACTGCTTTCCAATGGAATTTTTGTTGCGTAGTTAAAATAAGAATTTTGTCTCATCTCTATTTAAAAATCTCTTTTTGTGCCTTAACTTTAGGCATCTTTTTTTCCAGTTATACAAAGTAAATGGGGGGGTTGTGTGTATGTGAGAGAGCGTGTGCCTGTAAGACTTTGTGTTTGTGAAAGATATTGTGTGTGTGAGAATTTTTTATTAATTTTTTTTTTTTTTTAATTTTTATTGAGGTTGTGAATATTATACAGGCAAATAACATCTCAGTTTCATAAACACAAGGGAATCACAATACAATGTACATATTAAACACCAAAATAAACATAATTAGCCTCCCAGATATGCAAATAACAGTTAACCTCAGGTTTTCAATTAAGGATTATCCCCTTTAGATATGGTATAAATGCAGATATAATGATTTCCCTCAATGGAAAATAGAGGCCTCTCTTGGACCCCCTGAAAGGTAGTTTAAATCAGAGTAGGGAAATGTAGGGGATAAAGTAAAATAATAAAGTGGGCCACTTTTGGACCCTAAATGGAAACAAATGGCTTGGTTTAATATATTTTGGGAACTTTTAATTGGACACAACATAACATTCTAACCAGCTATAATAGTATTTGAATCTTCTATTAATTATAATATGATTCACAAAATACACTTCTAAAATAGTTGGGAGAGGGAGCAGTCAAAAGGTCTGCCTGCTATGAACAGATATGCTGTGAAGCTTCGATACTGAGGTCCTCAGCCTAATAAATAACCTTCATGTATATACACATAGACGACTTTAAGGACTATGGTCTTTCATAATAAGGTCCTATAAGCTTAAGACTGTAGTGGGAGAAAGGTGAAGGTCTATTAGTGCCCAGTAGCTACATTTCATAATAGAGGATAGGTCAATAGTAGCATTAACAATATAGCTTGGATGGGTGTATGCTTCTGTGGCCTTAACCGGTCTCAGACTAAAAGATTACGTTCTATCCAATAGGGATTGTCTAGACATCTACCCCCTCATGATGCAGAGAAAATTCAGTAAACTAAATGATCCCACCCCATCTCGGCCGCTGACGGAGCGCAACCATAAGTGAATATATCAGTAGAATACTCTGCAGATTAAATTGTGCCTGATAATCAGGGTAGCATATTTAAATGTACAGAAGGGTGATTGACATCCGTATATATGAACTAGTTAAACCACCCAGGCTAGTCAGTAGCTTATAAGTAATTATTGGAGATACCCATGTTAGATAGAGTCTGTTGTTTAAATAGGGGCATTGCTGCGTCAGGCCCAGTCTAATCAGGAATGTTGCTGAGCTAATCTGAGAATGGACCCTCTTTTCTTGTAACATTTAGAAGGATATACAGTATACCCTTTTCAGGGATAAGTTTAACCATAATGCCACTACACCCTTTAGTCACTGGTATAACATTTTGATATTTAACTATCCATTTTCTTTCTCTAAAGTGGATATCCCTTTATTTAAAGGGATGAAACAGACAGATGGCAATAGGATCATGCATTAGTATATCTAAACATAGGCAATATAAATACAAACTTAATTATCTACATGGCCAAAAGGGCTACTGATTACAAACATATATAAATGAAGCATAACATATTTTAACTTTACAGCAAAACAAGTTTAGCCTTGGTCAACCTAGTAACATCAGAGTTAGAAGTTTGAAAGCATCTAGATAAAAACAATAAACAGATGGGAGACACAAGATGCCCAGCAGCACTTTATCTAAAGGGCTTAAGCAAAGATTAGAAATAGGATGACCAATTAAGGTGATAGGGGCGTTGTATGGCTATTATTCATTTCTCAGACGAAAATTTATCCTGCAATTAATAGCTCTTTGATGTGCTATTCTAATGGGGATTGCGCTTACAAATAACAAGTGTTCACTATAGTGTCACTCCATTTCTACAGAACCAGCCCTGAGATTTGGATACAAGTCCTTACTACTTGCTCAGCCCACTCCATGGCGATCATCCTGGGTAACACTCACTTGGGCATAGGGTCCTGAGCAGAGTCGCAGTAGTAGAAAGATTAGAACTCTTAATTGATCTGTTCCCACCGGGCTGCAGCTGTCAGTAGTAGCGATTTGCTCACCACCTATTGTTTCTCCAATGCCCATCAAAGGTGGATATAGGCAAGTGGGATAGATCTCCCGGAACAAATAGGGAGACTCCTGCTTCTCGGGCTCAACCACAACTGCTTCCCGGGCTCCGCTATGGTAAGTATTCTGCTCCAATAAATTAGCAAAGGCCTCTTCTCTCTCTACAGGCCGAAATAACAAGCGTTCTTCAGCATCGGAAGATTGCGGGATCTCACTCCAGACACCGGCAACTGAATTCCCCAGCCTACACCTCAGGGGAAACAGAACTCCTCCGGATGCATCTTCAGCATGCTCCATCTGGCCACAGGAATGAAGTGACTCTGCACCGACCGGAGACAGCAGGGGAGGCGGACGTTCACGGGTACAATCTCGAAGTGGCTTGTCAGTGTTAGCAGGTGATACTCCCTCAGTATGTTGTGGTGGGAAGAGATATTTGTGCAGCTCCTCCGCTAAGTCCCTGAAGGAAACAGCTATAAGCTGGGTCACCCTAATCTCCCACCGATCGAGGGCCTCCATTTGTTAAACAAAATTCAGCTGTCTCTGTCGTTCAAACTCTGTATCAGGCTTAGTTCGCCAAAAGAGATGGGTCTCCTCTCTGTTGTCTCTTCTATTTCGCAGCTTACAAGCTGTTGTACCCGGAGTTACCGGGGGGGTTAGATGAAGGCCTGACCTGTTTCTAGGCCGCCACTGCGTACCTTCTCGTTCCGGTACTTCAGGGCTGAAGTTGGCAACAAAACGTAGATCAAATTGCTCAGCAGAATCTGTAGTTTTAGGGTATATCAAATATGATCAGGAATGGTACCATAGCCTGGCTATATGCAGCAGAAATATATGCCAGACTCTTCAGCCTCTCAAATACACGACCATCATGGCCGCCGCCCGGAAGCATCCCCCGTGTGTGAGAATTTTTATGAATGTGTGTTTTTTACCTTACAATATTTTAAAGTTTGACTACACTCTATAGTAAAGTGTGCATATATTTTAGTCACTTGGCTAAAAATTGCTCTTGAGAAAAGTTGACTAAAAATCTGCTCTTTTACGCACAGTGCCCCAAAAAATTAGAGGGAATATTGGGCACAAGCAGGAACAGTTAGCAATTTGCTTTGCATCACTGCTCCACATCAGACTGTTCTCCTTAAACTGCTCTGTGCTCTGGCTGCACTGTGTAAGTTTTCCTTCACACAGTGCAGCCAGAGAGATGCAATGTTTGAAGAGAGCAGTTAAATAGAGCTTTGTTGCAGACCGGCAACTAATTGATTGATGACTGTCTCTTAGGGATTTTTTCAACCCTAGCCTTTCATGCACCTTTTTTATTACTACATTTTCCCCTTATAATTATATTGTGTTAGACAAAGAGCAAAGGAAACAAATGTATTCAAGAGACATTTTAAAAATGTAAGATTTATTTTTTCTCTCAAGCTAATTTGCAATGCAATTTCAGCAGCTGCAAAAAAATCCTCTGTTTTCCTGTTAATCAACAAATTGCATAACATTTCAGCATGTTCTCCTGTTAAACAGCTTCTGTTTTTTCATATATTGCTGCCACTTTACTAAAAACACGCTCACTTGGTACACTTTAGATAAGGGTTAAAAGTAAAAAAATAATAAAATAACTTGCCAATTGACAGAGAAAGAAAGGACATGCTGGAATATCAGTGCTAAATTTATTTACTTGCTTTAATTTTTAATATGCTCATATTTCTCCAACATTGGTGTGTCCGGTCCACGGCGTCATCCATTACTTGTGGGATATTCTCCTCCCCTACAGGGAAAGGCAAGGAGAGCACACAGCAAGAGCTGTCCATATAGCTTCCCCTCTGGCTCCGCCCCCCAGTCATTCTCCTTGCCGCTCTCAACAAGTAGCATCTCCACGGGGATGGTGAGGAGTTTGTGGTGTTAGTTGTAGTTTTTTATTTCTTCTTTCAAGAGTTTGTTATTTTAAAATAGTGCTGGTATGTACTATTTACTCTGAAACAGAAAGAGATGAAGAGTTCTGTTTAAAAGAGGAGTATGATTTTAGCAGCAGTAACTACAATCAATTGCTGTTCCCACACAGGACTGTTGAGATGAGAGAACTTCAGTTGGGGGGAACAGTTTGCAGACTTTTCTGCTCAAGGTATGACTAGCCATTTTCTAACAAGACTGTGTAATGCTGGAAGGCTGTCATTTTTCCCTCATGGGGATCGGTAAGCCATTTTCTTAGACTTAGAAAGAATAAAGGGCTTATTATGGGCTATTAACTGGTGGACACTTTTAAGGGCTAAATCGATTGTTTATTTAAGTTTTTATTTAAAGTTTGAAGTGGATTTCACACTTTTATTATTTGGGGAACGTTTTTTATCGCCAGGCACTAGTTAAGACACCTTCCCAGTCAGGAAGGGCCTTTCACTGTATTAGGCAGAGCCTCATTTTCGCCGCATTATTGCACAGTTTCTTTTAAGTACAGTGCATGCAGATGCATGTGAGAGGGTCTGGTGTCCACTGAAAAAGTTCCTAGAAGGCTTGAAATACCCCCCTGGGATAGTTGAAGTCACAACAAAGCCCCCCCCCCCCCCTGTAATGTAATTTTGAAGTGTTGTGTGACACTTTATTTTTTTCTTCTGCAAAACCGTTAACCACAGCTCTGAGGAAGCGCTAACCCAACGAGCGTTAACTTGAATTGCGCTTTTAACTTGTAATATCGGCACAATTTAACCTTTGTGCAAACAAACGCAAATACCCAATATCGGTGCATGTAAATGTTTGCGCTTCACATGTGGTAAAGCTTCTTGTTTATGACAATCATAATTTGCTGTATGCCTTTTATTATTATTGATTCATTAACAGATTGGAATTAAAACACTGTGTTATTGAGTGACGTTTATCATTCATAGTAATTGTTACTGCTTTACGGCAATGATATTTGATGTATTTTTACTTGTGTTGTTAAATGATCCATTATACGTTTTATTGTTGCTGTGTATGTGTAAAGATTTACATATTGTTTATACATTTTCTTTCAGTGTATCCAAATATCCAGATATTTTACAAAATAAATGCTTCAATGTGGTCATCCACCATACTAATGAACAATAGCGTAAGATAATATTTTGCTTTACAACTACAGCTAATGCCGTACTGTATTATATATTTAAATACCTCCTGTAGAATTCATCACTTGTCACCTCTTTTTGTTACTTCACCCCTATATACATTATGGGGAAATCATATGTATATAGCACTAACAAGCCATGTTTCTCAAGAAAAGATACACAAGGGCATTTGCTAAATCACCATAATGTATTTGGTGTAACATTTTGTATGGAGTTTACAGATGTTACGTTCCCATAGGAGAAAAGTCACTCCATTTTATAAACGTATGCCAAGAAAATATATGTTAAGGAAATTCCATAGCAACAATTATGTCAAGAAAAGCAGCAGCGCTGAAACCAGCAGGTCATGCGGCCTTCCATACTGCTGCGGCTTATTGATTGTGTGAGAAAATTGTATGTGTACATCATTTAAAAAGTATATAAGCTAAGTTAGCATTTTAAGCACCAAAGGATGGATAATTGGGAATAATTGTCATTATATTTTTATTGGTAATGGTGTTTTCATTTTTTTTTTTTTTATTACTATGTTATTGTGCTCAGTTTAAAATTAAGTTATAAGCAGTTTTATACGTGATATAAGTAGGCTGTGGCTAAATTAATATCAAAGCAATAAGTACGGTAATACATTGTGAACTTTTATTGACTTGAAGATAATGTTGAAACCACTAATATAGCACTTCATAGAACTATAGTGTTTACCCCTACAGTAAATCTAGTATAAATATAATTAAACTAAATTAAACAATTGGCTAAATTAACAATTAGCAAGAATGCTTAAAGGGGCATTGTACTGTAATATAGGTTTATCCTTAATATGTTTCCAATTCCTTGTTGTACCAGCTGTAGACTTTAAAATGTATAGGAAATTGTTCTTTTAGGTCAATTTTTGTATATGAAATATCTGCTTCTGCTAACTGAAACCACAGCCAAATACAGTGGGCTGATAGGGAGAGAAAACCTAATAAAATGTTATTTGTCTAATTATTTACACAAAGTCATCTTCTTTATTACTGTTTACTCAAAATCCAATACTAATGGTGAGATTATACAAATTATTCTGGGCTGAGATTCTATTAGAATGCTTGCCAGTCCTTCTATTTCCCTGCTTGAATTATATAAAACCACTTTTAGCCCTGAAAAAGTGTAGTGTCTCGCTAAGGGGCTTATACTGCATTTTCGTATGAGGAGGAGATATAGACATTACAAAAGTGCACAATGAAAAGTGTAATTTAATAATCTTACAAAATGAATAATTGAACCATTCACACTTGACTTTATCTAATACCCTTAGCTTGTCATTCACTTTAAGGTGGATCAAAATTTTAACAAAAATGTTAACCAGAAATCATATTTTATCAAAAACGTAAAATCTGTATGTAAATTACACAGAAATAAATCTTATTAAATATGCACAGTGTAGATCGTAATTTAAGTATACCGGATGTGCTAAAAACTCATTGAAATTAGTTTCCAGTTTACTTCCAGGTAAAATGTTCAGTTTATTATAACTGAAAAAAGTTATAAAACTTAATGAAGATCTTTTGCCTGTGGAAAAGCTTACAAATGTATGTACACAATTATCCCAGAGCTTAATAAGGAATCTTGTAGGAAAAAAAGTATTTTCTCAACTGAAGACATAACAGATTCTTAATTCTAAGAGATTGTCTTTACAGACATGATGGGGCTAGAACTTATAGGTAGCTAATGAGAATTTGTTTTTCCCCTCCCTAGGGCCAAACGTACTCATGTTCCATTAACCGAACTCATATTTGAGCTTCCAAGTCTCACTGTTCAAGCAACACGAGCCCAAACTCTTCTGCTACATGGGATTGGTCATAGTTGGTCATACAGTTCAAATAGCTCTGGTTCATCATTACTAAATGAGGCACTTCTTAATGACGTATTCCCTGCCACAGGTAAGGTTTTTCATTTATCAGTAATGTTATATACAATCCATTTACAATTAGCAAAGCAATATACTATATATATATATATAAAACCCGGTTTCTGCTCAATTTAACAAATGGTCCTAGTTTTTCTGTGCATATTTTTCATTTAGAATGTTTTATGGGCTTGAATATGGTAAAAGTGATTGTATTTTACTTTTGTAACAAGCAATTTCTTTCATGTAATTAGCAAGAGTCCATGAGCTAGTGACGTATGGGATATACATTCCTACCAGGAGGGGCAAAGTTTCCCAAACCTTAAAATGCCTATAAATACACCCCTCACCACACCCACAATTCAGTTTTACAAACTTTGCCTCCGATGGAGGTGGTGAAGTAAGTTTGTGCTAGATTCTACGTTGATATGCGCTCCGCAGCAAGTTGGAGCCCGGTTTTCCTCTCAGCGTGCAGTGAATGTCAGAGGGATGTGAGGAGAGTATTGCCTATTTGAATGCAGTGATCTCCTTCTAAGGGGTCTATTTCATAGGTTCTCTGTTATCGGTCGTAGAGATTCATCTCTTACCTCCCTTTTCAGATCGACGATATACTCTTATATATACCATTACCTCTGCTGATTCTCGTTTCAGTACTGGTTTGGCTATCTGCTATATGTAGATGAGTGTCCTGGGGTAAGTAAGTCTTATTTTCTGTGACACTCCTAGCTATGGTTGGGCACTTTGTTTATAAAGTTCTAAATATATGTATTCAAACATTTATTTGCCTTGACTCAGAATGTTCAACTTTCCTTATTTTTCAGACAGTCAGTTTCATATTTGGGATAATGCATTTTAATTTAACATTTTTTACCTTAAAATTTGACTTTTTCCCTGTGGGCTGTTAGGCTCGCGGGGGCTGAAAATGCTTCATTTTATTGCGTCATTCTTGGCGCGGACTTTTTTGGCGCAAAAATTCTATTTCCGTTTCCGGCGTCATACGTGTCGCCGGAAGTTGCGTCATTCTTTGACGTTATTTTGCGCCAAAAATGTCGGCGTTCCGGATGCGGCGTCCTTTTTCGGCGCCAAAAAGCATTTAGGCGCCAAATAATATGGGCGTCTTATTTGGCGCGAAAAAATATGGGCGTCACTTTTGTCTCCACATTATTTAAGTCTCATTTTTTATTGCTTCTGGTTGCTAGAAGCTTGTTCTTTGGCATTTTTTCCCATTCCTGAAACTGTCATTTAAGGAATTTGATCAATTTTGCTTTATATGTTGTTTTTTTCTTTTACATATTGCAAGATGTTCCACGTTGCAACTGAGTCAGAAGATACTTCAGGAAAATCACTGCACAATGCTGGAGCTACCAAGCTAAGTGTATCTGCTATAAACTTTTGGTATCTGTTTCTCCAGCTGTTATTTGTATTGCATGTCATGTCAAACTTATTAATGCAGATAAAATTTCCTTTAGTACTGTTACATTACCTGTTGCTGTTCCGTCAACATCTAATTTTCAGAGTGTTCCTGATAACATAAGAGATTTTATTTTTTAAATCCATTAAGAAGGTTATGTCTGTTATTTCTCCTTCTAGTATACATAAAAGTCTTTTAAAACTTCTCTTTTTTTCAGATGAATTTTTAAATGAACATCATCATTCTGATACTGATAATGGTTCTTCTGGTTCTGAGGTTTCTGTCTCAGAGGTTGATGCTGATAAATCTTTGTATTTGTTCAAGATGGAATTTATTCGTTCTTTACTTAAAGAAGTGTTATTTGCATTAGAAATAGAGGATTCTGGTCCTCTTGATACTAAATGTAAACGTTTAAATAAGGTTTTTAAATCTCCTGTAGTTATTCCAGAAGTGTTTTATCTCCCTGATGCTATTTCTGAAGTAATTTCCAGGGAATGGAATAATTTGGGTAATTTATTTACTCCTTCTAGACGTTTAAGCAAATTATATCCTGTGCCATCTGACAGATTAGAGTTTTTTGGGACAAAAATCCCTAAGGTTATGGGGCTGTCTCTACTCCTGCTAATGTACTACTATTCCTACGGCAGATAGTACTTCATTTAAGGATCCTTTAGATAGGAAAATTGATTCCTTTCTAAGAAAAGCTTACTTATGTTCAGGTAATCTTCTTAGACCTGCTATATTTTTAGCGGATGTTGCTGCAGCTTCAACTTTTTGGTTAGAAGCTTTAGCGCAACAAGTAACAGATCATAATTTTATAGCATTATTTTTATTCTATAACATGCTAATAATTTTATTGGTGATACCATCTTTTGATATCATTAGAGTTGATGTCAGGTATATGTCTCTAGCTATTTTAGCTAGAATAGCTTTATGGATTAAACTTGGAATGCTGACATGTCTTCTAAGTCAACTTTGCTTTCCCTTTCTTTCCAGGGTAAATAATCATTTTCGTTCCTTTCCTCACAAGGAACAAAAGCCTGATCCTTCATCCTCAGGAGCGGTATCAGTTTGGAAACTATTTCCAGTTTGGAATATATCCAAGCCTTATAGAAACCTATAGCCAGCTCCTAAGTACCTATGAAGGTGCGGCCCTTATTCCAGCTCAGCTGGTATGGGGCAGATTACGTTTTCTTCAAAGAAATTTGGATCAATTCCGTTCTTAATCTCTGGTTTCAGAAACATTGTTTCAGAAAGGTACATAATTGGCTTCAAGTTAAGGCCTCCTGCTAAGAGATTCTTTTCTTTCCCGTGTCCCAGTTAACACAGCAAAGGCTCAGCATTTCTGAAATGTGTTTCAGATCTAGAGTTGGCTGGAGTATTTATGCCAGTTCCAGTTCTGGAACAGGGGCTGGGGTTTTATTTTATCTCTTCATTGTACCAAAGAAGGTCAATTCCTTCAGACCAGTTCCGGATCTATCATTATTGAATCATTATGTTAGGATACCAACATTCAAGATGGTTACTGTAGGACTATCCTGCCTTTTGTTTAGCAAGGGCATTATATGTCTACAATAGATTTACAGGATGTGTATCTGCATATTCCGATTCATCCAGATCACTTTTAGTGTCTGAGATTCTCTTTTTAGACAAGCATTACCAGTTTTGTGGCTCTACCGTTTGGCTTAGCCTCAGTTCCAAGAATTTTTTTCAAAGGTTCTCGGTGCCCTTCTTTCTGTAATCAGAGAATAGGGTTTTGGTATTTCCTTATTTGGACGATATCTTGGTATTTGCTCAGTCTTCTCATTTTCGAAGAATCTCATACGAATCGACTTGTGTTGTTTCTTCAAGTTCATGGTTGGAGGATCAATTTACCAATCAGTTCATTGATTCCTCAGACAAGGTTAACCTTTTTAGGTTTCTAGATAAATTCAGTGTCTATGACTCTGTCCTTGTCAGACAAGAGAAGTTTAACATTGATATCAGCTTGTCAAAACCTTCAGTCACAATCATTCCCTTTGGTAGCCTTATGCATGGAAATGTTGGGTCTTAGGACTGCCGCATCAGATGCGATCTCCTTTGCTCGTTTTCACATGCGACCTCTTCAGCTCTGTATGCTGAACCAATGGTGCAGGGATTACTCAAAGATATCTCAATTAATATCTTTAAACCGATTTTACAACACTCTCTGACATGGTGGACAGATCACCATCGTTTAGTTCAGGGGGCTTCTTTGTTCTTCCGACCTGGACTATAATCTCAACAGATGCAAGTCTTACAGGTTGGGGAGCTGTGTGGGGGTATCTGACGGCACAAGGGGTTTGGGAATCTCAGGAGGTGAGATTTCCGATCAATATTTTGGAACTCTGTGCAATTTTCAGAGCTCTTCAGTCTTGGCCTCTTCTGAAGAGAGAGTTGTTCATTTGTTTTCAGATAGACAATGTCACAACTGTGGCATACATCAATCATCAAGGAGGGACTCACAGTCCTCTGGCTATGAAAGAAGTATCTCGAATTTTGGTTTGGGCGGAATCCAGCTCCTGTCTAATCTCTGCGGTTCATATCCCAGGTATGGACAATTGGAAAGCGGATTATCTCAGTCGTCAAACGTTGCATCCGGGCGAATGGTCTCTTCACCCAGAGGTATTTCTTCAGATTGTTCAAATGTAGGAACTTCCAGAAATAGATCTGATGGCTTCTCATCTAAACAAGAGACTTCCCAGGTATCTGTCCAGATCCCGGGATCCTCAGGCGGAGGCAGTGGATGCATTATCACTTCCTTGGAAGTATCATCCTCCCTATATCTTTCCGCCTCTAGTTCTTCTTCCAAGAGTAACCTCCAAGATTCTGAAGGAATGCTCGTTTGTTCTGCTGGTAGCTCCGGCATGGCCTCACAGGTTTTGGTATGCGTATCTTGTCCGGATGGCCTCTTGCCAACCGTGGACTCTTCCGTTAAGACCAGACCTTTTGTCTCAAGGTCCTTTTTTTCCATCAGGATCTGAAATCCTTAAATTTAAAGGTATGGCGATTGAACGCTTGATTCTTGGTCAAAGAGGTTTCTCTGACTCTGTGATTAATACTATGTTACAGGCTCGTACATCTGTATCCAGAGAGATATATTATAGAGTCTGGAAGACTTATATTTCTTGGTGTCTTTCTCATCATTTTTCTTGGCATTCTTTTAGAATACCGAGAATATTACAGTATTCTTCAGGATGGTTTAGATAAGGGTTTGTCCGCAAGTTCCTTGAAAGGTCAAATCTCTGCTCTTTCTGTTCTTTTT
This sequence comes from Bombina bombina, assembly GCF_027579735.1. Taxonomy (NCBI): domain Eukaryota; kingdom Metazoa; phylum Chordata; class Amphibia; order Anura; family Bombinatoridae; genus Bombina; species Bombina bombina. The sequence continues at coordinate 1,004,259,741 of NC_069503.1, forward strand.
CACAGAAAGATTGCTATTCTTCCTGATATTCATTGTTTTGTACAAGCTTTGGTTCGTATAAAGCCTGTCATTAAGTCAATTTCTCCTCCTTGGAGTTTGAATTTGGTTCTGGGGGCTCTTCAAGCTCCTCCATTTGAACCTATGCATTCATTGGATATTAAATTACTTTCTTGGAAAGTTTTTTGTTCCTTTTGGCCATCTCTTCTGCCAGAAGAGTTTCTGAATTATCTGCTCTTTCTTGTGAGTCTCCTTTTCTGATTTTTCATCAGGATAAGGCGGTGTTGCGAACTTCTTTTGAATTTTTACCTAAAGTTGTGAATTCCAACAACATTAGTAGAGAAATTGTGGTTCCTTCATTATGTCCTAATCCTAAGAATTCTAAGGAGAAATCGTTGCATTCTTTGGATGTTGTTAGAGCTTTGAAATATTATGTTGAAGCTACGAAATCTTTTCGTAAGACTTCTAGTCTATTTGTTATCTTTTCCGGTTCTAGAAAAGGCCAGAAAGCTTCTGCCATTTCTTTGGCATCTTGGTTGAAATCTTTAATTCATCTTGCCTATGTTGAGTCGGGTAAAACTTCGCCTCAGAGAATTACAGCTCATTCTACTAGGTCAGTTTCTACTTCCTGGGCGTTTAGGAATGAAGCTTCGTTTGACCAGATCTGCAAAGCAGCGACTTGGTCCTCTTTGCATACTTTTACTAAATTCTACCATTTTGATGTATTTTCTTCTTCTGAAGCAGTTTTTGGTAGAAAAGTACTTCAGGCAGCGGTTTCAGTTTGAATCTTCTGCTTATGTTTTTCATTGAACTTTATTTTGGGTGTGGATTATTTTCAGCAGGAATTGGCTGTCTTTATTTTATCCCTCCCTCTCTAGTGACTCTTGTGTGGAAAGATCCACTTCTTGGGTAGTCATTATCCCATACGTCACTAGCTCATGGACTCTTGCTAATTACATGAAAGAAAACATAATTTATGTAAGAACTTACCTGATAAATTCATTTCTTTCATATTAGCAAGAGTCCATGAGGCCCGCCCTTTTTTTGTGGTGGTTATGATTTTGTATAAAGCACAATTATTCCAATTCCTTATTTTATATGCTTTCGCACTTTTTTCTTATCACCCCACTTCTTGGCTATTCGTTAAACTGAATTGTGGGTGTGGTGAGGGGTGTATTTATAGGCATTTTAAGGTTTGGGAAACTTTGCCCCTCCTGGTAGGAATGTATATCCCATACGTCACTAGCTCATGGACTCTTGCTAATATGAAAGAAATGAATTTATCAGGTAAGTTCTTACATAAATTATGTTATCTAAACATACAAACCTCTTTTAGACATACATGTTTAATTAACTGTGCTCATTAAAGGTCATTGTGTACATTTTTTATTTGCTATTTATATAGTACTAGTCCTAAAGCCCGTGTACACGGGCCAATTTTTTAGGTACCGCGGTTCCAACCCTTGCTCCCTCTCTCTCCCCCCTCTCTTTTGCGCTCTCTCTCCCCCCCTCTCTTTTGAGTTCTCTCTCTCCCCCTTATTTTGCACTCTCCCCCCTCTTTTGCTCTCTCTCCCCCCTCTTTTGCTCTCTCTCTCCCCTTTTTTGCTCTCTCTCTCGCCCCTCTTTTGCTCTCTCTCTCTCCGTTTTTGCTCTCTCTCTCGCCCCTCTTTTGCTCTCTCTCTCCCACCTCTTTTGCTCTCTCTCCCCTCTTTTGCTCGCTCTCTCTCTTCCCCCCCTCATCTGCTCTCTCCCCCCTCTTGCTCTCTCTCGCCCTCTTTTGCTCTCTCTCTCCCCTGTTTTGCTCTCTCTCTCCCCTGTTTTGCTCTCTCTCCCCCCTCTTTTGTGCTCTCTCTCTCCCCCCTCTTTTGTGCTCTCTCTCTCCCCCCCCTCTTTTGTGCTCTCTCTCTCCCCCCCTCTTTTGTGCTCTCTCTCTCCCCCCCTCTCTTTTGCTCTCTCTCTTTCCCTCTTTTGCTCTCTCTTTCCCTCTTTTGCCCTCTCTTTCCCTCTTTTGCTCTCTCTCTCCCCCTCTCTTTTGCTCTCTCTTCCCCTCTTTTGCGCTCTCTCCCCCTCTCTTTTGCACTCTCTCTCCCCCTCTTTTGTGCACTCTCTCTCCCCCTCTTTTGTGCACTCTCTCTCCCCCTCTCTTTTAAACTCTCTCTCCCCCCCTCTCTTTTGAGCTCTCTCTCCCCCCCTCTCTTTTGAGCTCTCTCTCCCCCCCTCTCTTTTGAGCTCTCTCTCCCCTCTTTTTTTGCGCTATCTCCCCCTCTTTTTTGCGCTCTCTCCCCCTCTCTTTTCTGCTTTCTCCCCCTTGCACGCTCTCTCCCCCTCTTTTTTGCTCTCTTCCCCTCTTTTTTGCGCTCTCTCTCTCTCTCCCTCTTTTGCTCTCTCTCTCCCTCTTTTGCACTCTGTCTCCCCCTTCTCTTTTGCGCTCTCTCCCCCCTCTTTTGCGCCCTCTTTTAAACTCTCCCCCCTCTCATTTGCGCTCTCTCTCCCCCCTCTCTTTTGAGCTCTCTCTCCCCCCTCTCTTTTGAGCTCTCTCTCTCCCCCTCTTTTGTGCGCTCTCTCCCCCTCTCTTGCGCTCTCTCCCCCTCTCTTGCGCTCTCTCCCACCTCTCTTTTAAGCTCTCTCCCACCTCTCTTTTAAGCTCTCTCTCCCCCCTCTCTTTTGAGCTCTCTCTCCCCCCCTCTCTTTTGAGCTCTCTCTCCCCCTCTCTTTCTCCCACTCTCTTGCGCTCTCTCTCCCTCTTTTGCTCTTCCCCCTCTCTCTGCTCGCTTTCTTTCCGCCGGCCACGCCCCTCCCGTGCACTCCCGCCAGGCCATGCCTGCCGGTCACGCCCGCCGGTCACGCCCCCATCACGGCTCGCCCGACGCCGGTCACGCCCCCACCAGGCAGCTTCCGCAGTGCGTACTACTCTGCAGCTGAAGGCCAGGTGTGTTTGTCCGCGCGCAGTCTCTACTGCGCATGACAGCTTCAGACAAACACACTTGGCCTTTTATAATATAGGATTATATATATTTATATAGTTTATATTATTACATTTATTATAATCGATCAAATCCATTGCACAACGCTAATGCAGGGTTCACTTGGAGGGTGAACTTATTTTAAATACATGCCATACAAAAACACAGTGTTTATTTGTGGTAAGCACACAGTACAGTTAGTGGGTGTTAAATCACATCTTTTCTTTGTAATCTATTGGTTAAAATTACATATTAGCTCTTTTTCAATTACCAGGAGAACTCCAAGTTATGGCAGCAGATCCTAGGTAGATCTGGAGTCTATCTAAGCCTAATATGATCACCACTCTATTTTAGAAAAGAAGGATCTCTTTTCCCTCTAGGGGTTTCCAACTTAGAAATTAAAAAGTTGATTGTTTTTTAAGGTCTTTAAGGAATATTCTGTAAAGGCAATCTCTACTTCCTGGATAGCAAACACTAAAGCCTTGACGTTAGATGAGTTACATTCTTTCATATAGGTGATGAGAGTCCATGATCCATTACTCATGGGAATTACCCTTCTCTACCACTAGGAGGAAGCAAAGTGTCCCAACCCCCAAGAGATCTATAAAACTGCTCCTGCCTCACACATACCGTAGTCTTTACTTTGTCTCCCCTGGAGGTGGTTGCATAATGAAAATGTGTGTTTGTTTCTTCAGAGAAAGGGGTTATCAGTCTATATTGAGGCACAGTTTCCCCCCAGAGTACAGTGTTTGTCAGAGGGATGTATTTGGGGTATGGTTTATGATTCTTTCACCTCATGAGAAATTTTTCAAAAACCCTGTATAATCGGTCGCAGATTCTTGTCTTTTGCCTTCCTTTATGGATCTAAAATATACTCCTATTTCCATAATCTTTGCCGATATGTTTCAGTACTGGTTTGGCTGTTTGCTGCTTGTTTGTTAATGGACAAATGTCTATTGATTAGTGCTGTTATAGTGCTTCCTGCCGTTACATTTTTTTCAAGGCTGCAGTTTTTGAAGTGTTTGGCTGCTCTCACTTTCAAACAAGCAGTAAAGGTATTTCCTATGGGATTTCTGCTATGGCTGCCCTCAGATGTCAAAGGGGCTTGTCCTGCAGCCTTCTACTGTGGGATTCTGTTATATCCTACAAGATTTCCTCTGCGATACCCGTATCTGCACTGGTAGACTCTCTGGATACTGCTGCAACTTCAAGGCTTTTAAGACGGTGGAGGGGTGTTTTTGCAGCACAATACAGACTGTACTGAATAGCTTTATTAACTTTCTGGCAGCTCTGTGGAGAATTTTTTAGCAGCTTTCCCTAATAGGTGTTTGGTCCTTTAAGCTATCTGCTGGCATTTTCCTTCTTAATATGAGGAGAGTCCACGGCCTCATTCCTTACTTGTGTGAAATACTGAACCTTGCCACCAGGAGGAGGCAAAGACACACCAGCCAAAGTCTTAAATACCTCCCCCACTTTCCTCATCCCCCAGTCATTCTTTGCCTTTCGTTACAGGAGGTTGGCAGAGAAGTGTCAGAAGATACAGAGTCCAGACTCGTATTAACAGCTCCTAAGCAATCAGTGTTGACAAGTTTCACTGCCTGCTTCTATCACTCAAGTCCATGTCAGGAGTGATGCTACAAGACTGTCAAACTTGAGAGACTGTGTTTCTGTTCCACAGCATAGATTCTGGTAAGATTGTTTCATTTTTTACACACATTTGATAACGCAAGAAGACAGGGTTACATCGTGACTCCTTTTATCTGAATGGAATCAAGGGTTTATGTCTCTGGAAGGGGATTATGGAACAGGGGGATTAATCACATATTTTAAATATTGTGTTTATGCTGTGACATGTGTGAGATGACGCTCAGGCAGATGTTGGAACGTACAGGTTTTACTTAATTTTGGAGAGCTGCGCAGCGTTTTAGGCTTGGTGCGCTTTTAAGTGGTGCAGGGACGGTCCTGCATGTCGCACCACGTGACTGGATGTGGTCACATTGATTCTCTTCTTCCTAACCTTGCGGTTGTCTGGAGACAAAGCGGTTTCTCTCTTGGACCTGGGTCATAGGAGGTGGTGAGTGCCCCAGCCATTGGGAGTGTAAAGGTGACATTTATTTTTGTCTATAGTCCTATTTATAAGCGCCAGCTATGGAGGACTCTGATACGTTAGAGAGTACTCCCTCTTTACTTAAATCTAATGCCTGTCTATATTGTGAGGGGGCTACGGTATACCCGCCTGCTCAATTATGTTCCACATGCCTTGATAAAGAAATTATATAAAAGAAAACTAATATGTTTAGTACTTCTGAGCCTTCTACCTTTGAGGAGTCTCTGTCCCGTGAGGTGCGCACCCTACAGTCATCTCCTAATACACATGCAGCTTTCCGTAACACTCCTATTCCTCCATCCAGATGTCCAGTTTTTTTTTTTTTCAAGCTCTGACTAGAATAAGGCCTGTGTTTAGATCTAGTGCTCCTCCTTGGAGTTTAAATCTTGTTCTTAAAGTTTTGTAGAAGGCTTCGTTTGAGCCTATGCATGGAGTTGACATTAAATTACTGTCTTCTACTGGCTATTGCCTCAGCGCACAGAGTATCTGAGATGGCTTCCTTGCAATGTGAGCCCCCTTACCTAGTATTCCATGCTAATAAGGCTGTTCTTAGTACTGAGTTAGGTTTTCTTTCTAAGGTTGTTTCAGATCGCAACATCCTGTGTCCTAATCCTCCTTCTTCTTCTTCGAAGAAGCGGTTACTTCATAATTTGGATGTGGTTCGGGCCTTGAAGTTCTATCTTCAGGCTGCAAAGGAGTTTAGACAAACTTCTTCCTTGTTTGTTATCTATTCTGGGAAGCGTAGGGGGGAGAAAGCCTCATCTACTTCCTTGTCCTTTTGGTTGATTAGCTTTATTCGCTTAGCTTATGAGACAGCGGAACATAAGCCACCTTAGAGGATTAAGGCTCATTCAACTAGAGCTGTAGCTTCTTCTTGGGCTTTCAAGAATGAGGCCTCTATGGTTCAGATTTGTAGGGCGGCTACCTGGTCTTCCGTACATACCTTTTCAAAATTTTACAAGTTTGAGGTTTTTGCTTTGGCTGAAGCAGCTTTTGGGAGAAAGGTTTTGCAGTCTGTGGTGTCCTCAGAATAGTCTCCACCTTTTTTTTTACCCTCCTGTTTCATTCAGTGTCCTCTAGAGCTTGGGTATATGTTTCCCACAAGTAAGGAATGAAGCCGTGGACTCTCCTCATATTAGGAAAGAAAACATAAATTATGCTTACCAGATTATTTCTTTCCTTCTGTATGAGAAGAGTCCGTGGCTCCCGTATTCTTTGTTGGGCGGACCTAAATTTTTGTTTTGTTCTTCTGGCACCATTTATACCCTTATATTTCTCCTACTGTTCCTTGTTCCCTCGGCAGAATGACTGGGGGATCAGGGAAGTGGGGGAAGGTATTTAAGCCTTTGACTGGGGTGTCTTTGCCTCCTCCTGGTGGCCAGGTTCAGTATTTCCCACAAGTAAGGAATGAAGCCGTGGACTTTCCTCATACAGAAGGAAAGGAAATTATCTGGTAAGGATAATTTGTTTTTGTGCAGTCAACTCTAGTTTTTAGGGGATCTGATGCTTATTTTGCTCAGTATAGAAAATGTCCTGTTTTTATGGCATTTTCTTTTTTGCCCCCACCAGCTTCCCAGTCTTTTTCAAATTTCCTTAGGCCTACTACAGTATAGATAAGCATTGCAATGTTCTTGGTTTGTAATTCATCTAGTCTGATGCACCTAATCATGGATTTAGTGGCTAGAATGGGGTGAGTACTCATGCAAAGGGGTGCCAGTGGGGTTTATTTATCATTTTCAGTCTGCAGTCTGTTTTTTTTTAGTGTATTAACACTAAGCTTAAAGTGTGTCAGAGCTTTTGTAGAGAGCTCTCTACTTGTTTTCTTCTGTTAAGTGTGATCAGTCCACGGGTCATCATTACTTCTGGGATATTACTCCTCCCCAACAGGAAGTGCAAGAGGATTCACCCAGCAGAGCTGCATATAGCTCCTCCCCTCTACGTCACTCCCAGTCATTCTCTTGCACCCAACGACTAGATAGGATGTGTGAGAGGACTATGGTGATAATACTTAGTTTTATATCTTCAATCAAAAGTTTGTTATTTTATGATAGCACCGGAGTGTGTTATTACCTCTCTGGCAGAGTTTGAAGAAGAATCTACCAGAGTTTTTACTATGATTTTAGCCGGAGTAGTTAAGATCATATTGCTGTTTCTCGGCCATCTGAGGAGAGGTAAACTTCAGATCAGGGGACAGCGGGCAGATTAATCTGCAAAGAGGTATGTAGCAGCTTTTATTTTCTGACAATGGAATTGATGAGAAAATCCTGCCATACCGATATAATGTCATGTATGTATATTTTACACTTCAGTATTCTGGGGAATGGTACTTCACTGGAATTACACTGTGTACATAAAACTTTTTAGCCTATTTTGCAGGGACTAGCAACAGGCTTTTTAATAACTTTTAATTTATGTTAAACGTTTTTGCTGGAATGTAAAATCGTTTTCATTTTCTGAGGTACTGAGTGTATAAATGTTTGGGCACTATTTTTCCACTTGGCAGTTGCTTGATCTAATTTCTGACAGTTTCTGATCTCTCTCACTGTTGTGTGTGAGGGGGAGGGGCCGTTTTTTGGCGCTTTTGCTACGCATCAAAAAATTTCAGTCAGCAGCTCATTGTATTTCCTGCATGATCCGGTTCATCTCTACAGAACTCAGGGGTCTTCAAAACTTGTTTTGAGGGAGGTAATTCTCACAGCAGAGCTGTGAGATTGTAGTTGACTGTGATAAAAAACGTTTATTCTGTAATTTTTTTTTTATTTTTTTTTCTGCTATCAGAGTTAGTTGTCTTTTGCTAATGGGAACAAACCTTTGCTAAAGTTGTGTTGTTTACAAGGATTGATGCTATAACTGTTTCAGTTTATTAATTTTCAACTGTCATAAATCTTCTGTGCTTCTTATAGGCACAGTACGTTTTCATAATATTTTACTAGAATTGTATTCCAAGTTGCAAGTTTATTTGCTAGTGTGTTAAACATGTCTGATTCAGAGGAAGATACCTGTGTTATTTGTTCCAATGCCAAAGTGGAGCCCAATAGAAATTTATATACTAACTGTATTGATGCTACTTTAAATAAAAGTCAATCTGTACAAATTGAACAAATTTCACCAAACAGCGAGGGGAGAGTTATGCCGACTAACTCTCCTCACGTGTCAGTACCTGCATCTCCCGCTCGGGAGGTGCGCGATATTGTGGCGCCCAGTACATCTGGGCGGCCATTACAGATAACATTACAAGATATGGCTACTGTTATGACTGAAGTTTTGGCTAAATTACCAGAACTAAGAGGCAAGCGTGATCACTCTGGGGTGAGAACAGAGTGCGCTGATAATACTAGGGCCATGTCAGATACTGCGTCACAGCTTGCAGAACATGAGGACGGAGAGCTTCTGTCTGCGGCTGACGGTTCTGATCCAAACAGATTGGATTCAGATATTTCAAATTTTAAATTTAAGCTGGAGAACCTCCGTGTATTACTAGGGGAGGTGTTAGCGGCTCTGAATGATTGTAACACAGTTGCAATACCAGAGAAAAAGTGTAGGTTGGATAAATATTTTGCGGTACCAACGAGTACCGACGTTTTTCCTATACCTAAAAGACTAACTGAAATTATTACTAAAGAGTGGGATAGACCAGGTGTACCGTTCTCACCCCCTCCGATATTTAGAAAAATGTTTCCAATAGACGCCACCACACGGGACTTATGGCAGACGGTCCCTAAGGTGGAGGGAGCAGTTTCTACTTTAGCTAAGCGTACCACTATCCCGATGGAGGATAGCTGTGCCTTTTCAGATCCAATGGATAAAAAGTTAGAGGGTTACCTTAAGAAAATGTTTGTTCAACAAGGTTTTATATTGCAACCCCTTGCATGCATTGCGCCGGTCACGGCTGCAGCGGCATTCTGGATTGAGTCTCTGGAAGAGAACATTAGTTCAGCTACTCTGGACGACATTACGGACAGGCTTAGAGTCCTTAAACTAGCTAATTCATTCATTTCGGAGGCCGTAGTGCATTTAACTAAACTTACGGCTAAGAATTCAGGATTCGCCATTCAGGCACGCAGAGCGCTGTGGCTAAAATCCTGGTCAGCTGATGTTACTTCTAAGTCTAAATTACTTAATATACCTTTTAAAGGGCAGACCTTATTTGGGCCTGGTTTGAAAGAAATTATCGCTGACATTACAGGAGGTAAAGGCCACGCCCTGCCTCAAGACAGGGCCAAACCTAAGGCCAGACAGTCTAATTTTCGTTCCTTTCGGAATTTCAAAGCAGGAGCAGCATCAACTTCCTCTGCCCCAAAACAAGAAGGATCTGTTGCTCGCTACAGACAAGGCTGGAGACCTAACCAGTCTTGGAACAAGGGCAAGCAGGCCAGGAAACCTGCTGCTGCCCCTAAAACAGCATGAATTGAGGGCCCCCGATCCGGGATCGGATCTAGTGGGGGGCAGACTTTCTCTCTTCGCCCAGGCTTGGGCAAGAGATGTCCAGGATCCCTGGGCGCTAGAGATAATATCTCAGGGATACCTTCTGGACTTCAAATACTCTCCTCCAAGAGAGAGATTTCATCTGTCAAGGTTGTCAACAAACCAAACAAAGAAAGAGGCGTTTCTACGCTGCGTACAAGAGCTCTTGTTAATGGGAGTAATCCATCCAGTTCCACGGTCGGAACAGGGACAAGGGTTTTACTCAAATCTGTTTGTGGTTCCCAAAAAAGAGGGAACTTTCAGACCAATCCTGGACTTAAAGATCCTAAACAAATTCCTAAGAGTTCCATCGTTCAAGATGGAGACTATTCGGACAATTTTACCCATGATCCAAAAGGGTCAGTACATGACCACTGTGGATTTAAAGGATGCTTACCTTCACATACCGATTCACAAAGATCATTACCGGTACCTAAGGTTTGCCTTCCTAGACAGGCATTACCAGTTTGTAGCTCTTCCATTCGGATTGGCTACAGCTCCAAGAATCTTCACAAAGGTTCTGGGTGCTCTTCTGGCGGTACTAAGACCGCGGGGAATCTCGGTAGCTCCGTACTTAGACGACATTCTGATTCAAGCTTCAAGCTTTCAAACCGCCAAGTCCCATACAGAGTTAGTACTGGCATTTCTAAGGTCACATGAATGGAAGGTGAACGAAAAGAAAAGTTCACTCGTTCCACTCACAAGAGTTCCCTTTCTGGGGACTCTTATAGATTCTGTAGAAATGAAGATTTACCTGACAGAAGACAGGTTAACAAGACTTCAAAGTGCTTGCCGCACCCTTCATTCCATTCAACAACCGTCAGTGGCTCAATGCATGGAGGTAATCGGCTTGATGGTAGCGGCAATGGACATAGTACCCTTTGCACGCTTACACCTCAGACCACTGCAACTGTGCATGCTAAGTCAGTGGAATGGGGATTACTCAGACTTGTCCCCTTCTCTGAATCTGGATCAAGAGACCAGAAATTCTCTTCTATGGTGGCTTTCTCGGCCACATCTGTCCAGGGGGATGCCATTCAGCAGGCCAGACTGGACAATTGTAACAACAGACGCCAGCCTTCTAGGTTGGGGTGCCGTCTGGAATTCTCTGAAGGCTCAGGGACAATGGAGTCAGGAGGAGAGTCTCCTACCAATAAACATTCTGGAATTGAGAGCAGTTCTCAATGCCCTCCTGGCTTGGCCCCAGTTGACAACTCGGGGGTTCATCAGGTTTCAGTCGGACAACATCACGACTGTAGCTTACATCAACCATCAGGGAGGGACAAGAAGCTCCCTAGCAATGATGGAAGTAACAAAGATAATTCGCTGGGCAGAGTTTCACTCTTGCCACCTGTCAGCAATCCACATCCCGGGAGTGGAGAACTGGGAAGCGGATTTCTTAAGTCGTCAGACTTTTCATCTGGGGGAGTGGGAACTTCATCCGGAGGTCTTTGCCCAAATACTTCATCAGTGGGGCAAACCAGAGATAGATCTCATGGCGTCTCGACAGAACGCCAAGCTTCCTCGTTACGGGTCCAGATCCAGGGATCCAGGAGCAGTCCTGATAGATGCCCTGACAGCACCTTGGGACTTCAGGATGGCTTACGTGTTTCCACCCTTCCCGATGCTTCCTCGATTGATTGCCAGAATCAAACAGGAGAGAGCATCAGTTATTCTAATAGCACCTGCATGGCCACGCAGGACTTGGTATGCAGACCTGGTGGACATGTCATCCTGTCCACCTTGGTCTCTACCTCTGAAACAGGACCTTCTGATACAGGGTCCTTTCAAACATCAAAATCTAACTTCTCTGAAGCTGACTGCTTGGAAATTGAACGCTTGATTTTATCAAAACGTGGTTTTTCTGAGTCAGTTATTGATACCCTAATACAGGCTAGGAAGCCTGTTACCAGAAGGATTTACCATAAGATATGGCGTAAATACCTATATTGGTGCGAATCCAAAGGTTACTCTTGGAGTAAGGTTAGGATTCCTAGGATATTGTCTTTTCTACAAGAAGGTTTAGAAAAGGGTTTATCTGCTAGTTCATTAAAGGGACAGATCTCAGCTCTGTCCATTCTGTTGCACAAACGTCTGTCAGAAGTTCCAGACGTTCAGGATTTTTGTCAGGCCTTGGCCAGGATTAAGCCTGTGTTTAAAACTGTTGCTCCGCCATGGAGTTTAAACCTTGTTCTTAACGTTTTACAAGGCGTTCCGTTTGAACCCCTTCATTCCATTGATATAAAGTTGTTATCTTGGAAAGTTTTATTTTTAATGGCTATTTCCTCGGCTCGAAGAGTCTCTGAGTTATCAGCCCTACATTGTGATTCTCCTTATTTGATTTTTCATTCGGATAAGGTAGTTCTGCGTACTAAACCTGGGTTCTTACCTAAGGTAGTCACTAACAGGAATATCAATCAAGAGATTGTTGTTCCTTCTTTGTGTCCAAATCCTTCTTCGAAGAAGGAACGTGTTCTGCACAATCTGGATGTAGTTCGTGCCCTAAAGTTTTATTTACAGGCAACTAAGGAATTTCGACAAACGTCTTCCCTGTTTGTCGTTTACTCTGGTCAGAGGAGAGGTCAAAAGGCTTCTGCTACCTCTCTTTCTTTCTGGCTTCGTAGCATAATTCGTTTAGCCTATGAGACTGCTGGACAGCAGCCTCCTGAAAGAATTACAGCTCATTCTACTAGAGCTGTGGCTTCCACTTGGGCCTTTAAGAATGAGGCCTCTGTTGAACAGATTTGCAAGGCTGCAACTTGGTCTTCGCTTCATACTTTTTCCAAATTTGACACTTTTGCTTCCTCGGAGGCTATTTTTGGGAGAAAGGTTCTTCAGGCAGTGGTTCCTTCTGTATAAAGAGCCTGCCAATCCCTGCCGTCATCCGTGTACTTTTGCTTTGGTATTGGTATCCCAGAAGTAATGATGACCCGTGGACTGATCACACTTAACAGAAGAAAACATAATTTATGCTTACCTGATAAATTCCTTTCTTCTGTAGTGTGATCAGTCCACGGCCCGCCCTGTTTTTTAAGGCAGGTAAATATTTTTTAAATTATACTCCAGTCACCACTTCACCCTTGGCTTCTCCTTTCTCGTTGGTCCTTGGTCGAATGACTGGGAGTGACGTAGAGGGGAGGAGCTATATGCAGCTCTGCTGGGTGAATCCTCTTGCACTTCCTGTTGGGGAGGAGTAATATCCCAGAAGTAATGATGACCCGTGGACTGATCACACTACAGAAGAAAGGAATTTATCAGGTAAGCATAAATTATGTTTTTTTATTATCTGTATACTGTTTTTACACTGTATTATGGGAAAAAAACTGTCCCCACTATTATTTGTACTATACAAATTTGTTCCAGTACTAGGTTGTTTCAACCTTGTCAAAGCTGTGTATCTCTAATTTCTTTCTTAAGACACGGTGAGTCCACGGATCAGCAATTACTGTTGGGAATATCACTCCTGGCCAGCAGGAGGTGGCAAAGAGTACCACCGTATTACTTCCCTTCCCACAACCCCCAGTCATTCTCTTTGCCGTCAATGCAAGGAGGTGGTTAAGTTTTAGGTGTCTGATTAAGATTCTTCTATCAAGAGTTTTTTTTATTTTGAAGCCAGAGCAGGCTTGCTCTGATCTTCCCTGACAGACTGGGTTTAGCTGTACTCCACGTTAGTCTCTTCAGTAGAGCTGTAGTTGCTTTTAAGCAGTCAGGAACTTGTGGGGTGGACCTCGCTTTGTTTTCCTGACAAGTTGCTGTCCTCAAACAGAATGCCAGAGTAGGCTTACACTGTTCCTTCTTCTATCCATAGGTCGCTGTGAGGAGTGGCTTCCTCTCATACCAGGGGAAATGTCCTTCTGTCGGATATTCAGAGGTGCAGGTGCCATTTTAGTTTTTAAAGGACGGTGTTTTAAGAAACCCTGGCACTTTATTAACATTCTGCATTATTATGGGGCTAAGTTATCCTGAGTTCAGGATACATTAGACAGGATGCAGGGCAGTGGAATGGCGGGGCAGGACATTGGAGAGAGAGAGTGTTAAGATTAAATTCTTATTTTTATTGGTGGTTCAGTGTTATAGACTACTAGTTTGGGCAGTCGCTTTACTTTAGAGGTTCACAGTAGGTGCCGATATGCATTTGTTGTCCGTATAACTGAACCGGCCATGACGTCACAAGGGGTGGAGTTCCATCCTCTGGGCGCATGACGCGCTGTGACTTTGCGTCTTTTTCTCTGCTAACGACTTCTGGGGGTTTACTCACGCAGCAGCTAAGTGTGTTTCTCCTTCGTTCTGTGCCAGACAAGGATCAGTTAAGCACCTCACTTTAGCGCCGAGGTGTAGAGGGGCCAGATCGTTTATATATCATTACCATTTAATACAATATTTCTGTGGGATTTTAAAAAGAGTTGCCCTTAACAAAGAGAGGTGTCCTTGTTTAGCTACGGTTGTAACCAATGTCCTGTTTTTTTATCTAGCATTTAAAATACCAGTTAGGGACAGTATCAAATTAAAAAATATATATAATTTTTTTTTGGTTGTGAACTCATTGTTGCAAGATGGACTTAGGGTCTATGGCTGATATAGAGTGCACAATTCGTTTAAATGCCCATGTTGAACCTCCTTTGCCTTTTTGTAGTTCTTGCATATAAAGAATTCTGATGTATAAAGACAGACTATTTGTTTCTGAGCCACCATTCTCTCAGGTGGATACTGTTCAGGCAATGCCACAGTCTCCTCCTTTAAGCGCCCCAAGTCGCATTACTGCCTCAGGCTGTGCCTTGCGGTTCCTCACAAGCTCTTGATGGAGTGCTTTTGAAGGCAGAAATTGCTTCCCAGGTTTCCTCAGAGGTATCTGAGGCACTAGCTGCCATTCCCTTACTGCAGGGCAATCATAAGAGGAAATGTAGAGAATTGGAGAGTAGGGTAGCAGATCCGGTTCAGGCTAACCAGGTGGCTCTTTACCATAAGTCGGAAGTGGAGGATACTTCGGTAGCTTCTGAGGGTGAAATCTCAGATTCGGATAGTGTAATTCCTTTTGATGCTGAAGTGGTTTCCTTCAGATTCAAGCTTGAACACCTCTGTTTTGTTAAATGAGGTTTTAGCTACCTTGGACGACTCAATGCGCCTATCGTTGTCAACCCTAAAAAGTCTAGTAAATTAAATATATACTTTGATGTTCCCTCACCTGAAGAGGTGTTAACAGTACCAGACCGTGCTACGGAGATTATTACCGGGAATGGGAGAGACCAGAAATTCCTTTTTCCCCCTCCCCTGTCTTTAGGAAGATATTTCCGGTGGCCGACTCCATCAAGAGTCATGGCAGACGGTTCCAAAGGTGGAAGGGGTGATTTAAACTTTTGCCAAGATAACTACTATTCCTATTGATGATAGTTGCTCTTTCAAGGATACTGTGAATAAAAAGCTGGAGGCCTTTTTAAAGAAAATGTATACTCATCAGGGGTTACAATGGCAACCGGCGGTGGGCATTGCTACAGTAACCAGTGTGGCAGCCGTTTGGTTTGACGTCTTGTCTGAATCCCATCAAGTTTAAACTCCTTTGGAGGAGATTCAGGATAGGATAAAGGCTCTAAAGTTAGCTAATTCCTTTATCACTGACATTTCTTTGCAGTTCATTAAGTTGGGGGCCAAAATATCTGGCTTTGCAATCTTAGCGCGTAGAGCACTATGGCTTAAATCTTGGTCTGCTGATGTTTCTTCTAAATCTAAGCTTTTGGCAATCCCTTACAAGAGAAAGACCTTGTTCGGGCTGGCATTGGCAGAAATTATTTCCGATTTCACGGATGGTAAAGGATTCTTTCTGCCTTAAGACAAGAAGAACAAAATAAAGGGATGTCAGACTAATTTTCGTTCCTTTCGTAACTTCAGAGGTAAGCCTTCCCCTGCCTCTACCAAACAGGAATAATCCAAGCCCTCTTGGAAGCCTGGTCAGTCTTGGAACAAGGGGAAGCAATCCAAGAAACCCGCAGCTGAATCCAAGTCAGCATGAAGGGTTTGCCCCCAATCCGGGATCGGATCAAGTGGGGGGGGGCAGACACTGTTCGCGTAGGCTTGGGAACAAGATGTCCCAAAACCGAAGGCAGTGGACATAGTTTCCCAGGGCTACAAGTTAGAGTTCAAACTTTTCCTCCCAGGGGCAGGTTCCACCTCTCAAGATGATCTGTAGACCACATAAAAAGAGAGGCGTTCTTGAAATGTGTACAGGACCTTTCCCTCTTGGTAGTGATTGTTCCTGTTCCAAGTCACGAGCAGGGTCTCGGGTTTTACTTAAACCTTTTTGTGGTTCACAAAAAAGAGGGAAACATTGAGGCCCATTCTAGATCTAAAGTTACTAAACAGATTCCTTAGAGTGCCGTCCTTCAAGATGGAGACTATCCGCCCCATTCTGCCTCTGATTCAAGAGGGTCAATTCATTACGACCATAGGATGCGTTCCTGCACGTGCCCATTCACAGGGACCATCACAAATATCTAAGCTTTGCCTATCTAGACAAACACTTTCAATTTGTAGCACTTCCATTTGGCCTCGCCACAGCTCCCAGAATTTTCTCAAAGGTTCTGGGTGCTCTATTGGCAGTAATTTGGTCCCGGGGAATAGCAGTGATACCTTATCTGGACGACATTCTGGTTCAGGCGGCATCTTTGCAAATACAGAATCTTATACAAGATCTTGTTGGCCTTTCTTTGTTCCCACGGTTGGAAGGTCAATTTGGAGAAAAGCTCTCTTGTTCCGGCTACAAGAGTGATAATCTTAGGAACCATTATAGATTCTCTATCAACGAAAATATTTCTGACGGAGGTCAGAAAAGCCAAGATTCTGTCCGCTTGCCTGTCCCTACAGTCGGCGACACGACCATCAGTGGCCCAATGCATGGAGGTAATCGGGTTGATGTTGGCTTCCATGGACATTTTTCAGTTTGCTCGGTTCCATTTGAGACCTCTGCAGCTATTCATGCTCGCTCAATGGAACAGGGATTATACAAATCTATCTCAGAGAATAGCTCTGGATCAATCAACAAGGGCTGTCACAAGAACATCTGTCCCAGGGGACGTTGTTTTCAGAGACCCTCTTGGGTAATTGTGACCACGGATGCCAGCCTGTTGGGTTGGGGAGCATTCTGGGACTCGTTGATGGCACAGGGACTTTGGTCTCAGGAGGAATCTGCTCTCCCCATAAACATTCTGGAGTTGAGAGTGATCTTTAATGCATTGATGGCTTAGCCTCAGCTGGCCCTAGCCCGGTATATCAGGTTTCAGATGGACAACATAACCTCAGTGGCCTACATCAACCACCAAGGAAACTCGGAGTTCCTTAGCCATGAAGGAGGTGGCACGGATCATACAGTGGGTGGAGGCTCACAATTGCTGTCTATCTGCCATCCACATTCCAGGAGTAGACAATTGGGAAGCGGATTTTCTAAGCAGACAGTCTTTCCATCCTGAGGAGTGGGAACTCGATCCGAAAGTGTTCTTCAGGTTAGCAACCATATGGGAGTTACCAGAATTGGATCTGATGGCTTCTCATCAGAAAACCAAGCCCCCAAAGTACGGTTTGAGGTCGATAGATCCTCAAGCCTTTCTGATAGATGCTCTGGCAGTTCCTTGGAACTTCAGATTGGCATATCTCTTTCCTCCGTTTGTTCTCCTTCCGCGAGTCATCTTTCGGACCAAGCAAGAGAGAGCATCTGTGATTCTAATAGCTCCTGCGTGGCCTCGCAGGATCTGGTATGCAGATCTAGTAGAGATGTTGTCCCTACCTCTGTGGAGACTACTGCTGAGGAAGGACCTTCTGCTTCAGGGGCCCTTCCTTCATCCAAATCTCGTTTCTCTGAGGCTGACTGCTTGGAGATTGAACGCTTGATTTTGGCTTAGGATTTTCCGATTCGGTCATTGAGACCATGGTTCAGGCTCGTAAGCCTGTCACTAGAAAGATTTACCATAAGATATGGCGTAAATATCTTTATTGGTGTGAGTCTAAAGGATATTCTTGGAGTAAGGTTATGATCCCAAAGATCTTGTCTTTTCTCCAGGAAGGCCTGGAGAATGGGTTATCTGTCAGTACCCTCAAGGGTCAGATTTTTGCTCTATCCATTCTGCTGCACAGGCGTCTGACGGACATGCCGGATGTACAATCCTTTTGTCAGGCCCTGGTCAGAATCAGGCCTGTGTTTAAATCAGTTGCTCCACCTTGGAGCCTTAACCTTGTTCTTAAAGTTCTACAACAGGCTCTGTTTGAGCCTATGCATTCCATAGTTATTGAGTTGTTATCTTGGAAGGTTTTGTTTCTTACTGCTATATCTTCTGCTCGGAGGGTTTCTGAACTCTCAACTTTGCAGTGTGATTCTCCTTATCTCATATTTCATGCAGATAAGGCAGTTCTCCCAATCAAGTTTGGCTTTCTTCCTAAGGTTGTTTCGGACAGAAATATTAATCAGGAAATTGTTGTTCCTTCTCACTGTACTAATCCTCCTTCTCATAAAGAACATTTGTTGCACAACTTAGACATTTTGCGGGCTCTTAAATTCTATCTGCAGGCTACGAAGGACTTTCGTCAGTCTTCTGCATTGTTTGTTTGCTTTTATGGAAAACGTAAGGGTCAAAAAGCTACTGCCACTTCTCTTTCTCTCTGGTTGAGAAGTATTATTTATGTGGCATATGAGACTGCTGGACAGCAGCCTCCTGAGAGAATTACAGCTCATTCCACTAGGGCTGTGGCGGCTTCTTGGGCATTCAAGAATGAGGCCTCTGTAGAACAGATTAGTAAGGCTGCGACTTGGTCTTCTTTGCACACTTTTTCTAAATTCTATAACTTTTATACTTTTGGCTCAGCTGAGGCTTCTTTTGGGAGAAAGGTTCTACAAGCAGTGGTGCCTTCTGTTTAGGTTACCTGTCCCTAATCATCTGTGTCCCCTAGCTTGGGTATTGATTTTTCAACAGTAATTGCTGATCCGTGGACTCACTGTGTCTTCAGAAAGAAAACAAAATGTATGCTTACCTGATAAATTTCTTTCTTTCTTGACACAGTGAGTCCACAGCCCTCCCTGTTTTCAGACAGTTTTCTTATGTAAACCTCAGGCACCTCTGCACCTTGTGTTATTTCCTTTCTCTCCTTTTCCTTCGGTCGAATGACTGGGGGTTGTGGGAAGAGAAGTGATACTTAATAGGTTTGCTGTGGTGCTCCTTGCCTCCTCCTGTTGGCCCGGAGTGATATTCCCAACAGTAATTGCTGATCCGTAGACTCACTGTGTCAAGAAAGAAATACATTTATCAGTGAAGCATAAATTTAGTTTTTGCATGAAATCTTCCATAATTTTGTACTTCCTATAAAAAAAAAATTCTGTGTATGACACTCAGGGGGCTTCAAATTTTGTTTTCCCTGAATATAAATCCAGTGTGTTTAAGGTTCTGAATAGCTCAGTAGGTAGCATACTGAACTAAGGACCAGGAGACACAGGTTTAAATCCAGCACAGAAACTCTGCTCAATAATCATACACATAACCTGATGTGGTTATTATACTGTTAATGCGAGTTATGTCATATGGACATTAAGAGCTAGATTAGAAGTGGAGCGGTATTTTGCGTTTTATTTATAGCAAAAACTCTGCTTGGATTTTTTCATTTTTGCGCTTGTCGGATAGCGCTTGTATTCCAAGTTGAAATTAAACAGTTTTCTCTCCAACGTTAACCCAAATCGCGCTTAAAGTCGTAAATTAAAAAATCCTAATCACATTTTCACATTCAAACATAGAAGTCAATGGAGAAAATAGTTGAAAAAAAAAAAATCTAACACCCACTTTCTCGAGCAAACACCAAGACATATTCTCATTAGTGCAAACCCAACATGAAAATATGACTATTTAATTTTTCAATGTTCTTTACGTAACGGATTATGTTCTATCTATTCATAAATAAATATTTTATGAATATAGATGATTATATATAGGTATAGATACATAGATTATATTCTGCTATGTACAGAGCATTTCTTATGCTCTATTATGTTTTCTTTTTTCTAATTTCTACATTTAGAGGTTTTCTTCTGAAGCAGCCTTTGGTAGGAAGTTTCTTCAAGCATTCAAACAGTTGTCTCAGTTTGATTTTTTTTGCCTATTTGCTTATTTTAAGTGTGTGTGTGTGTGTGTGTGTGTGTGTGTATATATATATATATATATATATATATATATATATATATATATATATATAATGGATCGTGGACAGATACAGGCAATAGTAATACAGCGGCAAGTGATACACACAAACTCTCAAAAAAGTGATCACCTAACTAGATCACAGATAAAGGATAGTTTTAGCATGAACATAAGAGCACATAATATAATAATGTGCAAATCAACTAATACATAGGATACAAACATACATGTATTTAATAAACAGCGGATGGGGATGAGGAACAGACATATTTTTTACCTGTTCATTTTTATGGCTCCTCTTCTTACCTCACTTGCTTAACTATACATTAGACTAAGGTATGTTTGAGGTATGAGGGCTTTTATGGAGCTCTTTGCCTCCACCTAGTGGTAGAGAAGGGTAATTCCCATGAGTAATGGATTGTGGACTCTCACCAATGTGAAATAAATGAATTTATCAGGTAAGTATAAATTATGTGTTTTTTTTTTTTACAAAGTTGCTTTGTATTTTTATTATGCATTTATTGTTATTCAATTCTTTTTTGTTTAGTGGTCCATTAAAGGGACATTGGTGTCAAGATTAATGTTTCATGGTTCAGAAAGAGCGCGCACTTCTAAAACAACTCTCTAGATTTTTTCTTTTGTCATATTTAGTTTCTGTTGGTATCATCTGTTGAAACTGTGCTCTTTCCGGTTAAAGAATATATACGCTCCAGTGTGCGCACCTGCCTTGAGCACCATATTGTAGTGGTGTTTGCGAGCTAAGTTTCAGCAAAGGATCCCATGGAAGAACAGAAATATATTAATAAGCATAACAAAAGTTTGGAAAAACACAAGTACTGTACTGTTATCACCACATACTAAATAACAGAAACATTGATTATCATTAATAAACCGTATAAATTGTGTTCCTAAACTCCTGAAGATATTTCTGCATTTTCTTTAATTAGACTGTTATATAGGGTTGACATTCTTACGTGGCAACATTTTACTTGGATTCCGTTTGCACTTTTAATTGCAATTTACTGAAGTACACTTGTTTAAGTGGTGTACTATGGAAATAGGTATTTTGTGTGTTTTAAAATCCCTGTGCAGAGAATGTAAAGTGTTGAAAAGGCTTTGATTGTTGATTAATTGACCCAGAAATATTATACACCAAACAGCTGTGTGAACTGAACAGTAAAAGGTAATTGCTGCTCCGCAGGCATGGTTTGGATCACATTTATGTCCTTGCATATCTGCAATGTATTGCTCTTTAAATTCATCCAGAATGTGTGGCTAAACGGTTGTTTACTTGTGTTGTAGAAGAATATAATGCAAAATATGTTTTATTTGTACTGTGCTGTATACCAGTTCCTTTGCATGTTAAAGACCCTGCAGCCCTCTATAAACAGGCTTATAATGTGCAAAGCTTCTAAACCTTCACAGTCCTGTATTCCAAACATGCTGCCTTTTCAATTAAGTAGTTGTGTGAAAATACAGATGCCTGTTGTTTCAGAAGTTCTTAATTCCAGTCTCCAGGCCAGGTTTTTTTTTCCTGAGCCTGCACAGATGGGCAACTAGGTGGCTTAGTCTGACTGAGGCATGATTAATAAAACATAACTTATGTATTATTCCCTTGAAATATTTTTCTGTGCTTTATAATTCATCTAGCAGCAATGGCTTTGATCTTTGTTGAATTTATAGCAGTTTATAATTGGGTGGAGTCTATAAGTGGTTGGTGACTGCTATTAGAAATTCAAAAGTCAGCCACACAGGCACAGCTCACAGACTTGTGTTGTAGCATTATCTCCAATATCCAAATTTATTTTAGACAAATAAATTAGAATTAGAATGCACAATGAATATTTAATGGAATCCTTTAAGATCATATATTGTCAAGATAATCAGGCAATATATATATATATATATATATATATATATGTTCCAATTAAGCGCACTCTCACTTACAAGTACATCCGCCAGGGTGCCAGCGGTTAAATATAAATCGCAATGAATGCACTCACTGGTCTTTTTTTCAAAATGTGGTATTTAATCCATGTGACGTTTCTGAAACACACTCCCCTTCGCACTCACTCGTATTTTTTTCAAAATGTGGTGGTATAATCCCTGTATCTTTTCAGGGCAACACTCCCTTTCCTCAGGTCTGAGAAAGGGGAGTGTCCCCCAGAACCGTCACATGGATTACATACCACATTTTGAAAAAGACCAGTGAGTGCCTTCATTGTGATTATATATATATATATATATATATATATATATATATATACACACATATACAAAGGAACTTTGGGACTTTAAATCACAAAAAATCAATAGGGACAAAATGGATTATGACTCAGACAATGTATATTCATGGGCTCATAGAGCTTTCACTTCTAACAACAATAAAAGTAAAAAGTTGAGATATAAGAAATCCAAACAAGATAAAAAGGTATCTTTTAGTGATACTGAATATGACTATGATACCTCAGATAGTGATTCTATGGGGGAAATACAGGATAGATCAGATCAGCCATCAGTTTTAAATACATCAAATATTTCATCACAAGGACAGTCAAAAAAACGGATCAGGCCCACCTCACTCCATTTTAAAACCAAAAACCAGAAAAGAACACGTAGAGGGGGCCAAAATAGATACCGCCGCAGACATAGAAAAAACAAAGAGATACCCACAGAGGATAAGAAAGAAACAAACACACAGATATCTACAAAAGATGTGATTAACTTGTCTTATTACACTCTTAGTCAGGATGAAGAGAGGGTATTGTCACGAGGAGTTTTTCTCCATCTTGTCATTTTAATCTGTTTCAGACCATACTAGATCTCAACAAATTTGTGAGATTGCTTACTCTCAAAAAACATTTTTTGAATGAGGGATCTGAATCAGAGTTTTTTCCAGATGAGGAAAATAATGTCTCCCCTATTGCATCAGGAGACAATTTTCAGTCCAATCTGACTTTTGAGGATAGATGCTGTATCCAAGATATAGAGATTTGCAATCAGTGGGTAGAGACAATATCAGACATGGTCCATCTCTACAGGATATAAATGTGTCTAGGTTAAAAAACAGGAGTACTTTTTATCAAGTTCAGACTAGATGTAATTCCCTGGATATTTTTCAACAAACCATAGAGAACCAATTAATTAAACTAGATTCTGAACTAAGGACCATACCTGTAACATCTGAAACTGATAGTCGTGCTAGGACCATTAAAATTCAGCATAACAAAAATAATTTTGCTCAGTCCGATAACAGGGCTCTTCAACAATTGTCATCCAATAAGAATCTCGTTTTTCGAGAATCTGATAAAGGGGACAACTTAGTGATTTTGAATAGGCAAGACTATGTTCGGGAGGCTTCCCGTCAACTCTCGGATACAAATACCTATTGTATTCTTACCACCAATCCTACCAGCATCTACAAGGATTTACTTGTGGAAATAGTGAAATACGGCAGGGAAAATGGAATTATTACTGCTAATATGTTTGAATATCTGGTGCCAGATTGGCCTGTCACTGCTGTGTTTCACTATTTCCCCAAGATACACAAGAACCCTCTCAATCCCCCGGGTTGTCCAATTGTGGCGGGTATAGGGTCTCTAAATGAACCCTTATCAGAACTGTTTGACATGTACTTGCAACCACTTGTGTTGGCACTTCCCAACTACATACAGGATACCACATCTTTCATTAAACAAATTCAGGGCATCCCGTGGAAATCCAATTATACTCTTATTTCAATGGATGTTTCTTCTTTTTATACGTCCATTCCTCATGCTAAGGGTTTGGAAGCGCTCAAGTTTTTCTTAAGACACAGGTCCAATTACAATCATGCTACCATTACTTTTTTGCTTATGGCCACTGAATACTTGCTTACACACAATTTTTTTCTTTTTGAGGGTCGTTTCTATCTCCAAAGATGTGGAACAGCTATGGGCGCTAAATTTGCGCCATCTTACGCTAACCTTTTTTTAGGTTGGTGGGAGCTCTTCCACATCTTTGGAGATAGAAACCCTTTCCGTACAAACGTTGCCTACTATGGGCGTTACATCGATGATTTGATTTTTGTTTGGGATGGTGAATATGATTCCATCGATCGGTTTCATCATTATGTGTCGCAAAATAAATTGAATCTCACTTTCACTATCAAATCCAGTACGGAATCTCTAAATTTCTTAGATGTGACCGTGAAGCCAGTCGATGGAAACATAAAGGTAGAATTATATCACAAACCCACTTCGGGCAATAGCATTCTTAAATATGATTCCTGCCATCCCCCTCACCTATTGAAATCCATTCCTAAGAGTCAACTCATCAGGGTGAAGCGTAATTGTTCAGATCCCATCATATACGAACAGCAAGCAGTAGACACCATGGAGAGGTTAAGATTACGTGGGTACCCCCGAGCAGTATTGACGCAAGCAAAATTGGATGTAGTTAAAATACCCAGGACGGAGATGCTTACATATAAAAAGAACATTAGGAAGAAGTACACTTCCATTTTTATTTTTACTACTCCATATATTCTCGAATATGATAAAATCTGTAAATTGATCAAACAAAGTCTCCCTATACTTCAAAATGATGAAAGGTTGAGTAAGATTGTGAAGGGGGCCTGCAGGTTTGTGTCGCGCAAAGCGAAAACACTCAGAAACATATTGTCTCCTTCCATGTTGCCCAAAGTAACGAGTGGCACATGGTTACAAAAACGTAATGGCTGTTTTAAATGCAATGCATCTAGATGTAAGACGTGTTCTCACATAATTCAGGGTAGTATCTGTAGATCTGAAGCACTTGACAAAGAATGCGATATACGCTACTTCATAAATTGCAACAGTACCCATGTGGTGTATCTCTTAACATGCCAAGGATGTAAAATACAATATATAGGACGTACAAAGAGGTCCTTAAAAGACCGGGTTATGGAGCACCTCAGATCCATTGAGGACCCAGGGTCCAAAACTCCCATAGCCAAACATTTCAGATATAATCACAACTCAGATAGTACATTACTCAAAGTTCAAGGTATAGATTTTATACCTAGGCATCCCCGGGTGGAAATAGGGAAAAAAAACTAGATGAAAGAGAGGTTTTTTGTTTTCTCCACCTTAAAACTAGGGTGCCTATATGTTTAAATTCCAGAATGGATGTTAATATGTTCATCCAGCATTAGAAACCATAAAACAAATTGCAGTATTCAAATCTGTATACATCAGCAATACATTTTCAACAAAATAATACATATGATCAATTTACGTATTTTATAACTAGATGGTGTACTATACAATATACTTACATATATGTACTTATTTGCTTATATTACAATAACAATTAATATGTATATCTTTATATATAACCAACTTTAACATTGATTGAATTGTATTTTTATATATAGGTTTGTTGTTCATAAGCAGCTGATTAAATTCAAATACACATTATGTTATTTTATGACATGATAGAGTCCAACAGCCATATTTGGGCTGTGTCATACTTAGTATTGGAAACTTAGGGGTTAATGCATGATATGTTAATCAATGTTTTTTCATTGGATGTGATATTCCTTATAAGGAGCCTATTCACCACCTGTTCTCCATCAGTGAACAAGTGCCCCAGAGGCATGAAACGCGTATGATGTCACAGGAGGGTGATGTTCCCCCTGTTTCTTTTTTCTATGTGTGATTTTACCGTTGCTGCTGTATGTGGATCTATGTTTTTAAGTGGCGCTAACTAATAAAGGAAATTTTTATTGTATCCTGACCTTGGAGGAGTTCTTTGTTTCCTTCCCTATATATATTTATGTGTGTGTGTGTGTGTGCTCTTTGTTTTGACTTAAATTAAAATAACTTTTCTAATGTTAAAAGCATGTGCGTTGTTTTCCTGTAATGATGAATAATGCCTATTTTAAAGTGGCAGTTTGCTTCCAGATTGAGTCATTTATCCCAAAAAGAACCAGCAGTTCTTATAGTCTTTCGAAAACTGCTAGAAATAAATAAACCTGGAAAGTTTTATTGAGTAGCAATGTGCAATACTTTACATGTAAAAGGTAGTCAAATATTTAACAAGATAGCAGAGAAATTAGTTTTATATGCAATTTCCAGTTTTACATGTGTCACTACCTGTCTCTCTCATAGCTCATCTTGGATGTCCTCTTACTACCTCAAGCTAAATCTCTCCAAAACTGAGCTCCTTATTTTCCCCCCTTCTTCCAAAATCTCCACACCCCATGTCTCTATAACTGTTGATAACTCCATTATTACCCCAACCTCACATGCCCGATGTCTTGGGGTAACACTTGACTCAGATTTTTCTTTTACTCCTCACATTCAGTCCTTGGCTAAAGCCTGCCACTTCTACCTTAAAAAAATAGCTAAAATCAGACATTTCCTTACACAAGGCACAACTAAGATTTTAATCCACTCTCTCATCCTTTCCCGCTTCGACTACCTCAACTCCATCCTCTCTGGTCTCCCTAGCTGCTGCCTAGCTCCTTTACAATCCATAATGAATGCCTCTGCCAGGCATATCTTCCTTACACGTCGCTCTTTATCTGCCGCACCTCTCTGCCAATCCCTTCACTGGCTTCCTCTTGTCTCCAGGATTAAATACAAAATTCTCACTCTGACTTATAAAGCCCTCAATTGCACTGCTCCCCCCTATATCTCAGACCTTGTCTCCAGATACTCTCCCTCCCGACCCCTTCGCTCCGCTCATGATCTCCTACTCTCCTCCTCTCTTGTTACCTCCTCACATTCCCGTTTACAAGATTTCTCTAGACTGGCTCCCATCTTATGGAACTCTCTTCCTCGCTCCACAAGACTCTCCCCTAGTTTTAAAAGCTTCAAGTACTCCCTAAAGACTCTACTATTCAGGGATGCATACAACCTACACTAACTTTCCTATCTCCACTGCTATCCCCTTAAACTCCATAGCATGTATGCCTATGAGCCCAGCTGTTTGTAGTCCACCTTCATAAGAGCCGACTACAACAGTGCAACTCTCGGCAGGACCCTCTACCCATTTGATCCCTGTAATTGTTTTTATATACCACCTATGTTCATAGCGCTGCGGAACTTGTTAGCGCTCTACAAATACCTGATAATATGATAAATAATAATACATGTTTCCATTTGTTTTTTATGAAAAAGCATTTTGAATGTGCTTTGTATTTATGGTGTAAAGCAGTGGTCTCAAAGTACAGGCCCCAGGGCCAAATGCGGCCCTCAAGATCGTTTCATCTGGCCCTCCCTTGTTTAATAGGTAAACCATTAATTTGGGCTGTCAATTTTTTTTAAGGTTCTAAGGGTTGTAACTAGTTGATATTCTCTATAGGCATTCACAAGACAAATATAAAGACAAAGCATCCAGTGTAGACTCCCACCACGCACTGCGTTGGGGCACTGCATTGGGTAAATATCACTTTTTACATTGCTATACAGTTCGAAGATGATCACTTCACTTGGTACTCACGAAATAAATATACAACTCTCACTATTCACTACTACTTGGATAAATGTCACTTCCATTTCCTAGTATATCCAGTTTTGGAGCACTCACTCAGTTCAAGCGGCCCCCATGGGAGAAGAACACTTGACCAGTGGCCCCCAGATACTTTGAGTTTGATACCCCTGGTGTAAAGGATTTGACACTTGTCAGAACATTTGAGATATGCCAGGCACTGTCCAGCACCTGTGGTGCTGAAGGCCTCTGTCATTGCTTTGTGTAAATGTGACATGGTAAGGAATCATCAATTGTGCTCAACTTTCATTTTAGACTTTCTGTGAAGCTGCTATATTCCAAGCAAAACTGTACACAAAATAGCTCACTTTGTTTTAAATCAGAGGCCTTTTTCTAGTTGAACAAAATGCTGTTTTTCTTTCCTTATAAAACAGCCCGATCTTCTGGAAAATTATGTAAACAAGTTTTGAAAGCAGCAGAATTTGTAATGTACATTACATTACACTGGTTTATGGAATGCATTATACATTCACAGCTAGCACACATTTTGTTATTGCAGCTGCAAATTTTGACTTTATTATTTGGTGCCAAAAAGATTGATTAATATTTTTACTCATGGAAATAGATCTCATGACTGGTTTCACTCTATGGGCCATATTATATAATGCATTTTTGGCTGCATTAATCTTTGCAGGAATTAAGGTAATATTGCATAAAAATAGTCCTTTAAGAATTTCTAAGACAAAGAAATATGCACTTTCATTAATAAGGACATTTGCATGGGTTGTAATGTTTCTTTCTGTAGGATGTCCTTATGTAACCTGAGGCATATAGGCATATTAAAAACATGTTAAGAACTCCACACTTCCTAGCATTGCTTGTGTCTTTGCTTTTGCAATAAATGCTTTGTGTTTGCAAAAGGCAACAATCCTGTTATTCATGAAGATATTGCAGATTACGCATTCAAGTGAAAAAATCCTGTTTAGATATTTGCATGAAACCATATATGATGCTATCTATAAATCTAACATTTGATCAGGAAATGGTTAAAATAAATTGCTGAGCAAAAACTTATACCCTTTGTTGACCGTCTTGATAATCTTTTTTTTTAAATTTTGTAATATATTTCTGATTTTCACTGTGTTTCTTTGGTTTTCATATTAATAATAATATAATAGTAATATTATACATACTACTTAATAATAATTTTCTGTCCTTTAAAAAAAATATTTTCTTCCCTAAGTTCACCAACTTTGAACTTTTTCCTTATAATTTGTATTCAGTCTTTATTTAAGTTTTATTAAGTCTGTATTTAATATTTGTGCATATAACCATCTGAACTGGTTTTAACAAAACTATAATAATTGCATTTTTTTTAAAATAAATTAATCATTCTCGTTTTGTATTCCTCATTTAAAAACATGTTTCTGGGCTCTTAATGTGTTAATGTTTGCTTTTGTTGGCTTCAGTAAATTGCAGATTGTCTCCAGGGTTGAAGCGGTTTGCCACAGATATGAAATGCAGCTCTTTACATGGTTTGAGCTTTCACACCAAAACCTGTGTACTTTTTCTTGCCCCGATTGGGTACTTCATTATTTTGCTGACAGGTCCGCACCATTTATCTGGTACTTTGGGAGGGAAAATGACTTACAGGCCTCACATTTCATATGCTGTGTGATTGTCATGGGATTTAAATCTCTCCTGTGAATGGTGTCTTAAAGTTAAAATGAAATCTACTTTCCAGAGAGTAACTGTAAAACTATTTTATGCAAGATTTCATGTGGGATACCTTAATGGTTGAATAATAAATTTTACCTCATAAAAATGAAATTCAATAATACAGTAGCTTTTCTCAGCGCAGTAGCATCTGGTTGATCCTCCTGAGAGCCAATATTTTCCAACTCATTAGGATCATGTCGTTCTGTATGTCGTCAACATTAGGTTAGCCAAGCTACCTTTACTTACATAACTGCCAAACTATTAAATAGGTCTCTTGTGGAGTGAAGTCAAATATTCCTCTTATTTTGCTTTTGCTTTGGAAGAAGAGAAGAAAATGTACATAGTGTAAGATTTAAACATCTGGTCCAAACCACATCAGGGTAAAACTGAGGAAAGTAACAAGATTCTGTATTCCTCCCAGGTGTGCTTATAAATCGGATTGCAGTCACTGCATAGTTGTTTAACCACCACTTAGGAAAAAATAGAGAATTTGGAATAGTTATTTGCTGCTCATATGCCTCTGTTTTCAGGATAACAAACAAAAAGGATCATTGAGTGTGGATGACATAACCGTTTTCTTTGTTGTGTAATGTGCCAGCTGTATAACTTTGCCTTAACTCCAAGTATAATGCTAAGCGTGATGCTTATTGGTCCTATTTAAAAATAATACAGTGAGTTTCTTCTCTAGGCATTTGTTGGGAGTGTTGAAATAATCTATATAATAAGGTGATATTTATTTTATAAAAAATGTGCAAGCTGTTATGAAGGTAATGCTTTGTGTAAAATCCTCTATTCATGTTTTTCCTTGATATTTTTATTTCAATTAGACAAACACTTCATTAAATATTTTAAGTCTTAATTTATATATGTATGCAATATATCGCTTACTTTACTATCATGCATTTTTCTGCCATTCAAATTAGGTAGAAATGTTCCAGATTTCTTTGAGATTTCACTACACTTTGCCCTGTATAACCTCCTGCAGTATTTGATTGTGATGAAATGTGAATATTTACCCTTTCTACAGAAGAAGAAGAAATATAATATCCCCTATTTGTAGGGTTTGAAAAATTTATATAAAACTTAGGGGTCAGCAAGAATATTGTTGAGCCAGCCACATATGAGTGAGAAGAGAAATTTAAAGGGACATAATACTCATCTGCTAAATCACTTGAAACTGATGCAGTATAACTGTAAAAAGCTGACAGGAAAATATCACCTGAGCATCTCTATGTAAAAAAGGAAGATATTTTACCTCACAATCTCCTCAGCTCAGCAGAGTAAGTTCTGTGTAAAAAATTATACTCAGCAGCCAATCAGCATCAGCAGTGCTGAGGTCATGAACTCTTACTGTGATCTCATGAGATTTGACTTAACTCTCATGAGATTTCATAGTAAGCTTCCTTTACCTGATTGGTGAAATAATATGAGAGTGCACGATGCTAGTCCCTTCAGATGTCCCAGGACAAACACACTAAAATGCTGCTTAGAAATCCTTTACAATGGGAGGTGGCTACTGAGGAACTTTAGAGGTAAAATATCTTTCTTTTTTACATAGAGATGTTCAAGTGATATTTTCTAATCAGCTTTTTACAGCTATGCTGCATCACTTTCAAGTGTTTAAACATTTGGGTATTATGGCTCTTTAAGAACCATAGCACCATGGCTTCCAGGAGTTGTGAAGCCTTGTATGTGCTTCTGCTGCCATGATAAGACAGTCAGGCTTTGCCCTTTGTATTGTAAGCCTGTCTCCAGCTGAGCAAGTAGCTACAGGCCCAAAGCACTCATATGGACTGTGGTCTTGCTCTCAATGGGGTCTTGTCTATTGAATTTTCTTTTCCTTTTGGAGCAGTTCCTCTCTTGTCCACCAACAATACATAGGACATTAGGGGGGCTACTTATCAAGCCGTCTACTTTTCTGGCTTCGCCGGCCCAATACGTCCGCCTAAGCTCGCCTACCTTCGCCGCCGCGGACCTTGAATACGTTCGCCTAAGTTATCAAATAAAGCTGTCAAAAAGCCGCGGGGCGATGAGCAGCGGACTGTGACAGTTATCACTCATCCGATCTCGCTGCCCTTCGGCTTTTTCCCAGCTTTATTGCTAGCCTGTCACTAAGCACTCACACTAAACTACACTGTTCTACCCCCTATACCGGCGCCCCCGGAGGCCCCCGCAACTAAATAAAGTTACTAACCCCTAAACCGCCGCTCCTAGACCCCGCCGCAAGTCTTATAAATGTATTAACCCCTAAACCGCCGCTCCTAGACCCCGCCGCAAGTCTTATAAATGTATTAACCCCTAAACCGCCGCTCCCGGACACCGCTGCCACCTACATTATACCTAGTAACCCCTATCCTGCCCCCCTATACCGTCGCCCTCTATCATAAAATTATTAACCCCTATCCTGCTGATCCCGCACCTCTCCGCAACTAAATAAATAGTTTAACCCCTAAACCGCCGCTCCATGAACCCGCCGCAACCTATAATAAATTTATTAACCCCTATCCTGCCACCCACTACGCCGCCGCCACTGTAATAAAATGATTAACCCTAACCATAACGCCCCCCTAACTTAAATATTAATTAAATAAATCTAAATAAATTAACTCTTATTAACTAAATGAATCATATTTAAAACTAAATACTTACCTTTAAAATAAACCCTAATATAGCTACAATATAAATAATAATTATATTCTAGCTATCTTAGGATTTATTTTTATTTTACAGGTACCTTTCAATTTATTTTAACCATGTACAATAACTATTAAATAGTTATTAACTATTTAATAGCTTACCTAGCTAAAATAAAGAGAAATGTACCTGTGAAATAAATCCTAACCTAAGTTACAATTACACCTAACACTACACTATACTTTAATAAATTATTCCTATTTAAAACTAAATACTTACCTGTAAAATAAACCCTAAGATAGCTACAATGTAATTAATAATTATATTATAGCTATCTTAGGATTTATATTTATTTTACAGGTAACTTTGTATTTATTTTAGCTAGTTAGAATAGTTATTAAATAGTTATTAACTATTTAATAACTACCTAGCTAAAAGAAATACAAAATTACCTGTAAAATAAATCCTAACTTAAGTTACAATTAAACCTAATACTACACTATCATTAAATTAACTAAATAAACTACCTACAAAGAACTACAATGAAATACAATTACATAAACTAACTAAAGTACAAAAAATAAAAAAAGCTAAGTTACAAAAAATAAAAAATTAAGTTACAAACATGTTAAAAATATTACAACAATTTTAAGCTACTTACACCTAATCTAAGCCCCCTAATAAAATAACAAACCCCCCCAAAATAAAAAAATCCCTACCCTATTCTAAATTACATAAATTTCAAAGCTCTTTTACCTTACCAGCCCTTAAAAGGGCCATTTGTGGGGGCATGCCCCAAAAAGTTCAGCTCTTTTGCCTGTAAAAGAAAAATACAACCCCCCCCCCAACATTAAAACCCACCACCCACATACCCCTAATCTAACCCAAACCCCCCTTACAAAAACCTAACACTAATCCCCTGAAGATCATCCTACCTTGAGTCGTCTTCACTCAGCCGAGCCACCGATGGAACTGAAGAGGACATCCGGAGCGGAAGAAGTTAATCCTCCAAGCGGCGCTGAAGAAGTCTTCGATCCGGCCGATGTCATCTTCAAAGAGGCGCTGAAGAGGTCTTCTATCCGGGCGAAGTCATCTTCCAAGCCGGGTCTTCAATCTTCCTTCCGCCGACGCGGAACCACCTTCTTCACCGACGGACTACGACGAATGACGGCTCCTTTAAGGGACGTCATCCAAGATGGCGTCCCCTCAATTCCGATTGGCTGATAGGATTCTATCAGCCAATCGGAATTAAGGTAGGAAAATCTGATTGGCTGATGGAATCAGCCAATCAGATTGAGCTCGCATTCTATTGGCTGTTCCGATCAGCCAATAGAATGCGAGCTCAATCTGATTGGCTGATTGGATCAGCCAATCGGATTGAACTTGAATCTGATTGGCTGATTCCATCAGCCAATCAGATTTTCCTACCTTAATTCCGATTGGCTGATAGAATCCTATCAGCCAATCGGAATTGAGGGGACGCCATCTTGGATGACGTCCCTTAAAGGAGCCGTCATTCGTCGTAGTCCGTCGGTGAAGAAGGTGGTTCCGCGTCGGCGGAAGGAAGATTGAAGACCCGGCTTGGAAGATGACTTCGCCCGGATAGAAGACCTCTTCAGCGCCTCTTTGAAGATGACATCGGCCGGATCGAAGACTTCTTCAGCGCCGCTTGGAGGATTAACTTCTTCCGCTCCGGATGTCCTCTTCAGTTCCATCGGTGGCTCGGCTGAGTGAAGACGACTCAAGGTAGGATGATCTTCAGGGGATTAGTGTTAGGTTTTTGTAAGGGGGGTTTGGGTTAGATTAGGGGTATGTGGGTGGTGGGTTTTAATGTTGGGGGGGGGGGTTGTATTTTTCTTTTACAGGCAAAAGAGCTGAACTTTTTGGGGCATGCCCCCACAAATGGCCCTTTTAAGGGCTGGTAAGGTAAAAGAGCTTTGAAATTTATGTAATTTAGAATAGGGTAGGGATTTTTTTTATTTTGGGGGGGTTTGTTATTTTATTAGGGGGCTTAGATTAGGTGTAAGTAGCTTAAAATTGTTGTAATATTTTTAACATGTTTGTAACTTAATTTTTTATTTTTTGTAACTTAGCTTTTTTTATTTTTTGTACTTTAGTTAGTTTATGTAATTGTATTTCATTGTAGTTCTTTGTAGGTAGTTTATTTAGTTAATTTAATGATAGTGTAGTATTAGGTTTAATTGTAACTTAAGTTAGGATTTATTTTACAGGTAATTTTGTATTTCTTTTAGCTAGGTAGTTATTAAATAGTTAATAACTATTTAATAACTATTCTAACTAGCTAAAATAAATACAAAGTTACCTGTAAAATAAATATAAATCCTAAGATAGCTAGAATATAATTATTATTTATATTGTAGCTATATTAGGGTTTATTTTAAAGGTAAGTATTTAGTTTTAAATAGGATTCATTTAGTTAATAAGAGTTAATTTATTTAGATTTATTTAATTAATATTTAAGTTAGGGGGCGTTAGGGTTAGACTTAGGTTTAGGGGTTAATCATTTTATTACAGTGGCGGCGGCGTAGTGGGGGGCAGGATAGGGGTTAATAAATTTATTATAGGTGGCGACGGTGTAGGGGGGGCAGGATAGGGGTTAATAAATTTATTATAGGTGGCGACGGTGTAGGGGGGGCAGGATAGGGGTTAATACATTTAATATAGGTTGCGGCGGGTTCAGGGAGCGGCGGGTTAGGGGTTAATACATTTATTATAGTTGCGGTGGGCTCCGGGAGCGGCGGTTTAGGGGGTAATAACTTTATTTAGTTGCGGCGGTGTAGGGGGGGTCAGATTAGTGGTGTTTAGACTCGGGGTACATGTTAGGGTGTTAGGTGTAGACAGCTCCCATAGGAATCAATGGGATGTCTGTCAGCAGCGAACTTGTACTTTCGCTATGGTCAGACTCCCATTGATTCCTATGGGATCCGCCGCCTCCAGGCTGGCGCTTTGAAAACCAGGTACGCTGGGCCGTAAAAGTGCCGAGCGTACCTGCTAGTTTTTTGATAGCTAGCAAAAGTAGTGAGAATGTGCCGCACTTGTGTGCGGAACATCTGGAGTGACGTAAGAATCGATCTGTGTCGGACTGAGTCCGGCGGATCGAAGCTGACGTCACAAAATTCTACTTTTGCCGGTCTCGAGCCTTTGATAACTAAGGCGTATCAGCCTCGCCACAAATACGCTGCGGAATACGCAGCGTATTTGAGGTTGACGGCTTGATAACTACCCCCCTAGATCCCTTGTTTAATAGAAGAAATCCTCCTCTTTCAAACAAGTGGTTCTTTCTCAAGCTGATGGTCATAAGAATGACAAATACTTAAAGTGAATGTAAATTTTGATGCTAAAGTGCCCGATTTTTTAAAATTTGATTAAAAACAGGGGCACTTTAATTCATCAAAATTTACATTTCACTCCTGTTGTGAAAAAAACTTACCTTTTAAACTTGACAGCCGCTCCAGCTTCCTCCACCTGTCACAAAGCCTCTTCCTGGGTCTAAAATGAGGAATCCGGCTTCCTCCAATCACGGCATTGAATCAGACACTGATTCCCCAGGGGGAAGCCGTGATTGGAGGATGACCTATCCATCATTTCTGACATCAGAAATGGCTTGCGAAGACCGGGGGAAGCTGGAACTGCTGTCAAGTTTAAAAGGTAAGTTTTTTTCCACAACAGGAGTAAAATGTAAATTTTGATGAATTAAAGTGCCCCTGTTTTTTTTTTTTGTTTTTTTTTTAAATATTTTTTATTGAGGTTGTGCATGTCAAACATAGAACATAATACGCCTCTTTTGGAACAATAGAAAGATACAAACAAAATTGAGCAATACATTTCTGAAGTTATATATAACATCAATAGTAGGCTAATGTAACCTCGATTTTTTTAATGAAGTAGCATACATGACTGACCAGCTAGGAACATAATTTTAGGCCCAATGGGCCAGAATTGCTAAAAATATAAAAGATATAATAGCTGATGGTCAGGTAAACTGCTCCTTGGGAGCTTCAAGAAGAGAAGGAATGCGTATTTAGCGAGGGGGGGGATATTCAGCGGATAAGCATCACTCTTATTATAGGGGAAAGGGTGGAGGGCGGAGCCATACGCTATATATTGAGGCTGACATGCTTCTCAGGCTGTTACTAATATAGCTGTATTTGATGAGTATTCCTAATTAGAGAACTCTACCTGATAAGGGTCCCCAGAGTTTCGTGTATAGAATGATTTAGGTTGGCTCCTGATATAATTATACTCAAGGAGGGATATTAGTATACATGCTGTCTGAGATATAGGGGGCTTCTGATTGGGCTCCTCTCCTAGGAAAATGCCATCTATCGGCGATGAGGGACCAGGAAATAGGGGTATGACCCGCAGGCAACCAGTACCGGCGGGAAAGGAAGGAGAGGGACCCAACAGGAATAGATGAGCTGCTCTAATAATTAAATCAACATAGGGAACACCATAATCTAAGACAAGGCTAGCGAAGTCTTCAACATATGTAACTATGACTTTTACAAAACGGGGGACATACATAGGAGTATCACAACAAATGAAAGATAATACAAACTCTCTCCACAAGACCCCAGATGGCATACAATCAATTAGTCTCAGCAATATCTACCCATTATAGCCATAGTATAACAACAATTGTAGATTTAATATTTATGTTCGGTGCAGTTCTTAGGTCTATTAACTAGTGTTGTTTTAAAATAGCCAAGGGTATAGGCTTCATCTGAGATTCTAATGTCAGCTACATATATCAATATTGCATAGCATGCTAAGAGTAGTATATATTGGCACTAGATGTAGATAGTAGATATGTAGATGATATCATAACAATAGAGACGCAGCGTGAGATACATATTGAAGGATTATCCCCACTCAGAAAGGATGTATCCCTCATGGCCCTATCAGGGGCCTAAGTATGAACTTTATTGTGGGACTACTGTGGGTGTTATATTCTAGAATTTGGAGGGGATTCTAGGGCATAGTTTAATGTTAAATATAAATAGCGAACATCTATTGGATGGGAGTAAGTATACAATATACAAACCACTAATTTTAAAACCGGTTTCCTGATGTAATAGCCGGTTTCCTCATTACAGAACCACCATAATTACAACAAAAAAGTGATTGAGAGACTGTCATTGTTAACAGTTACCATAATGGACATAGATCCGCCATGACCCATGTCCCTTGCCGTGCATGAGATGAGAGGAGGCCACATCCATTAGCAGTAAAGATCACACTGCCCGTAGATATCTGGGAATGCCGCTGATTGTTACTCACAGCAGTAATAGGCACTCCGGTAACGGCTATGGCGGCTACCCAACTCCCTTTTTAAAAAATATGTCAGGCAGATGCAATCTGGGGTCCGAGCTAGAGAGCGCAGCCAGAGGTGTAGCGGAGCAGTTCCACAAACCTGTAACAGTGGCGGTATCGTCGAAAAGGATGTACGCTCTGGGTTTAAAAACCAGGGTGTATTCTCTAGGTTTTGCTTGCTGCCTTGTCCGGTAAGTTGCTTTAGATTGTAGGCCTCTCATATCAGCCAGAATCTCATGAGTGATAGGCGAGAGATCCGCTTCCAAACCCATGTATGGAGGGAAAGTGAGCTGGTGATATTGCCCGGTGATGTTCTGGGAAATTCTTACTGCCCGCGGTGTAGCGGTAGCGATGTGAGACAGGTCAGCTGTGCTCGGCTGCATCGGGTCGCTACTTGTAGTTCCAGGAAAAGTGCTAGTTAATCTCTGTCCGAATTCCTCTACTTGCGGTCGGGTAGTATCCTGTGGGATAGACAGTGAGTCTTCTATCAGGCTTGCCACATGGGTGTCATAGCAGGGAAGGTAAGAAGCGCCATCTTTGTTGCGCAGCTCTAGCACGATAGAGCTCAAACTATAAAACTGACTGTCGGCTTTATCGATCAGACTCTCCAGGAGAGATACAAGTTGTGCAGAAGGTTCCTCCATACTAAGGTCTATGTAGGCATTGGATAGACCGGCTTCCAAAACACCAAAAGTCAAAGTTTTAGCAATACAATTTCAGGAGCTCTGTAATAGTATGTCTTGATGCGTTGGCAGTTGGCTCCGCCCCCCAAGTGCCCCTGTTTTTAATCAAATTTTTAAAAACTGGGCACTTTACCATCAAAACTTATTTAAAATTATAATTAGGGGGGGATGGCGTGAGAAGCAGGCAAGAGATAACTACTAACTTAGAATTTTAGATAAAGTATCTGTAATAAAACAACATCTAAACCTTATGTAAAATAATCCATGCCTAATGAATGAGTTTGTGGGATAACTATACCTATGGTATACAATAAATAGTTTGTGGGGGTTACTAAAACCTAGCTCTAACTAGGGTTGAGTGGATTATGCAGTGAAACAGTTTGATAGATCTGGCTAATGTATAATTATATAGTAGGTTTGCTGTATTTTCTTGCAATTTGCTCGTATACAAACTAGGTCTCAATATGGTATGAGGCTTAGGTATAGATTAGGTGTATTTATTTTTTTTTTTATTTTTTTTTCATACTAGATATAGGGCATCTATACAATATCTACAGGAGGAGAAAGTGCTATATATTGCGAGGTATAGACTGCACAATACTTGGATGGCAAATATTAACCTTTCTCCTCCTAAACAAAAACAAATATAGCAAGAAACATTGTCATGAGGAAGCCATGAATCTCAAACTAGGGAGCTGATAGGAAGTCATCACTTAAATATAAAGTATATAATAATAATTAAG
Source organism: Bombina bombina (assembly GCF_027579735.1). Taxonomy (NCBI): domain Eukaryota; kingdom Metazoa; phylum Chordata; class Amphibia; order Anura; family Bombinatoridae; genus Bombina; species Bombina bombina. The sequence goes on from NC_069503.1 coordinate 1,004,298,003, forward strand.
GTAGATTATATTATGTGTTGCTCCCCTATATCCATGGGCTTAAAATAACCATAAATGCATGTAATTATACAGTAAATCCAAACAATAACAGTAAACCGATTAATAACTATATTGGTAGGGTAAGCTAAAGATCCCATCAAAGTATAGCATAATAGCATACAACTATCAAGGAGTGCTCTCCTAAAAGTTTTCATATGACAGCATTAAAGTCCTCTTGCTGAATGGGATGTCAAATATTTCAAATCGTACTCCATAGTGGAACCTGGGACAAATATTAGCGGGTAAACAAAAGGGAGGGTTGGAAAAAGAAAGTTACTGATGTAATAGCCGGTTTCCTCATTACAGAACCACCATAATTACAACAAAAAAGTCATTGTTAACAGTTACCATAATGGACATAGATCCGCCATGTCCCTTGCCGTGCATGAGATGAGAGGAGGCCACATCCATTAGCAGTAAAGATCACACTGCCCGTAGATATCTGGGAATGCCGCTGATTGTTACTCACAGCAGTAATAGGCACTCCGGTAACGGCTATGGCGGCTACCCAGCTCCCTTTTTAAAAAATATGTCAGGCAGAGGCAATCTGGGGTCCGAGCTAGAGAGCGCAGCCAGTGGTGTAGCGGAGCAGCTCCACAAACCTTGTAACAGTGGCGGTATCATCGAAAAGGATGTACGCTCTGGGTTTCAAAACCAGGGTGTATTCTCTAGGTTTTGCTTGCTGCCTTGTCCGTTAAGTTGCTTTAGATTGTAGGCCTCTCATATCAGCCAGAATCTCATGAGTGATAGGCGGATCCGCTTCCAAACCCATGTATGGAGGGAAGGTGAGCTGGTGATATTGCTCGGTGATGTTCTGGGAAATTCTTACTGCCCGCGGTGTAGCGGTAGCGATGTGAGACAGGTCAGCTGTGCTCGGCTGCATCGGGTCTCTACTTGTAGTTCCAGGAAAAGTGCTAGTTAATCTCTGTCCGAATTCCTCTTCTTGCGGTCGGGTAGTATCCTGTGGGATAGACAGTGAGTCTTCTATCAGGCTTGCCACATGGGTGTCATAACAGGGAAGGTAAGAAGCGCCATCTTTGTTGCGCAGCTCTAGCACGATAGAGCTCAAACTATAAAACTGACTGTCGGCTTTATCGATTAGACTCTCCAGGAGAGATACAAGTTGTGCAGAAGGTTCCTCCATACTAAGGTCTATGTAGGCATTGGATAGACCGGCTTCCAAAACACCAAAAGTCAAAGTTTTAGCAATAAAATTTCAGGAGCTCTGTAATAGTATGTCTTGATGTGTTGTCAGTTGGCTCCGCCCCCCAAGTGCCCCTGTTTTTAATCAAATTTTTAAAAACCGGGCACTTTACCATCTAAATTTACATTCACTTTAACAGTATTGGTCCTGTTTTAGTCATTCTGGTGACACAGATAAAGCCTCTTTGGTTCTGCTCATCATAGTAATATATAATATCTGCATTTGAAAGTGGAGGGGAGTCTAACTATTGAAATAAGGTTTTCCTGTCCTTATTGCTATCAAGTGATTGTCATAATAATACAAACTTGCAGTTTTCTTTTGTTTTGTTCTTCAGTGTAAGGGATCTTAGATCCTTTTTTCTCTTAGCTAATAAAAAATACAAGAACCCGAATGAATTGGAGAACGAGTTACGTTTATAATAGGTAAAAAAAATTTAAAACCTATATGATGATTTTTATTGCAAGGTTTGATGTTTTATTATTTTTTTTTATTTTACTACTAACTTTGGAGAAAGTTGAGAGCATGCAGAAATTGTCAAAATGAGTTATCATTCTTCAACAAAATCAGAATTTTGGTTAGGTTAAAATATACCTTAAATGTTTATTTTTTATATTTTTTTGTTGGTACTCATATCTTTTGTATAATGATGATAGGGTCCATAACATGTGAAATATTATTCCCGCCACTAGGAGGAGGCCAAGAAATCACACAAGAGCTCATATTCCTTCCCACCTCCCTTCTTCTCCCAGGAGAAGGTTGAGAATAGTGGTCTCCCAGCTACTTGCTTATGAATTAATGTTTGTTAACTCAGATCAATGTGTGAGACCCGTTATCCTTTGTACATATTCACAAAATAGAAATAAGAGATTCCCAGCAAGCTTAATGATACAGGGACAAATACCTGTTATGTGCGCAGTATCTCCTTATTGATTTCAGCCGTAACTACCCTCAAGTGTCACGTGGACATGTTCCTTAGCCCCTCGCCCTGTGGGATAGTGGTATTTGGTATTTTCTCAGAAATCCTCTGCTGTACTTGTACAAGCACTGGATAGGCTTTCTAATGGATACTGTTGCAGTTTAGTAACTGGTAAACCGGTGGAGGGGTGCTACTTCAGGCAAGCCACTTACCACAGCACAGACAGCCCAGAAGGCTATTATAAGGTACTCTAACACAGATACAGCATAGCCAGAGGACTTAGTCCCCTCTCCCGCTGAAACACTTTTTTGCCTATATCAGGAACATAATTACCCTATTTCACTTAGAAGGGCATTCATTGGTTACTGGCACCCTTGTTGTACCCTGGTACCTCCTTTTTAATATTTCTAAAAATAGGGGTATGACCTTTGAAGAAAACCACTGATTGCTCTGTACAATCAGCGGTTCCTTCTTTAAGCATCCAGTTAGCCTATACAGCACACAGGGAATGTTTTTAGGGTATGTATATATGTTTTTTTACAAAAAATGTATTCAACACTTTTTTTTAAAATGATTTTTGCCTTTTCTGATGCAATGGCAGTGTTCCGGGAAGTAGCCCCGTCCCCTTAGCTTTTTTGGTCTTTTTCTCCTCACTCTGGAGCTGAAGCTGTGGAAAACAGTCCTTCAAAGCAGCTGCCTGCTTTTTTTCTTCTGAAAGCAGCTTCAATTTGTGATCCTGTCACTAGAGGTAGTTAGTACCCATTCTGGAGCTGCCAGGGAGTTACTTGGGGACATTCTGTCTGTTTGATTTTTACTCAATTATTAAGACTGTTACTAGTGGCAAATGAGCATACCAAGTAATAGGTTTTGTTCCTCAGGAGATCAGAAGTCCTCCTCTTATCAAAAGCTGGAGCCCTCCAAGTCAGCGTGGAAGTCTGGTTCTTGAAGTTGGTCTTGGTTCCAGTCAGTCCAGGACCCCTGGGTTCAAAACATCGTTTCACAGGATTACAGGATATGCTTTCGCTCCAGACCTCCTCCTGGATGATTCCATCTGTCTCATGTCCCCAAAAAATCCTGCAAAGGCAGCTGCCTTCATGCAATGTGTTCAGGATTTAAAGGATATGGTAGTAATTATCCCAGTACCTGTGTTTCGACAGGGTCAAGGGTTTTACTCCAATCTTTTAATTATCCCAAAGAAAGAAATGGACTTTCAGACCAATTTTAGGTTTGAAAGCGCTAAACAAGTTTGTCAGGCTACCCACTTTGAAGATGAAAACCATTCACACAATTTTATCTTTAAACCAACAGAGTCAATTCATGTTAACTTTAGACCTCAAGGATGCATACTTGCACATTGATAACTATCAATTCCTAAGGTTTGCATTCCTAGACAAGCTCTACAAGTTTGTTGACCTTCCATTTGGTATGACTACAGCTTCACAAAGGTGCTAGAAGCATTATTGGCAGTGATCAGAGCTCAGGGGATCTCAATTGCACATTATCTGGACAATATCTTGGTGCAGGCTCCTTCCCTGCCTTTAGCTATTGCTTACACTCAAAGGCTACTATCTTTTCTTCAAGACCACAGTTGGAGAATCAATGTTCCAAAGAACTCTAACTCCAGCTACAATGGTGTCCTTTCTAGGAGTCATCATAGATTCAGTTCTAATGCGTCTATTCCTGACAGAATTACACAGAATAAACCTGTAGAAGGTTTAACTGTCCCTGCAACATGCTTCATGTCTATCAGTAGCTCAATGCTTGGAGGGTCTTATGGTTGTGGCTTCGTACGCAGTTCCTTTGCCTGCCTTCACTTGCGACCCCTTTAATTACCTATGCTCAATCAGTGGTCAAAGAATTATCTGCATTTGGAACAGCAGATTGCGCTGGATTTGTCCATCAGACAATATCTCTCTTGGTGAATACAGGAACCTTCTTTGTCCTTAGGGGCATCTTTTCTTCGCCCATATTGTGACGATGGACGCCAGTCTTTCAGGCTGGGGTGCAGTTTGGAATTCTCAAAGTGCCTCTGGAGGTCAGGTTACCAATCATCATTCTGGAACTCCGGGTGATTCTTCAGGCTCTTCAGTCCAGGCCCCTCTTAAAACAAGAAAGGTTTATCTGTTTCGAGTCAGACAATATCACAGTGGTGGCCTACATAAATCATCAAGGGGGAACCCACAGTTCACTGGCTATGCAGGAAGTGTCCCAGATTCTGTCTTGGGCAAAGATGAATCAATTCTACCTGTCAGCAGGTCACATTCCAGGAATTAACAATTGGGAAGCAAATTACCTCAGCAGTCAGTTGGTTAATCCAGGAGAGTGGTCTATCCATCAGGATATCTTCAATCAATTAGTGATTAAATGGTGCCCACCGGACATAGACCTGATGGCCTACCATTTAAATCCCAACTTCCAATGTATTGTGCAAGATCAAGAGATCCAAAGGCTCAAATGATAGACGCCTTAGTGTGCCCATGAAACTTTCATCTAGCGTACCTGTTTTCTCCGTTTGTTCTACTTCCAACAGTAATTGCATGGATCAAACAGGAGTCAGCTAGGGTAATCTTTATTGCTCCAACCTGTACCTGCAGAACATGGTATGCTGATCTAGTGCAGATGTCCTCTTCTCCTCCATGGCTTCTTCCTCTAGGACAAGATCTATTGTCTTAATAGCCTGTTTTGCATCATTATCTCAAATCTCTAAGTTTGACAGAGGTTGAATGGCTAGTTTTAAGACAAAGAGGGTTATCTGATTCAGTTTTTGACACTTGAATTCAAGTTAGAAAACCCGTTACTCAAAAAATGTATCGCAAAATTTGGAGGACATTCTGTGAATGGTGCTCTTCCAGATCTTGGTATTTATTTAGGATTCCAAGTATTCTTTATTCATTCAAAATGGCCTTGACAAGGGTTTGTCTGCTAGCTCCCTAAATGGTCAAATTTTTGCTTTCATGCTCTCTTTCCTAGAAAGTTAGCTAAACTTCCTTACGTTTAGACTTTTGTCCAGGAGCTAGTAAGAATTAGGCCAGTTGTGAGACCTTTTTTCTCCGCCTTGGAATTTGAATTTGGTTCTTTCTTTTTTGCAAGGTTCCATTGAAACGATGCATTCCATTGATATCAAACTTTTATCTTGGAAGGTACTTTTCTTGCTAGCAATTTCCTCAGCTAGGAGAGTTTTTTGTTTTTCACAAAGATAAACCTGTACTTTGTGCTAAATATGATTTTCTTTCTAAAGTGGTTTCCTCGGAAGATATCAATCAGGAGATTGTTTTTCCTTCTTTGTGTCCAGATCCTTCTAATTCTAAGGAACTACTTTTAAATAATTTTGATGTAGTAAGATATTCCAGCTTGTTTATCCATTGCTCTGGGACTCATAAAGGGCAGACTGTTACTACTGTAACTTTGTCCTCTTGGCTCAAACAGATAATTTACAAGGCATACTACAAGATCAGGTGCAACTTCTTGGGCTTTCAGAAATGATGCACCTTTGGAGCAGATTTGCAAAACTGTAACATGGTCTTCTCTGCATGCCTTTTCAAAATGTTACCTCTTTGATGTTTTTATTTCTTGATGTTTTTACTTTTTCACAAGCAGCTTTTGTCAGGAAAGTTCTTTAGGCCGCAGTGCCAGAAAATTATCCCACTTTTTCCGTAACATGGATGCTTGGGTATTAATCACACATGTTATGTACCCTATGGACTATCATCATTATACGAAAGAAAAAAGTGTATGCTTACCCAATGAATTATTATCTTTCAGAATGATGACAGTCAATAGGCCCCGCCTGTTTCTATTTTGTGGTCGACAGTTCTAATTTGCCCTTGTATAGACCCTGCTTTTGTCTTCCTCGACTATCTGTTTCCTATTCTATGCTCAGCTGTGGGTTAAACTTAGGAGAGGTGGGAGGGTATTTGAACTCTTGTTTTTGGCCTCCTCCTACTGGCGAGAATTAAATTCCACATGTTATGGACCCTAGGGACTATCATTATCCTGAAAGAAAGACATTTATCAGGTAAGTGTGTTTTGTTGCATGTTTTCCAAGATGATGCAAAGTGACAAAAAAATAATAAATACTTTGCTTAAGAAACAACTAATTTAAAATTTGTTGAGTGCAAAAGACAAAAATGACTTTAGCACAGGAGTGTAAATTGGTGTGAGGGTTAATGCTCCTTAAATTAGTTTCAGTCACCCCTGCTGTACTTTTTCTTTAATGCTTGCTTCTTTCTGCTTTTCCAACATTAGCATTGAAAATGGATCTGCAGCTCCTCATTTATAAAATATAATATAATTTTAGTGTGCTTGTGTGTGTTTGTAAGGGCACAAAATGAAACCTACAATTATAAGATACACCTGCACCAGCTCTAACCTTTGTTGTTTTAAAGAGTTGATAGTTATGAATTTAGAGTGTGCTACAAATGTGTCTGTTACACAACAATATCTATTTTGCTATATCTTTGCTATTCTTCTCATCATATTTAAGTAGCTTCAGGTCTTGCTTTATAGTAGGACCCTACCCTTTCCAATGTTTTATCTGAGGGGACACTTTGAATTTTGTTCTTTATGAAACCAGAGTGCACATCTGAAATTGATACATTAAAGGGACATAAAACCCCCAAAATTTTCTTTCATGATTCAGATAGAGCATTTAATTTTAAACAACTTTCCAATTTTCTGCTATTATCTCATTTGCGTCATTCTCTTAATATCATTTGCTGAAGGAGCAGCAATGCACTACTGGTTTAATTGTATGCTCTGTCTAAATCATGAATGGCTAATTATGACTTTACTGTCCCTTTAATCAAAACAAAAACACCCGGTTTTGTCAATGTTGTACAGTGATGTTTCCGTTTCATTTAAAGGGACACTCAAGTCAAAATTAAACTTTCATGATTCAGATAGAGCATGCAATTTTCAACAACTTTCCCATTTACTTCCATTAACAAAATGTGCACTGTCTTTTTATATTTAAACTTTTTGAGTCACCAGCTCCTACTGAGCATGTGCAAGAATTCACAGAACAAACGTGTATGCATTTGTGATTGGCTGATGGCTGTCACATGGTACCTGTATGCATTTGTGATTGGCTGATGGCTGTCACATGATTCAGGGGGAATTGAAATAGACATAGCTTTTAAAATTGTCAGAAAAAGATCTACTACTCATTTGAAGTTCAGACTAAGTGCTATTGCATTGTCTTGTTATCTTGCATTTGTTGATTATGCAAATCTACTTAGTTGACTGGTCCTTTAAAGGGATAAGAACGTCAAAATTAAACTTGCATGATTCAGCTAATGCATGTAATTTTAAGACACTTTTAAATTTGCTTCTATTTTCAAATATACATTCTCTTGGTATCTCTTTTTGAAAAGAATATACACATATCCTACAGTAGTGGGAGCTAGCTGCTGATTGGTGCCTGCACACATTTGTCTCTTGTGATTGGCTAACTAGATGTGTTTAGCTAGCTGCCAGTAGTGCCATGATGTTCCTTTAGCAAAGGCTAACAAGAGAATGAAGCAAATTTGATTATAGAAGTAAATTGGAAAATTATTAAAAATCCAGTATAAAACCATTTAAAAACTTACTTAAAAACTCTGTTTAGCTCTGTTGAAAAGGTTAGCTGAAACACCCACTGCAAGTGGTTCTATAGCAAAAAAAAGCAGACACTCCCCCCTCCCCCTTCCTCTGCATATCAAAAGACTCTTTACACAAATAGGAGCAAGCTGGAGTAGGTATACGTCAGTATACTTCCAAAACTTTGGGGCTTGGTTAGGAGTCTGAAAATCAGCGCAATTTTATTTAAAAATAAGCAAAACTATACTTTTTTTAAATATATATTCTGTATAGGATCATCTACAAAACATGTATGCAAAGTAAAATCTAGTGTATAATGTCCCTTAAAGGTGTTGCAAAGTTTGTCTTTTGTTCAAGTACTAAAATATACATTTTGGAAGAGTGAAGGACCACAAGAAAAGCTTGGCAGGCTATACTTGTATTTAGACAACACTGGTTTAAAACAATAAAGACTGATAAGGTCAAGTGATGTTACAATGACCTTGGAGGGTTATTTAAGGGCATTGCTCGTATAAAAGCTTCTAATGTTATACAATAAACATTGTAACTTGTTAGCTCCCCTAGATATTTGCATACTTATGTCTTCTGCATTTACTATACCTCTTTCATGGTGCTATAGATCAGTGTTTTTCAACCAGTGTGCCGTGAGAGATCCTCAGGTGTGCCGCGGCAGACTGACAACAGTGCGGGGGTGTCCCTCTTTCAAATCAATATGTCATGTATAGTTTGTAGGAGGCATGGCATGACAGCACAGTACAGTGTGTGTGTGTGTGTGTGTGTATGTATATATATATCCTGTATTAGGCTACAATGTGTGATTTTGTAAAATTTTGGGATGGTGGTGTGCCACAGGATTTTTTAATGTAAAAAAGTGTGCCACGGCAAAAAAAAGGTTGCAAATCACTGCTATAGATATTGCAGCCTCTGTAAGTGATGTATGATAATTGTTTAACAATAAGCATAATCATACTAAGGGAAGCAGATGCAGAGAAAGGACATAAATAATAGTTTTAGGAAGTTATGGTGGTAATAATTAGTAAGCTTATAAAGAAGGGGATATCAAAGAAAGAAAGATTGGGAGGGCTGGCTTTAGCTACTGGTCCATATATATATATATATATATATATATACTTGTTAGCATGTTAGATATAATTGGGTCTGCACCTATTCTATGCATTTCAATCTGGGGTGATTAATAGGCAGTTAGGCACCCTCACGTCAAGCAGCTGGGCAGGAAGATAATAGGGAAGTGGCTGCTAGATCTTGTTGCTCGATAGCTAAGATCTGTTCTGTGTACACAGATTCATTTCAATCTGCTAAGCTTGCATAACTGTGCTGCAACACAAGCGGACAGCTCCACCTACTGGCTATTATAATTAGTGCACTGCTTTTCAATGCTTTTCAAAAGCAGTCGCGACTGAAAAAAAAGTTGTTATTCTTAAACAGCGCAAATTGAACCGGCGTAAAATGAGAGCCACCTGTATATGTATATATATATATATATATATATATATATATATATATATATATATATATATATATTTATAATATATATATATATATATATATATATATATATAAGTCAAAAAATGAAAGACACTTCACTCATATTCCTAAACTCACCCAAAAACTATTTTTCCTTCTCCAGAACCTCTTGATAAGACAGTATTGTATGCCTGATAAATATGGTAAAGCCACTTACATATGTCTGAAAATGTTCTTGGAACATCAGTATTTCCTGCATTGGATTCCAGTGAAAACATTGTTGTGATAAAATGTTGCATTAACAAATTAACTCCAACCTCTTATGTTAATATTAAAGGGACATTCCAGCAGTTCTACACTCAGTCTTAAATATATTCAAAGTCAAATAATAGTAAGGTTTGTATATGTAATATACATATATTAAAAATAATAAGCCGTTCTCTTAACAAAAGATTAAAAGGTTATTTATTTTTCCACTGCCCGATATTTTCTTACTAATATCAAGCCAATACGGACATGCATGTTTTAATACTGCCTGAATGCGCATTATGACCGATGATCAGACGCACGCATAGTTCACCATGCACAGTTACTACACAGATTTGTCAGAAACCTATGACGATTGAGCTCCCACCATCTAACAGAGCTAATCAGTAAGATCCTGGTATTTCTTCCTGTTTTGCCTGTTCTTGCAAGAAGTGGTTATTGAGAAGCATGCTTGTGCGTGCTTAACTAACCTTATTGAGAAACGTCATTAGCATGGACTAGGGGAAAACACTTCTTTTCAATGGGGTGTTTTAATCTGCCTGAATTTGGTTGCTAAATCATTACTTTGCCTAGTCGTTATATTTTTTTTTTATAAAGAGAGTTATTTTCCCTAATATTGCTTTAAAAAATGATAGAGACGCTGTGTTCAAATTAAAGGGACATGAAACCCAAAATTTTCTTCCATGATTTAGAAAGAGCATGCAATTTTAAACAAATGTCCATTTCACTTCTATTATCTAATTTGCTTCATTCTCTGGAAACCCTTTGTTTAAAATCATATCTAAATAGGCTCTAGCTGTTGATTGGTGGCTGCACATAGATTCCTTGTGTGATTGGCTCAGCAATATGCTTTGCTTTTTCTTGAACAAAGGATATCTAAATAATGAATCAAATGAGATAATTGCAGTAAACTAGAATGTTGTTTAATCGTATGGAGCTTGATGCCCCTTGTTTCCAGCAAACCTTCAGGCTCGCCACAAACAGAAGTTATGAAGCAGCAGTCTAAAGACCGCTGCTCAATAACTTGTCCGTCTGCTCTGAGGCCACGGACAGAAATCAACCAGATCAAATACGATCGGACTGATTGACACTCCCTGCTAGCGACCGATTGGCCGCGAATCTGCAGGAGACGGCATTGCACCAGCACTTCACAAGAACGGCTAGTGCAATGAATAAATGCCGTATCATGTCCGCTAGCACTATAATAAATATACCCCTCTATCTGAACCATGAAAGAAAAATTGGGGGTTTCATGTACCTTTAAAAGTGTTATATGCATACGCTGGAATATCCCTTTAAGAGGTAAATATATTGATTGGTGTTTAAAGCGACCTCTGTGTTTCCACTCCCTTAAACTAAATATCTTTTTTTTTTTATAGACACAATCCCTTCATCATGTGAATGCTACTAAAGTCTGTTTGTGTTTGCTTTTATGCTTTTTTGCCTCCTTGCATTTATTTTGCCACCAATCGCATGCAAAATTGTGGGTGGGAAACAACGGCCCTTTATGAGTAATAAGAAGCAGCACACATGGTAAAAATAAAATATCTGACGTGTTACAAACACCTCTCATCTCATTCTCTCTGTGGTGCAGAACAAATGATTTTGTAAGCAAATGTCCTTCATTTTATGTACTCAGAAACTTAAACATTAAAGGTCTCTTGTTGGTCAGAACAATTATACCTAATCCTCATAATAAATTAGCACAGTAAAGAGGCATTGTAGTGTGCAGGAGTGTTCCTGTGAAGTTCTAATTCAATAAACATGTTCCATAAAAATAGTTCATAAATGACACTGAACAAAATCTCTCATGCTGTGAGAAATCAAAAAAGAAAAAGTGACATAATTTAAGAAAACCATTGATGGTCTTGCTGAAATTCATAAAATCATCTGTAAATCTGCATTAATTAAACAGAGATGCACTGATTTACTTTTATAATAAGAGCCATTTAGCCTGGTGTTTTTTTCTATTTAGAAATGTGAGGTGAGAGAGAATGCTCCATATGTAATGAAAGCTTATAAAGTTTTAAAGGAATATGAAGCCCCATTTTTTCCTTTCGTAATTCAGACAGAGAACGCAATTTTATGCAACTTTCTAATTTATTCCTATTATTAATGTAAGCTTAGGAGCCACCAATCAGCAAGCACTACCCAGGTGCTGAACAAAAAAAGGGCCTGCTCCTAAGCTTACATTCCTGCTTTTTCAAATAAAGATACAAATAGAACCAAAAAAAATTGATACTAGGTGTAAATTAGAAAGTTGCTTAAAATGGTATGCTCTATCTAAAAAAAATTGAGTTTCATATTCTTTTAACCCCTTGAGTGCTAACGACGGCTCTGAACCGTCGCAGAGTTTCCCACTCTGGTGTTAACGACGGCTCTGAGACGTTGCTAGCACTCTCCCACCTTGAGGAAAATCTGGGGGCTCCCTACCCCGGCGATAGTGACAGGCACCACGGGGCTTCACGTTATGCGCGGTGACGTCACGCGCAATGATGTGATGACGTCACCGTGCAACTTTATACTTAACAATGTTAAGTATAGGAGCAGGGGGCATGCTGCTTAGAAGCCTGTATCTCAGGCATCTAAGCAGCTACAGACCCCCAAGACCCACCGTTGGAAAGGTAATCGCCTAACCTTTCCAACAGTGTAAGTCTTGGGGATCTGGGGGAAAAAAAGTTAATTTTTTTTTTTTCAAAAATAAAAAAAAAACTTAAAAAGCTTAGCACCCAGGTGGGAAAGTGCTTAGCACTCAAAGGGTTAAGCCCCATTTTATTCCAGTGTGTTTAGCACAACCTTTGTTCAGTAATGAGTGTAAAACTAATATTGGAATAGTTTCTTCTTTTATTTTAACATTCACAGAATAAAAAAAAAAGTTTCATTCTGAAATTTCATTGTTTCAGAATTCTTCAGAAGTGTTTCTCTTCAATGATATTTCTACTCAATGGACATTTTACATTATGTAACTAGTTCGAATTTTGCCCCATATGTGTGCTCTTGATATCAAGCAACACAGGTTTAGCAAACTCGGCCAACACCAATATCAAATGAGGAGGGAGCAAAGTAAATTAAAACGTCCGTCTATTGAAACATAATAGTTAAAGGACCAGTCAACACAGTAGATTTGCATAATCAATAAATGCAAGATAACAAGAGAATGCAATAGCACTTCGTCTGAACTTCAAATGAGTAGTAGATTTTTGTTCTGACAATTTTAAAAGTTATGTCTTTTTCCACTCCCCCTGTACCATGTGACAGCCATCAGCCAATCACAAATGCATACACGTACCATGTGACATCCATCAGCTATTCACAAATGCATACACACTTATTCTTGCACATGCTCAGTAGGAGCTGGTGACTCAAAATGTTTAAATATAAAGACTGAGCACATTTAGTTAATGGAAGTAAATTGGAAAGTTGTTTAAAATGGCATGCTCTATCTGAATAATGAAAGTTTAAATTTGATTGAGTGTCCCTTTAAGAACATGAAGAGCACAGCAATCAGATTTGCACAGCTGACGTGTTTCCTGCCTCTAGGGCACTTCCTCAGAGCTGCAATACAGGTGTATCTCACACAACTAAGTACACAGACTAGGTATACAGCCCAGCCAATCAAAATCCTTTGATGTCTTTTTAAGTAGCATGTTAAAGGGCCATAATGCCCAAATGTTTAAACATTTATAAGTGATGCAGTATAGCTGTAAAAAGCTTACTAGAAAATATCACCTGAACATCTCTATGTAAAAAGAAAGATATTTTACCTCAAATGTTTCTTGTACTCTCATCTTATTTCCCTATTCAGTGTAAGGAAGTTTAGTCAAATATCATGAGATCACAGTAAAAGAGTTCATGACCTCAGCACTGTTGATGTTAATTGGCTGCTGTTCATTTCTTCATTTTTTTTTTAATTTTTTTTACCTGCAGCTGAGCAGCAGCTGAACAGTAGCTGAGTATAACTTTTTACACAGAACTTACTCTGCTGAGCTGAGGAGATTGTGAGGTAAAATATCTTCCTTTTTTACATAGAGATGCTCAGGTGATATTTTCCTATCAGTTTCAAGTGATTTAGCATATGAGTATTATGTCCCTTTAAAGACTATGTGCTCATGCCATGTAGTATCTAATAGGATATTTATTGGTTACTGAATTCAGAATGTGAGATTGATCCCTCTTGTTTATCTTGTCTACGTTTACCAAAGAAACAGGGAGCACTTCAGTTAAGTTCATGATATAAGTTGATAGAGGACTACTTTGCAGAGGTAGAATTTTCAATAAAGTTATGCAAAAATAAATATAATGTGCATTAGGCTGCACTAAAAATTAAATGGATATGAAATTTAAAATAAGTCTTTCATGATTCAGCTTAGTTTTAACAAATGATAATAAGAAAATAATGTAAATTTGATCATATATCATTAATGCAAATTGGAAACGTTTGGTTTATTGTAGGCTCTCTGACCATCTGTATCAGGAAAGTTTAACTTTGGCTTCAGTGACCCTTTAAAGTACAGTAATTACCTTACACAATTAATATAAATTGTTTAGTTATGGGTAGTAAAATAACTGTGCATTATACTTTATTTATTTTGCCCCCATTTAATGTAATTTAGTTCTGTGGATTTTCTAATTCTCAAAACTAGAAATGGACATTGCAGACATCTCAAGGCAAACATATATTTTGCTATTTGGTTTTAGCAGATAATAGAAATTACTGAGGTTAGTCTCATCTTCTCCAGAAGCAACCCCTGATTGGCTCCTCCATATAAGGCAAGTGGTGGGCGGAGTTTGGCTATTGAAAAACAACTTGAGCAAACGCAAAATAAATTTGTTTTAAAAATGTTTTATCTTGGCTGATCTGTAATTCCTTTAGCAAGACAACAGAAATGTCTTGTAATTTCAGTGTGCTCCATGATGAGGCTGTGGATGACAGCTTCTGAGCTCTGTGAGCCTGCATGTTAAGAAGCAGTGGTCTTAAATGGACATAAAACTCAATTTTTTTCTTTCATGATTCCAATAGAACATAAAATTTTAAACAAATTTCCAATTTACTTCTATTATATTTTTTGTTTGTTTATTTTCTTATTTGTTGAAAAGGAGGAAGGTAAATTCAGGAGCGTGCACGTGTCTTTAGCACTATATAGCAGCATTTTAGCAATAAAGTTATACATTAGCAAGAGAACTAGAAGCAGCACTATTTAAAGGGCCATTAAAGTCTAAATTAAACTTTCATGATACAGCTAGAGCATGCAATATTAAACAACTTTACAATTTACTTCTGTTATAACATTTGCATCTTTCTCTTGGTATCTTTTATTGAAGAGTAAAACGAGGTAGGCTCATAAGAGCTCAGGAGTGTGCACGTGTCTTTAGTACTCTATGGCAGCAGAGTTTTGCAACATTGTATATAACAAAGCTACAAATAATATTTCAAAACACTGCTGCCATAGAGTACTAAAGACATGTGCACACTCCTAAGCTCTTATGAGCCTATCAAGTTTAACTCTTCAATAAATGATACCTAGAGAACGAAGCAAATTTGGTAACAGAATTAAATTGGAAAGTTGTTTAAAATTGTATGCTCTATCCAGATCATAAAAGTTTAGTATTGACTTTACTGTCCCTTTAAAGCCATGCAGTACTCCAGACGTGCAAGCTACTTATCTAGATATCTCTTCAACAACGAAAAACATGAAAATTAAGCAAATTTGATAATAGAAGTAAATTGGCAACTTTTTCTTTTAAATAGTTTTCTCTATCTGAATCATGAAAGAAAAATGTCCCTTTAAATCTGTGCTTCCTTATCTCTCTTTTCCACCTCTAAGGTGACAGTTTAAAGGGACACGAAACCCAAAAATTTTCTTTAGCGATTCAGATGGAGAATACATTTTTAAACAAATTTCCAAATTACTATTATTATTTAATTTTCTTCCTTCTCTTGTTAACCTTTGCTGAAAGGTTTATCTAGGTAAGCTCAGGAGCAGCAAAGAACCTAGGTTCTAGCTGCTGATTGGTGGCTGCATATATATACCGATTGTCATTGGCTCACCCGTGTGGTCAGTTAGAAACCAGTAGTGCATTGCTGCTCCTTCAACAAAGACAACAAGAGAATGAAGCAAAATTGATAATAGGAGAAAATGAGAAAGTTGCTTTAAATTGCATGCTTTATCTGAATCAGGAAAGAAAACATTTGGGTTCCATATCCCTTTAAAATCAGGTCAGGGGGTAATTCACAATCCCTGTTCTTGTGTGATCGGTTGTGCACAAGAGAGTAGAGATCTATACGCTCCTTTTTAAACGGGGCCAGCATGTTTGGTGTCCCTTTAAGTTGAAAAGAATGATATATCTATTGTCTTCTTTGTTATGAGAATGTTAGATGTAATCATTTGCTTTTATTTAAAACTTCTTGTTTGTTTATTTATTTTGGCCTCTCAACACACAATTGCACAATTTCATTGCTGAACTTTTATTAATGACAAACCTGTTTATAGCTTGGAATTAACAGCGGTCTTGCTCTGCTTTTCTAATCCCCTTTTCTGTTTGCATAAAAAATCTAAGGCAAATTAGTTTTTAATAAGTTTCAGTTCTAACCTTTTATGTGCACTGCTTTTCTTCTTTGTTTTTTTTTAATACAGCTTCCCTATTAAATCAATAGTTGAAGATATAGGTTCACTGGTTATGAATTTGAGAATTTTATTGTATTCATTGGTAGGATAATAATGGTCCAAATTCAGAAAGAAGTTTTCAGTGCAGTGCATACACGGCTCCGTCACTGTGCCTCATTATAAAAGATATACGAGTTTGGCTCACTTTCCTTACAAATCTTTCCAGAGTGGAAATGCTTTACTGATTAATTTTTAATACAGCTGTCGAGTTGCTCTAAGAGACCTGTGGATGAAAACGTTTTCTTGCATTCTTAACACGTGTATTGCTGGACAAGGTGGTATTCAACGCAATTCTACCTTTGTTTATACACAGAATAACTGAGGCAGGAGTTAATATAACTAAAATTGTAAGATGCCTGTGCTTTATTGCATCACTTAATCTATGACATTTGATTTTTGCTTTTGCTTTTGAAGTTCATATATGCTTAGATTTTGTAAACCATATTTTCTGATGGAATTGTGTCAAGATGCACAGTTTTAAGAAAGATAATCTTATCCACAGACATAAAAAAAATATTTTTAACTCTTAACCCTTAAAAGTGCTATGGTTTGTCTGGAAAAGACAAGAGGGCGCCACATAGTGTATACCATTTTCTAAATTCCAAATCTATATTGAAAATGTAGCTTACTCACAAATGCAGGGTACCAAAATCTAGGTGGAAGTTAAAGAAATGGTAAACACTATTCTAACATTGTCTACTAACCATTAGTTTATCACTGATTCAATTTACAATCCGATTTTCGTTTAATCGATTCTATGTAAAATTTAAAGAAAGAAAATCAATCATTTACCCCTATGTTTGCCTTGATCCCCCGCTGGCCCCCCTTGCAGCAATAAATCATTATCTCTGACACGTCCAATGAAAATGCGTGTCTACGGGCTTGGTTGCCCACTTCATTATGGGAGGCAATAGCGTTGCGGTTACATACGTGTATGCGCAAACTAAATTCCTTAGCCGCAAGTTATAAATAACAAGTCATTATTTATACACAATGCGCATCCATGATTTATTTGGCGCATGCGTACTAATGTATACTATGCTTAACCTAAATTAAATTTTCAGGATAAAATTGAAATAATGAAATTGTTTAAAAAACTGAAAGATCCTTTAATAAATGGTAATAGTAAAGTCTTACTGTTTCAGGACTTTTCAGCCGAGACCGCACTGAGAAGGAGGACGATGGCTCCTTTATGTACTCAAATTATTAACAAAGGTATACAGGCGCGAATGATCTATCCCGCTAAAATAATAGTTGAGTACAGTGGATCTCGTCTGGTCTTCTCTGAGGCGGGGGAAGTGAAAGAATTTCTTAGAGACAAATGAGATCTATGCTAGTACTCTCTAGCCAAGGAAGTTTATTTTTTAAATTACAATATAATTTGATATCTCTGATGTTCCATGGGGTTTCTAATACATTTGTTGTTAATTTTTTTAGATTGAATGCTAAAAGTCAAGATATGACCAAAGAATTGCTATTAATGCATTGTAAGATAAGGTTGCTCCCTGTCTTGTTTTTTACCCTTCCTTCACTTTTTCCTTTTTATCAGTCCCTTTTTTTTTTTTTTTTTTTTTCTCTTTCTCCTTTTCTCCGTCCCTTTCCCTCCAGGATCTTTGGGGTAATTAGTATCTCTTAACACATGGAACTTAAAATAACATCCTGGAATATGGGAGGGATCTCTTCACCCTTGAAACTTAAATTGATCATTAAACTCCTAGCCAGAAGTAAACCTGACATTTCTTTTCTTCAAGAAACTCATCTTGAAGAACAGGAAGCCAACAAACTTAAGATTAAATGGGTAGGGGAGGTGGTTACATCCCCAGCTAGAAGCAGGAAATGTGGTGTAGCGATTCTTATAAATAAGTCTCTAGACTATAAGATTATTCAGACGGAGACAGATCCAGAGGCTAGATTTATTATCCTGCACATTTTGTATAAATAATACTAAATTTACTCTGTGTAATATTTATGGTCCCAAAAACTCAAATTATTAACAAAGGTATACAGACGCGAATTATCTATCCCGATAAAATAATAGTTGAGTACAGTGGATCTCGTCTGGTCTTCTCTGAGGCGGGGGAAGTGAAAGAATTTCTTAGAGACAAATGAGATCTATGCTAGTACTCTCTAGCCAAGGAAGTTTATTTGTTAAATTACAATATAATTTGATATCTCTGATGTTCCATGGGGTTTCTAATACATTTGTTGTTAAATTTTTTATATTGAATGCTAAAAGTCAAGATATGACCAAATATCTTATAAGATAAGATTAAAATTAAACTGTTCCCATTTGTAAAAGAGAATTTGATAATTGGGGGGGGGACTTTAATATGACTCTATATCCGGAATTGGACAGGCTATCAGGTAAAAATATGTCGGAGAATAGGAGAAGTTTAAAGTATTTCTTTCATGTAATTAGCAAGAGTCCATGAGCTAGTGACGTATGGGATATACATTCCTACCAGGAGGGGCAAAGTTTCCCAAACCTCAAAATGCCTATAAATACACCCCTCACCACACCCACAAATCAGTTTTACAAACTTTGCCTCCTATGGAGGTGGTGATGTAAGTTTGTGCTAGATTCTACGTTGATATGCGCTCCACAGCAGGTTGGAGCCCGGTTTTCCTCTCAGCGTGCAGTGAATGTCAGAGGGATGTGAGGAGAGTATTGCCTATTTGAATTCAATGATCTCCTTCTACGCGGTCTATTTCATAGGTTCTCTGTTATCGGTCGTAGAGATTCATCTCTTACCTCCCTTTTCAGATCGACGATATACTCTTATATATACCATTACCTCTACTGATTCTCGTTTCAGTACTGGTTTGGCTTTCTACTACTTGTAGATGAGTGTCCTGGGGTAAGTAAGTCTTATTTTCTGTGACACTCTAAGCTATGGTTGGGCACTTTTATATAAAGTTCTAACTATATGTGTTCAAACATTTATTTGCCTTGACTCAGAATGTTCAACATTCCTTATTTCAGACAGTCAGTTTCATATTTGGGATAATGCATATGAATGAATCAATTTTTTTCTTACTTTAAAATTTGACTTTTTCCCTGTGGGCTATTAGGCTCGCGGGGGCTGAAAATGCTTCATTTTATTGCGTCATTCTTGGCGCGGACTTTTTTGGCTCAAATTTTTTTTCTGTTTCCGGCATCATATGTGTCGCCGGAAGTTGCGTCATTTTTTTGACTTTTTTTGCGCCAAAAGTGTTGGCGTTCCGGATGTGGCGTCATTTTTGGTGCCAAAAGCATTTAGGCGCCAAATAATGTGGGCGTCTTTTTTGGCGCTAAAAAATATGGGCGTCACTATTGTCTCCACATTATTTAAGTCTCATTATTTATTGCTTCTGGTTGCTAGAAGCTTGTTCACTGGCATTTTTTCCCATTCCTGAAACTGTCATTTAAGGAATTTGATCAATTTTGTTTTATATGTTGTTTTTTCTATTACATATTGCAAGATGTCTCCGTTTGTCCCTGAGTCAGAAGCCACTTCTGGAAAAATGCTTAACTGAGTTTCAGTTCTACCAAAGTTAAGTTCATTTATTTTAAATGTTATAAATGTTTATCTTTAGCTATGGTTTGTAATAAGTTATTATGATATACTTTTACATGCAGATTCCATTAGTATTTATGCTTTATACATTTCCATTCTTAAGTGCAAGAAATTTATAAGAAATATTTTTTCTGATTAAGGCTATGTCTGACTTCGTGCCTTCTAATACGATTTTTAGGTCTTTTTCACTTCTTTTTTAATTATTGAAGTTTCAAATGACCAACAACATACTGATTTATCCTTCTCTGATGATGTTTTTTTCTCTTTCAGAAATTCTCTTCATCAGATATTGACACTAACAAATCTACTTTTTTATATAATTTTTTTATTATTAAAGTACATTTGTTCTTTGTTGAAGAGGTGTTGATTATTTTGGATATTAAGGTAACTAGTTCTTTAAGACTAGCTGACACTATTTCTGCCTTTTTATTTCTTCTGTGATTTCAGAGGTTTTCTTTCCAATTCCCCATACTAGGGAATGGAATAGGCTGAGAATTTTCTTTTATTTTTAAACTATATTCTTTGTCAGCAGTTAAATTCAATTTGGAGGGTTCTCCAATTTATTGCAGCTATCTCTACTCCTACTAATTATACTATTGTTTTTATAGCAAAATAGTATTTATTTTCCTTTATATAGTTGTATCTTATTTTTGGAAAATTATTTAGTTTCAGGTACTTTTCTTGGTCCTGTGATATTGCAATTGCTTCATTTTTTTCTGTTTTCTTTAAGATCAAGTATCAGATCATGATTTATTTTAGCATTGTTAAGGGACAACATTTACTAGACTAGGTGCCGTTGCATTTGTCTTGTTGTTTTGCATTTTGCAAGTCCTCTGTTTTGACTGGTCCTTTAAACTGGACTATCATGCTAATGATTTCATTTGTGTCTTCATTTTATTGCATATATTCGCAAATGAGGGTTAATCTATGTCTTTAGCTATTTTAGCTAGAAGAATTCTGTGATTTAAAAAAAAAAAAAAAAGAAAATCCATATTTCTTTTGTTCTAAGATAATCAATTATAATTGGATTCAATTCTTAACTGTTACTATGGGCTTCAGGATTGAGTTCTAAGACTAAAACTTTAAGCTTATACTAGTTTGGTTGTTCTTATTAAGGAACGAATCCTGAGTTCTTTCCCAAGTAACATGTTTTTAATTGGGGTTCGAAATTAGCTCCCTAATGTTGCGATGCACGTGCCGTATTCCAGCTTGGCTGGTAAGGGGCAGGTTAAGACTAATTTTAAATTTATTTGGTTCTATTTTGTCCAAATTTCTTTGATTTTTTTCCAGTAAGGCTAACACTTTCTTTCAGTGTGTTTCTGTCCTATATATTTTGGATACTGTTGAGGCATGGCTGGGTACCCATGGGGTTCAAGCGCTGCTCAGACCTGGAATCTTCTGGGGTTTTTATTCCAGTTCCTTTTCTAGGAACTGGGTTTTGGAGTTTTATTCAAACTATTCTGCCTTTTTGTGGTCATTGATAGCATTATTTGTTTTCTTTAGATACAATAAATGCGTATTCTTAATTTTTCTGTTTTCATTCAGATTATTTCCTGAGGATGCGGATTCTCAAATGTTTCACTTGCTCTTCAAGACATAGTTAGAGGATCTTTTTTCAATAGCTCTTGATTCCTCGCACAAGGGTCACCTTTTTTTTTAGGTTTCCAGATGGTTTATGTCACTATCTTTGTCTCTATCAGACAAGGGACATTTTGTATTGGGTTCCGTCTGTCGGTACCTTTAGTCTCTATTATTTCCTTCAGTTGCTATATATGCATAGAAGTTTTAACAGCATTGGATTCAATTCCCTTTGCTCATTTTCAATGGAAAGATCCTTTCCAGATTTTTATGAGTGTTGTTTTCTTCAAGAACATGGTTGGAGGATCAATTAACCAAAAAGTTTGTTGATTCCTCAGACAAGAGTAACCTTTTTTAGATTTCCGGATAGATTCAGTGTCCATGACTCTGTCTCTGTTGGACAGGAGACGTCTGAAATTGGTTTCAGCTTATCGAAACCTTCAGTCTCAATCATTCCCTTCGGTAGCCTTATGCATGGAAATTCTAGGTTCTTATGACTGCTGCATTGGACGTGTTCCCCTTTGCTCATTTTCACATGCAACCTCTTCAGCTCTGTATGCTGAACCAGTGGTGCCGGGATTATACAAAGATATCTCATTTAATATCTTTAAAACTGATTGTTCGACACCCTCTGACGTGGTACAGACCACCATCGTTTAGTTCAGGGGGCTTCTTTTTTTCTTCCAACCTGGACTGTGATCTCAACAGATGCAAGTCTGACAGGTTGGGGAGCTGTATGGGGGTTTCTGACAGCACAAGGGGTTTGGGAAATCTCAGGAGGTGAGATTACCAATCAATATTTTGGAACTCTGTGCAATTTTCAGAAGCTTTTCAGTCATGGCCTTTTCTAAAGAGAGAATCGTTCATTTGTTTTCAAACAGACAATGTCACAACTGTGGCATATATCAATCATCAAGGAGGGACTCACAGTCCTCTGGCTATGAAAGAAGTATCTCGAATACTGGTATGGGCGGAATCCAGCTCCTGTCTAATCTCTGTGGTTCATATACCAGGTATTGACAATTGGAAAGCGGATTATCTCAGTCGCCAAACGTTACATCCGGGCGAGTGGTCTCTTCACCCAGAGGTGTTTTTTCAGATTGTTCAAATGTGGGGACTTCCAGAAATAGATCTGATGGCTTCTCATCTAAACAAGAAACTTCCCAGGTATCTGTCCAGATCCAGGGATCCTCAGGCGGAAGCAGTGGATGCATTGTCACTTCCTTGGAAGTATCATCCTGTCTATATCTTTCCGCCTCTAGTTCTTCTTCCAAGAGTAATCTCCAAGATTCTGAAGGAATGCTCGTTTTTTTCTGCTGGTGGCTCCAGCATGGTCTCACAGGTTTTGTTATACGGATCTTGTCCGCATGGCTTCTTGCCAACCGTGGACTCTTCCGTTAAGACCAGACCTTCTGTCACAAGGTCCTTTTTTACCATCAGGATCTCAAATCCTTAAATTTAAAGGTATGGAGATTGAACGCTTGATTCTTAGTCAAAGAGGTTTCTCTGACTCTGTGATTAATACTATGTTACAGGCTCGTAGATCTGTATCTAGGAAGATATATTATCGAGTCTGGAAGACTTACATTTCTTGGTGTCTTTCTCATCATTTTTCCTGGCATTCTTTTAGAATTCCGAGAATTTTACAGTTTCTTCAGGATGGTTTGGATAAAGGTTTGTCTGCAAGTTCCTTGAAAGGACAAATCTCTGCTCTTTCTGTTCTTTTTCACAGAAGGATTGCTATTCTTCCTGATATTCATTGTTTTGTACAAGCTTTGGTTCGTATAAAACCTGTTATTAAGTCAATTTCTCCTCCTTGGAGTTTGAATTTGGTTCTGGGGGCTCTTCAAGCTCTTCCGTTTGAACCTATGCATTTACTGGACATTAAATTACTTTCTTGGAAAGTTTTGTTTTCTTTTGGCCATCTCTTCTGCTAGAAGAGTTTCTGAATTATCTGCTCTTTCTTGTGAATCTCCTTTTCTGATTTTCCATCAGGATAAGGCGGTGTTGCGAACTTCTTTTAAATTTTTACCTAAGGTTGTGAATTCTAACAACATTAGTAGAGAAATTGTGGTTCCTTCATTATGTCCTAATCCTAAGAATTCTAAGGAGAGATCATTGCATTCTTTGGATGTAGTTAGAGCTTTGAAATATTATGTTGAAGCTACTAAGAATTTACGAAAGACTTCTAGTCTATTTGTTATCTTTTCCGGTTCTAGGAAAGGTCAGAAGGCCTCTGCCATTTCTTTGGCATCTTGGTTGAAATCTTTAATTCATCATGCTTATGTCGAGTCGGGTAAATCTCCGCCTCAAAGGATTACAGCTCATTCTACTAGGTCAGTTTCTACTTCCTGGGCGTTTAGGAATGAAGCTTCGATTGATCAGATTGGCAAAGCAGCAACTTGGTCTTCTTTGCATACTTTTACTAAATTCTACCATTTTGATGTGTATTCTTCTTCTGAAGCAGTTTTTGGTAGAAAAATACTTCAGGCAGCTGTTTCAGTTTGATTCTTCTGCTTATAATTTCAGTTTTCTTCATTATAAGATTTAAACTTTATTTTGGATGTGGATTATTTTTCAGCGGAATTGGCTGTCTTTATTTTATCCCTCCCTCTCTAGTGACTTTTGCGTGGTAGATCCACATCTTGGGTAGTCATTATCCCATACGTCACTAGCTCATGGACTCTTGCTAATTACATGAAAGAAAACATAATTTATGTAAGAACTTACCTGATAAATTCATTTCTTTCATATTAGCAAGAGTCCATGAGGCCCACCCTTTTTTGTGGTGGTTATGATTTTTTTGTATAAAGCACAATTATTCCAATTCCTTGTTTTTTATGCTTTTGCACTTTTTTCTTATCACCCCACTTCTTGGCTATTCGTTAAACTGATTTGTGGGTGTGGTGAGGGGTGTATTTATAGGCATTTTGAGGTTTGGGAAACTTTGCCCCTCCTGGTAGGAATGTATATCCCATACGTCACTAGCTCATGGACTCTTGCTAATATGAAAGAAATGAATTTATCAGGTAAGTTCTTACATAAATTATGTTTTTTTGAGATTCTGCCAGAAATTACAGGTCTTTGATGTATGGCGCAGGCTGAATCCTGATGTACAATATTTTACTTGTGAATCTAAAGAGCACAGAACATTTTCACGTATAGATTTATTCTTAGCTGCAGAGTCACTTTCAATTGGCATATTGGAGGCAGGAATCGGAGAGATCTTGATCTTGGACCACGGGATTATCTCTTTAGCTTTGCTCTTTCAAGATAGAATTGGCTGTAAAATCCCCAGATTTTTTTATCCGCGGTTTTTATACAGTGATCCAAGATTTTTGTCATGGATGAAACAAAAGTGGAATGAGTATTGTATGTTTAACTCTGCATATCTGCATAAAATAGACATTTTTTGGGAAGCTGCCAAAGCAGTTCTAAGGGGGAGACATTAGGGGATTTTTGGATGTCCGGAATACGAAAATACGAGCTATGGATGTGCAATTGACCAATCAAGTACGAAATGCCTTCAAGAAATACCGTAGTGATCGTTCAAGGGCCAATTGGAATATATACTTAAACAGTAAGAAGGAAAGAGATGCCTTCTTACTGCAAAAACATCAGGAGGAGGAGTTAAAAATCAATTTACGGTTTAGGAGCTTCCATGGTAGCTCAGCTAAAAATTTGGCGAGATTGGTTAAAGCCAGGAAAAAGAAGAATCTTATTCCTGTGATCCAGTTTAAGGGTAGACGCACTTCCGAAGCGGAAAAGATTTCCGGAATTTTTCTAGAATTCTATCAACAACTATATATGGAAGGTGAATTCAATCAAGATAATCAGATGAAGTTTTGGTCTCTGATCTCTGTTCCTAAAATCCAAATAGAAGATTTGGATATCCTGAATGCCCCTATCTCAGCTGAAGAAATAAATAATGCTATATCACGGTCTAAACTTAACAAAGCAGCATTTCCGGATGGGTTACCATCTGAATTCTATAAAAGCTTATACAAGCAGGTTATACCAATATTAGAAAGATTATACAACAGCTATAATATAACGGGTAATGTAGCTTCTTCTCTATTTTCAGCGGCTAATATTTCTTTGATCCTAAAAAAAAGGAACAAATCCGGAGGACCCGGCCTCGTATAGGCCTATTTCAGTTCTCAATGCAGATTATAAAATTCTAGCCTCCATTATTGCTCACAGACTAGTTCCTTGCTTGGATAAACTTATTCATCCGGACCAGGTTGGCTTTATGTCATCTCGGAGCTCCTCTAAAAATATAAGGAAACTAATAACATTAGTTGACTTTATTTGGAATTCAGAACAGCTTAAAGAGAGGAATGACCTTAAAGACATAGCGGTTCTTACCTTAGATGCAGTCAAAGCTTTTGACTGCATCTCTTGGAGATATCTGTTTTCATCATTGACAAAATTTGGTTTTACGGGTAATTTTTTAAATTTTGTACAAAAGATCTATCAGAAACCGGCCTCATATCTGCTAGTTAATGGTATGGTCTCTCCTAAAATACTTTTGCAAAGAGGAACAAGACAGGGTTGTCCGCTTTCGCCTCTTCTCTTCAATATTGTTTTGGAACCCTTGGCAATCAAACTACGGGAGGTTCTCCCGGGGATCCCCTTGGGGGGTCAAAATCTGAAAATACTGCTTTATACTGATGATATTCTACTATTTCTGAATAAAATGGCAGTTACTATTCCGAAAATTGGTTTATACGATAAATCTATTTAGCACATTTGCCGGCTACAAAATTAATATGGAGAAGAGTGAATTGATGTGGCTTGGGTACCGATGTTTAGACCAACCCAACACAATATTCCACAAAGTGAACGCTATTAAATATCTTGGGTTAGAGATCAATAGAAATCTGAAATTGTGGCTAATTTTTTCTGGCTTTTTCAGAAAATCCAAAATGATCTTAAGCTGTGGGCTGCATTTCCTTTATCGCTTTCAGCTTCGATCAATCTGATTAAAACTATAATTTTCTCAAAAATTCTCTATTATCTTCAAAATCTGCCTCTCTTGATCTTAAATAAGGACCTGAAGAAGCTGTCATCATGGTTTTCAAAGTTTATTTGGAAATCTAAAAAGCTGCGATTATCTCTTAATAGGCTCTTTCAAACCTATACGGATGCAGGGCTGGCTCTACCCAGTATCAGACTATACAATTGGGCATCATTGAGTAAAATTGCCATTGATTGGATCTCTCAGACTAATGTGGTCACTACATATGATCTCAAATCATATATGACTAAACCGTGGTCCTTGAAAGCCCTTATACATTGTGCCCCACATTCCTTACCCTTGGGGGTATCCTCTCTTATTTCTTTTAGGAATATAATTGTGGCTTGGCATAAGTTCTGCAAATTGCTTAAAATTGATTCATCCTTCTCTGAATATTTACCTATTAGGGGGAACCCTCTATTTTCTCCAGGTATAGACCAGAAATGTTTTTATGACTGGCAGGTTAAGGGGCTAGAATATTTGCATCAACTAGTTAATGGTGAATTACAGATACTTCCTTGGGAAATTATTAAGGTGCAGTTCTCTCTATCTAGGTTGAATCGGTTTGCGTATTTCCAAATTCGACATTTTGTCAGCTCTCAGAAATGGTACTCATCTAGGAGATGTGATTGGTCCGAGGTCAAAATCTGTATTAAAAAATGTATTCTCGGTGATGTGTCAATCTCTTTAATTTATATTATGTTGACCAAGCAAGGTGTGCTAGAGGAGGATAAATTAATTAAATTCTGGCTACCATATATTCCTTCTATAGACCGCGAGAAATTATTTAATAGTCTATCGATGGTGGCCAGATTTCTGGTGCCAGTGAGTTGGAAAGAATCCTATCTAAAATTACTAAATAATTATTACTCATCTCCGGCTTTATTGGCCAAATTTTTTCCTGATAAAATTTTCAGGTGCGAGCATTGCTCATATATTCGGGCTGATCTCCTCCATTTGTTATGGGCTTGTCCTAAAATCTCTCAATTATGGCTGAAGGTCCAATTCTGGTATAATAGAGTCTTTGAAAGTACTATCTCCTTTTCTCTGGAAGATATAGTGTTACTTTTTCCAGATCCAAGAGGTGGTGTAAGAATGTGTATTCTAAATACTATTATATTACCAGTGAGGTATAATATCCTTAAAAAATGGATATCAAAGAGCTCTCCTAGTTTTTCACTAGTTTTAAGAGACATCCAAGCTCAGATTATTTTTGAATCCTTTCATCTACAGCAAGTATCTGGAAAAAAAATTAAAGAGTTTTTGGAAGGCTGGGCTCCGGTTATTAAGTCATACCCAAGTTGTCTGCAGAGACAGATTTTATTGCCTTTTGTAGCCTCTGTAAGCTTTGCAGAATTTGTTATACATCAGGTATTCCCAGTTACCTGGATTAGAAATAGAAGTGATATAGATTAGCCCTGGTCAAGAATAGATAGTCTAGACGATGTCCGGTATCCCTTGGATCTTGGGAGAAAGGGGGGGATTCCAAACGATTTCCCCTTTATTTTTTTTGCCCTCTCTTTTGCTCCTTTTTTTTTGTTTTTTTTATTCCTTCGTTTTCTGTTGTTTTATGTATATACAGGTGAAAATTAGCCACTTTATTACAGAGCTTATCGGATAAATGGATAAGGTTGATATTGACATGAAATGTTTTGTTCTGTTTTTTTCTGTGTATAAAGATGGATACATCGATGATTGTATTTTTGATATATGTTAGCCCTGTGAGACACTGAAAATGTAGATGTTATTTTCTTCTGTTATGTGTGATCAGTCCACGGGTCATCATTACTTCTGGGATATAACTCCTCCCCAACAGGAAATGCAAGAGGATTCACCCAGCAGAGCTGCATATAGCTCCTCCCCTCTACGTCAGTCCCAGTCATTCTCTTGCACCCAACGACTAGATAGGATGTGTGAGAGGACTATGGTGATTATACTTAGTTTTTATGACTTCAATCAAAAGTTTGTTATTTTAAAATAGCACCGGAGCGTGTTATTACTTCTCTGGCAGAGTTTGAGGAAGAATCTGACAGAGATTTTTTACTATGATTTTAACCGGAGTCGTTAAGATCATATTGCTGTTCTTGACCATCTGAGGGAGGTAAAGGCTTCAGATCAGGGGACAGCGGGCAGATGAATCTGCATTGAGGTATGTGGCAGTTTTTATTTTCTGAATGGAATTGATGAGAAAAGCCTGCCATACCGTTAAAATGACATGTATGTATACACTTCAGTATTCTGGGGATGGTATTTCACCGGAACTACTGTGTTAAAGGTCACTAATCCTTTTAATAACTATTCTCATGTTAAACGTTTTTGCTGGAATGTAGAATCGTTTACATTGCTGAGGTACTGTGTGAATAAATGTTTGGGCATTATTTTCCACTTGGCAGTTTTTTGCTTTAATTGTGACAGTTTCGTTTCTCTTCACTGCTGTGTGGGAGAGGGAGGGGCCGTTTTTGGCGCTCTTTGCTACGCATCAAAAAAATTCCAGTCAGCTACTTTTATATTTCCTGCATGATCCGGTTCATCTCTGACAGATCTCAGGGGTCTTCAAACTTCTTTGAAGGGAGGTAAATTCTCTCAGCAGAGCTGTGAGAATTCTTATAGTGACTGTGTATAAAAAACGTTGTTTTGTTTTCTTATGTACAAATTTAATTAGTGTTGTTTTTTACTAATGGGAACAAACCTTTGCTAAAAGTTGTGTTGTTTTAAAATTTGATGCAATAACTGTTTTTCAGTTCATTATTTCAACTGTCATTTAATCGTTAGTACCTCTTTGAGGCACAGTGCCTTTTTTTTGCTAAAAAAGGATTATAACCAAGTTGTAAGTTTTTTTGCTAGTGTGTTAAACATGTCTGACTCAGAGGAAGATATCTGTGTCATTTGTTCCAATGCCAAGGTGGAGCCCAATAGAAATTTATGTACTAACTGTATTGATGCTACTTTAAATAAAAGTCAATCTGTACAATGTGAACAAATTTCACCAAACAGCGAGGGGAGAGTTATGCCGACTAACTCGCCTCACGCGACAGTACCTGCATCTCCCGCCCGGGAGGTGCGTGATATTTTGGCGCCTAGTACATCTGGGCGGCCATTACAGATAACATTACAAGATATGGCTACTGTTATGACTGAAGTTTTGTCTAAATTACCTGAACTAAGAGGCAAGCGTGATCACTCTGGGGTGAGAACAGAGTGCGCTGACAATGCTAGGGCCATGTCTGATACTGCGTCACAGCTCGCAGAGCATGAGGACGGAGAGCTTCATTCTGTGGGTGACGGTTCTGATCCAAACAGATTGGACTCAGATATTTCAAATTTTAAATTTAAATTGGAGAACCTCCGTGTACTACTAGGGGAGGTCTTAGCAGCTCTCAACGATTGTAACACCGTTGCAATACCAGAGAAACTGTGTAGGTTGGATAAATACTTTGCGGTACCGGCGAGTACTGACGTTTTTCCTATACCTAAGAGACTAACTGAAATTGTTACTAAGGAGTGGGATAGACCCGGTGTGCCGTTCTCACCCCCTCCAATATTTAGAAAGATGTTTCCAATAGACGCCACCACTCGGGACTTATGGCAAACGGTCCCCAAGGTGGAGGGAGCAGTTTCTACTTTAGCTAAGCGTACCACTATCCCGGTGGAGGATAGCTGTGCTTTCTCAGATCCAATGGATAAAAAATTAGAGGGTTACCTTAAGAAAATGTTTGTTCAACAAGGTTTTATATTACAACCCCTTGCATGTATCGCGCCGATTACGGCTGCGGCAGCATTTTGGATTGAGTCGCTTGAAGAGAACCTTAGTTCCTCTACGCTAGACGACATTACGGACAGGCTTAGAGTCCTTAAACTAGCTAATTCTTTCATTTCGGAGGCCGTAGTACATTTAACCAAACTTACGGCTAAGAACTCAGGATTCGCCATACAGGCACGCAGGGCACTGTGGCTAAAATCCTGGTCAGCTGATGTTACTTCTAAGTCCAAATTACTTAATATACCTTTCAAGGGGCAGTCCTTATTCGGGCCCGGTTTGAAAGAAATTATCGCTGACATTACGGGAGGTAAGGGCCACGCCCTACCTCAAGACAAGGCCAAAGCTAAGGCCAGACAGTCTAATTTTCGTCCCTTTCGGAATTTCAAAACAGGAGCAGCATCAACCTCCACTGCACCAAAACAGGAAGGAGCTGTTGCTCGTTACAGGCAAGGCTGGAAGCCTAACCAGTCCTGGAACAAAAGCAAGCAGGCCAGGAAACCTGCTGCTGCCCCAAAGACAGCATGAACCGAGAGCCCCCGATCCGGGACCGGATCTAGTAGGGGGCAGACTCTCTCTCTTCGCCCAGGCCTGGGCAAGAGATGTTCAGGATCCCTGGGCACTAGAGATCATATCTCAGGGATACCTTCTAGACTTCAAATTATCTCCCCCAAGAGGGAGATTTCATCTGTCAAGGTTGTCAACAAACCAGATAAAGAAAGAAGCGTTTCTACGCTGCGTACAAGATCTGTTAACAATGGGAGTGATCCATCCGGTTCCGTGGTCGGAACAAGGACAAGGGTTCTACTCAAACCTGTTTGTGGTTCCCAAAAAAGAGGGAACTTTCAGGCCAATCTTAGATTTAAAGACTCTAAACAAATTCCTAAGAGTTCCATCGTTCAAAATGGAAACTATTCGGACAATCTTACCCATGATCCAAGAGGGTCAGTACATGACCACAGTGGATTTAAAGGATGCTTACCTTCACATACCGATCCACAAAGATCATCACCGGTATCTAAGGTTTGCCTTCTTAGACAGGCACTACCAGTTTGTAGCTCTTCCATTCGGATTGGCTACGGCTCCAAGAATCTTCACAAAGGTTCTGGGTGCCCTTCTAGCGGTACTAAGACCGCGAGGGATTTCGGTAGCTCCGTACCTAGACGACATTCTAATACAAGCTTCAAGCTTTCAAACTGCCAAGTCTCATACAGAGTTAGTTCTGGCATTTCTAAGGTCGCATGGATGGAAAGTGAACGAAAAGAAGAGTTCTCTCTTTCCTCTCACAAGAGTTCCATTCTTGGGGACTCTTATAGATTCTGTAGAAATGAAGATTTACCTGACAGAAGACAGGTTAACAAAACTTCAAAATGCATGCCGCGTCCTTCATTCCATTCAACACCCGTCAGTAGCTCAATGCATGGAGGTGATCGGCTTAATGGTAGCGGCAATGGACATAGTACCTTTTGCACGCCTACACCTCAGACCGCTGCAATTGTGCATGCTAAGTCAGTGGAATGGGGATTACTCAGATTTGTCCCCTACTCTGAATCTGAATCAAGAGACCAGAAATTCTCTTCTATGGTGGCTTTATCGGCCACACCTGTCCAGGGGGATGCCATTCAGCAGGCCAGACTGGACAATTGTAACAACAGACGCCAGCCTACTAGGTTGGGGCGCTGTCTGGAATTCTCTGAAGGCTCAGGGACTATGGAATCAGGAGGAGAGTCTCCTTCCAATAAACATTCTGGAATTGAGGGCAGTTCTCAATGCCCTTCTGGCTTGGCCCCAGTTAATAACTCGGGGGTTCATCAGGTTTCAGTCGGACAACATCACGACTGTAGCTTACATCAACCATCAGGGAGGGACAAGAAGCTCCCTAGCAATGATGGAAGTATCAAAGATAATTCGCTGGGCAGAGTCTCACTCTTGCCACCTGTCAGCAATCCACATCCCGGGAGTGGAGAACTGGGAGGCGGATTTCTTGAGTCGCCAGACTCTTCATCCGGGGGAGTGGGAACTTCATCCGGAGGTCTTTGCCCAAATACTTCGACGTTGGGGCAAACCAGAGATAGATCTCATGGCGTCTCGCCAGAACGCCAAACTTCCTCGCTACGGGTCCAGATCCAGGGATCCGGAAGCAGTTCTGATAGATGCTTTGACAGCACCTTGGAACTTCAGGATGGCTTATGTGTTTCCACCCTTCCCGCTGCTTCCTCGATTGATTGCCAAAATCAAACAGGAGAGAGCATCAGTAATTCTAATAGCACCTGCTTGGCCACGCAGGACTTGGTATGCAGATCTAGTGGACATGTCATCCTGTCCGCCTTGGTCTCTACCTCTAAGACAGGACCTTCTGATACAGGGTCCATTCAAACATCAAAATCTAACTTCTCTGAAGCTGACTGCTTGGAAATTGAACGCTTGATTTTATCAAAACGTGGTTTTTCTGAGTCGGTTATTGATACCCTGATTCAGGCTAGGAAGCCTGTTACCAGAAGGATTTACCATAAAATATGGCGGAAATACCTATACTGGTGCGAATCCAAAGGTTACTCCTGGAGTAAGGTTAGGATCGCTAGGATATTGTCTTTTCTACAAGAAGGTTTAGAAAAGGGTTTATCAGCTAGTTCATTAAAGGGACAGATTTCAGCTCTGTCCATCTTGTTACACAGACGTCTGTCAGAAAATCCAGACGTCCAGTCCTTTTGTCAGGCTTTAGCTAGGATCAAGCCTGTGTTTAAAGCTGTTGCTCCACCATGGAGTTTAAACTTAGTTCTTAACGTTTTACAGGGTGTTCCGTTTGAACCCCTTCATTCCATCGATATAAAAATGTTATCTTGGAAAGTTCTGTTTTTAATGGCTATTTCCTCGGCTCGAAGAGTCTCGGAGTTATCAGCCTTACATTGTGATTCCCCTTATCTGATTTTTCACTCAGACAAGGTAGTTCTGCGTACTAAACCTGGGTTCTTACCTAAGGTAGTCACTAACAGGAACATCAATCAAGAGATTGTTGTCCCATCCTTGTGTCCAAATCCTTCTTCAAAGAAGGAACGTCTTTTACACAATCTGGATGTAGTTCGTGCCCTCAAGTTCTACTTGCAGGCAACTAAAGATTTTCGCCAAACTTCTTCCTTGTTTGTCGTTTACTCTGGACAGAGGAGAGGTCAAAAAGCTTCTGCTACCTCTCTCTCTTTTTGGCTTCGTAGCATAATACGTTTAGCCTATGAGACTGCTGGACAGCAGCCTCCTGAAAGAATTACAGCTCACTCCACTAGAGCTGTGGCTTCCACTTGGGCCTTTAAGAATGAGGCCTCTGTTGAACAGATTTGCAAGGCTGCAACTTGGTCTTCACTTCATACTTTTTCCAAATTTTACAAATTTGACACTTTTGCTTCTTCGGAGGCTATTTTTGGGAGAAAGGTTCTTCAGGCAGTGGTTCCTTCTGTATAATGAGCCTGCCTATCCCTCCCGTCATCCGTGTACTTTTGCTTTGGTATTGGTATCCCAGAAGTAATGATGACCCGTGGACTGATCACACATAACAGAAGAAAACATAATTTATGCTTACCTGATAAATTCCTTTCTTCTGTTGTGTGATCAGTCCACGGCCCGCCCTGTTTTAAGGCAGGTAAATATCTTTTAAATTATACTCCAGTCACCACTTCACCCTTGGTTACTCCTTTCTCGTTGTTTCTTGGTCGAATGACTGGGACTGACGTAGAGGGGAGGAGCTATATGCAGCTCTGCTGGGTGAATCCTCTTGCATTTCCTGTTGGGGAGGAGTTATATCCCAGAAGTAATGATGACCCGTGGACTGATCACACAACAGAAGAAAGGAATTTATCAGGTAAGCATAAATTATGTTTTTCTTTATTTTAAGACTAATAAAGATATTTAAAAAAAAAAATTGTCTAGCTATGCCAAAGTAAACATTGAATCATATCATGCACATCGATTCATTGTTTACTTGTAGCAATTTTGAAGCTATATATTTCCATCTAAAGGGGAGGAGAGTCCACGTCTTCATTCATTACTTGTGGGAATTAAGAACCTGGCCATCAGGAGGAGGCAAAGTCACCCCAGCCAAAGGCTTAAAGGGACACTGAACCAAAAATGTTTCTTTTGTGATTCAGATAGAGCATGCAATTTTAAGCAACTTTCTCATATTATCAATTTTTCTTCATTCTCTTGCTATCTTTATATAAAAAAGAAGGCATCTAAGCTTTTTTCTTGGTTCAGAACTCTGGACAGCAGATTTTGATAGGTGAATTTATCCACCAATCAGCAAGGACAACCTAGGTTGTTCACCAAAAATGGTCCGGCATCTAAACTTAAATTCTTGCATTTCAAATAAAGATTCCAAGAGAATGAAGAAAATGTTATAATAGGAGTAAATTAGAAATTTGCTTAAAATGTCATGCTCTATCTGAATCACGAAAGAAAAAATTTGGGTACAGTGTCCCTTTAAATACCTCCCCCTCATCCCCCTTTCCCCCAATCCCCCAGTCATTCTTTGCCTTTCATGACAGGAGGTGGCAGAGAGGTGCCGGAAAATTGGAGTTCTCTTATGAGGGGTTCTACCCTTCGCTATGGGACAGGAGTTTAAGTAGCCCTTCAAGCTTCTCAGTTGAGGGCCTGAGTGAACGTTAGAGTCTGGAGATGCAGAGGGAGCTTCCCTTTGCGACAACATCCTGACTCATATTAACAGCTACTTTAGAAACTGGCGTTGACGAGTTTTTCAGATTGCGTTCTTCTCTCAAGTCCATGTCAGGAGGGCAGCTATCACCTGTCACACTTGAAGGGCCGTGTTCCTGTTCCAAGGCGTAGATTCTGGTAAGATCGTTTCATATTTTATATCATGATAACGCAGAATGCAGGGCCACAGTCTGGGACCTTTATCTTTATAGAATCAAGGGTTAATATTCCTTTAGGGGGATTATTAAACAGTGGGGGTATGTACATGATATGTTTATTGTGTGATTGCTGTGTTATGTGCAAGGACGCGGCTCTGGCATTTTTTTGTGGAACTGACAGGTTCTCTTCCGGGAGTCTTTGCGTGGTCTTTTTTGGTGTGTTTTCTCCTCAGCAGAGCCTGCAGAGTCATCCTTGTGACCGGGTGGGGCCTCTTCACTTCCGGTCTGATCTGCGACAGAGGAGATGAAACAGCTTCTGCAGTCCGGGTCATAGGAGGTGGTGAGTGCTCTGGCCATTGGTGGTTATAAGGATGCCTGTTTTATCTTTTTACTAAAAGCTATGGATGATTCTGACGCGTTAGAGGGTACTCCCTCTTTAACTAAGTCTTATACCTGTGTTTATTGTGAAGTTTTGGTAGACCAGCCTGCGCAACTGTGTTCCACCTGCCTTGAGAAGGCTACAACTTCCAAACATAAGAGAATGTCTAGCACTACTGAGCCGTCCACCTCTGAGGGGTCACCGTCCTGTGAGGTGCGTTCCCTAAGGGCGTCCCCTATCCCACATGCAGTGCCCCGGGGTCTGACTGTTACTGCTTCGGGGAAGATTGCTTGACCGCCTGATTTTACGGATCAGCTTGAAACGGCAGTCGCTAAGGTGGTCCATGCTTTGCCGCGTTCAGCTAAGCACAAGCGTAGAGCTTTTCATAGCGGCCTATCCCAGGATTTGTCTGTGTCGGACGCCCCGGAGGGGTGGTAAGATGACAAGGCCCATTCCGACGCATCGGAAGGGGCCCTTTCGGCGTCGGAGTCCGTGTCATCTAAACCTCTGGTAGAGGAGGAGCCCAGTTTTAGGTTTAAGATGGAGAACAAATACTGGCTACTTTGGAGGTTCCGCTAACAAAGCTTCCAGAAGAGCCCTCCATTCCTAAATTAGATAAGGTCTACGAGGACAGGGTGATTCCCCAGACTTTCCCGGTGCCCGTCAAGATGGCGAACATTATAAAGAACGAGTGGGAGCGGTTAGGTTCTTCCTTTTCCCCCTCTTCTCATTTTAAAAAGCTTTTCCCCATCCCAGAAGCCCAGCTGGAGTTGTAGGGGACCATTCCCAACAGATTTGAATAGGTTACAAAATAGAATTCAGTTTCCTCCCTCCCAGGGGCTCTCAAGATTATCTGCAGATCAGGTAAAAAGAGAGGCATTCTTGAACAGCGTTCAGGATCATTTCTCTCTGGGAGTGATTGTTCCACTTCCAGTAAAGAATTCTATTCAAATCTGTTTTTGGTTCCTAAAAAAGAGGGAACTTTTCGACCAATGTTTGACTTCAATTAGAACTCAACAAGTTTCTCAGGGTACCGTCCTTCAAAATGGAAACCATTCGGTCCATTCTTCCTTTGGTCCAAGAGGGTCAGTTCATGATGACCATAGAACTGAAGGACGCATATCTTCATGTTCCCATTCTCAGGGATCATAACATATTCCTAAGATTCACTTTTATAGACAAATACTTTCAGTTCGTGGTTCTTCCTTTTGGCCTTGCCACAGCTCCCAGAATTTTTTTTGAAGGTTCTGTGGGCTCACTTGGCAGTGATCAGGTCTCGGGGAATTGCAGTAGCGCTATACTTGGACGACATATTGGTTCAGGCGCCATTTTTTCAACAAGCAAACTCTCATACAGAGATCTTGTTGTCTTTTCTACGTTCCCACTGACGGAAAGTGAATCTGGGAAAGAGTTTCCTTTTTTCAGCTTCAAGGGTGGTGTTCTTAGGGACTGTAATAGATTCCCTATATATGAAAATTTTTCTGACAGAGGTCAGGAAGTTCAAAATTTTCTCCTCTTGCCTCTCTCTTCAGTCTACTGTTCGGCCATCAGTAGCTCAGTGTATGGAGGTAATTGGTCTGATGGTTGCTTCCATAGACATCATTCCCTTTGCTCAATTCCATTTGAGAGCTCTGCAGTTATGCATGCTTAGACAATGGAATGGAGACCATTTGGATCTGTCTCAGAGGTTAGATCTAGATCTGTTGACAAGAGACTCTCTCCTGTGGTGGTTCTCTCAGGAGCATCTGTCTCAGGGCACATGCTTCCAGAGACCTTCCTGGGTGATCGTGACCATGGATGCCAGTCTACATCTTGTTAAAAGCGCAGGGACTATGGGCTCTGTAGGAGTCTGCTCTACCCATAAGCATCTTGGAGTAGAGAGCGATTTACAATGCTCTAATAACTTGCACTCAGTTGTCCTTAGCCCAGTTTATCAGATTTCATTCGGACAATGTCACCTCAGTGGCTTACATCAACCACCAGGGAGGAACTCGAAGTTCCTTAGCCATGAAGGAGGTGGCTCAGATTATACAGTGGGAGGAAGTTCACAATTGTTGTCTGTCTTCATCCTGGGGAGTGGGCTCCCCATCCGGAGGTGTTCTCCAGGATAAATCTCGATTGGGGGGTACTGGAGTTGGATCTGATGGCGTGTCGGCAGAACGCCAAGCTTACAAGGTATGGTTCAAGGTCAAGAGATCCGCAGGCAGCTCTGATAGATGTTCTGGCGGTTCCTTGGGTGTTTCGTCTAGCTTATCTGTTTCCTCCGTTTGCACTCCTTCCTCGGGTCATTGCTCGTATCAAACAGGAGAGAGCATCAGTAATTCTTATAGCTCCTGCATGGCCTTGCAGGATCTGGTATGCAGATCTAGTGAAGATGTCATTTCTGCCACCTTGGAGGTTGACTCTGAGAAAGGACCTTCTTACTCAAGGTCCATTCCTCCATCCAAATCTTGTTTCTCTGAAGCTGACTGCTTGGAGATTGAACGCTTAGTTCTGTCTAAGCGTGGTTTTTCAGAGTCAGTTATTGAGACCATGATCCAGGCACACAAGCCTGTTACTAAAAAAAATTACCATAAAGTATAGTGTAAATACATTTATTGGTGTGAATCTAAGGGCTACTCTTAGAGTAGGGTCAGGATTCATAGAATTTTGTCTTTTCTCCAGGAAAGTTTGCAGAAAGGGTTTGTCAGTCAGTTCTCTTAAAGGTCAGAGTTTTAACCTTGTTCTTAAGGTTTTGCAGCAGGCTCCGTTTGAGCCCATTCATTCCATAGATATTAAGTTGTTATCTTGAAAGGTTTTGTTTCTTGTTGCTATCTCTTCTGCTCGGAGAATTTCGGAACTTTCGGCTTTGAAGTATGATTCACCTTACCTTATCTTTCATGCGGATAAGGTGGTTCTTCATACTAGGTTGGGATTTATTAAGTGGTTTCAGTTAGAATTATTAATCAGGAAATTGTTGTTCCTTTTCTCTGTCCCAATCCTCCTTCTCATAAGGAGTGTCTGTTGCACAACTTGGATGTTGTGCTTGCTCTAAAATTCTATTTACAGGCGACTAAGGATTTTTGCCAATCTTCTGCCCTTTTTATTTGTTTCTCGGGAAAGTGTTAAGGTCAGAAGGCTACTGCAACTTCTTTTTCTTTCTGGTTGAGAAGTATGATTCGTTTGGCTTATGAGGCTGCTGGTCAGCAGCCTCCTGAGAGAATTACAGCTCATTCCACAAGGGCTGTCTTGTCTTCTTGGGCTTTCAAAAATTAAGCTTCTGTGGAACAGATTTGCAAGGCTGCAACTTGGTCCTCTCTGCACACTTTTTCCAAATTTGATAAATTTTACACTTTTGCTTCGGGTGAGGCCTCTTTTGGGAGAAAGGTTCTTCAAGCTGTGGTGCCTTAAGGTCTGCCTTTCTTGTTCTCCCTCCCTGTTCATTCTTGCTTGGGTATTGTTTCCACTAGTAATTGAATGACGTTGTGGACTCTCCATATCTTAAGAAAGAAAACAAAATGTATGCTTACCTGATAAATCCACAACCCCACCCTTAATTAGTACATTTATTAAGATAGTTATTTTTGTCTAAACCTCAGGCACCTATACACCTTTGTGTTATTTCTTTTTCCATTTCCCTTTGGTCGAATGACTGGGGATTATAGGAAGGGGAGAGACACTTAACAGCTTTGCTGTGGTGGTCTTTGCCTCCTGCTGCTGGTCAGGAGTGATATTCCCACTAGTAATTGAATGACGTTGTGGACTCTCCATATCCGTAAAGAAAGAAATTTATCAGGTTAGCATAAATTTTATTTTTTAAAAAGGACTCACCAACCAGACTTTCTATTTAGGTGTAACAAGCAGAAAATAGTCAAGCAAAATTACTGTATCATAAAAAGGGGGTATTTTTTATTAATAAAACATATACAAGCGTTTCACAGTCTGTGTGACTGCCTGAAGAACCGGTCATTCTCAGATTGTGAAAAGCGTTACATATGTTTTATTAATAATTATCCTCTTTTTCATGATACAGTCATTTTGTCTGACTTTATTTTCTCAAGAAAGTATATGCGAACTCTAAATCCATGCTGTAGTAAGAAGTTTATTACCTTAAAATCACAGGAGTATCTCAACCCTCTCCGCACATATCACTGTGTGCGGCTTGTAAATGCTCCGGTATCAGGAGCAGTTGACATCCTTTTTCCTTGAAGAAACCAAAGGTCACATGTTTCTTTCACGTAGTTGTCGGTGACCAATCATCGATCCCTCCTCGACCGGCGGCTTGCTCTAATGTTAGAGCTATAGCGAATTTTCCGATGATGAACTCGCACGGGTCAGCAAAAACTAGTTAACAAAGCCGCTTTTGTCGAAAACTGTTCACATAGTTGTTTCAGTTAGTTTGCCTATTGAAAAGTGACATTATATGAATGGTGGTATTATACACAGATTTTTTAATATGGACATTTTTTAGTTTGGAAATATTGTTTTAGTGACTAGTCACATATGTACTTTTAGTACATAGATTTTTCTATTAAACATGTATGTTTATATGTACATATATTCTGTTGTTAAGATTAACCCTTAGCTTCTAGCGCTTTTAAAGGCATATGTGGTTGTATTTGATTTTCAAGGAAATCTTTTCAATGTGTTTAACTGCAAGAGGGTTAAATGAATAGTCAATATTATGCTTCAGTGCCACTTGATCAGGAAACAGTTGGTGAGCAAATGAGAAGCATGTGTATGCTCCAGTCACTGGCCATAGCCTTATCTTGAGGATAATAGGGGTGTTTAGATTGTAAGTTCCCACGGGAATAGGGCCCTCACTCCCTCCTGTATGTGTTTGTAAATTT
Source organism: Bombina bombina (assembly GCF_027579735.1). Lineage (NCBI taxonomy): Eukaryota > Metazoa > Chordata > Amphibia > Anura > Bombinatoridae > Bombina > Bombina bombina. Next base: position 1,004,338,132 of record NC_069503.1, read on the forward strand.
TGTCCTGTCTCTTACAAGTCTTGTATTGTTTTATTTAAATGCATTGTATCCATGGACAGCACTGCGGAATATGTTGGCGCTGCATAAATAAAGTATAATAATAAAATTGTTAAACATAATCAATAAACACATAGGCCTATTTCTTTCATGTAATTAGCAAGAGTCCATGAGCTAGTGCGGAATCTCATATGATTCACTTGCTCTTCAGGACATAGTTAGAGGATCTTTTTTTCGAAAGCTCTTGATTCCTCACACAAGGGTCACCTTTTTTAGGTTTCCAGAAAGTTTGTGTCACTGTCTTTGTCTCTATCAGACGAGGGATAATTCTATTGGGTTCCGTCTGTCGGTACCTTTAGTCTCTATTATTTCCTTCAGTTGCTATATATGCATAGAAGTTTTAGGTCTTATGGCCACGGCATTGGATTCAATTCCCTTTGCTCATTTTCACTAGAAAGAACCTTTCCAGTCTTTTATGAGTGTTGTTTCTTCTAGAATATGGTTGGAGGATCAATTTACCAAAAAGTTTGTTGATTCCTCAGACAAGGGTAACCTTTTCTTTCATGTAATTAGCAAGAGTCCATGAGCTAGTGACATATGGGATATACATTCCTACCAGGAGGGGCAAAGTTTCCCAAACCTCAAAATGCCTATAAATACACCCCTCACCACACCCACAATTCAGTTTTACAAACTTTGCCTCCGATGGAGGTGGTGAAGTAAGTTTGTGCTAGATTCTACGTTGATATGCGCTCCGCAGCAAGTTGGAGCCCGGTTTTCCTCTCAGCGTGCAGTGAATGTCAGAGGGATGTGAAGAGAGTATTGCCTATTTGAATGCAGTGATCTCCTTCTACGGGGTCTATTTCATAGGTTCTCTGTTATCGGTCGTAGAGATTCATCTCTTACCTCCCTTTTCAGATCGACGATATACTCTTATATATACCATTACCTCTGCTGATTCTCGTTTCAGTACTGGTTTGGCTTTCTACAAACATGTAGATGAGTGTCCTGGGGTAAGTAAATCTTATTTTCTGTGACACTCTAAGCTATGGTTGGGCACTTTGTTTATAAAGTTCTAAATATATGTATTCAAACATTTATTTGCCTTGACTCAGAATGTTCAACTTTCCTTATTTTTCAGACAGTCAGTTTCATATTTGGGATAATGCATTTGAATTAATCATTTTTTTCTTACCTTCAAAAATTTGACACTTTTTTCCCTGTGGGCTGTTAGGCTCGCGGGGGCTGAAAATGCTTCATTTTATTGCGTCATTCTTGGCGCAGACTTTTTGGCGCAAAAATTCTTTTCCGTTTCCGGTGTCATACGTGTCGCCGGAAGTTGCGTTATTTTTTTGACGTTATTTTGCGCCAAAGATGTCGGCGTTCCGGATGTGGCGTCATTTTGGCGCCAAAAGCATTTAGGCGCCAAATAATGTGGGCGTCTGATTTGGCGCTAAAAAATATGTTCGTCGCTTTTATCTCCACATTATTTAAGTCTCATTTTTTATTGCTTCTGGTTGCTAGAAGCTTGTTCTTGGCATTCTTTCCCATTCCTGAAACTGTCATTTAAGGAATTTGTTCAATTTTGCTTTATATGTTGTTTTTTCTCTTACATATTGCAAGATGTCTCACGTTGCATCTGAGTCAGAAGATACTACAGGAAAATCGCTGTCTAGTGCTGGATCTACCAAAGCTAAGTGTATCTGCTGTAAATTTTTGGTAGCTATTCCTCCGACTGTTGTTTGTATTGATTGTCATGACAAACTTGTTAATGCAGATAATATTTCCTTTAGTAAAGTACCATTGCCTGTTGCAGTTCCTTCAACATCTAAGGTGCAGAATGTTCCTGATAACATAAGAGATTTTGTTTCTGAATCCATAAAGAAGGCTATGTCTGTTATTTCTCCTTCTAGTAAACGTAAAAAATCTTTTAAAACTTCTCTCCCTACAGATGAATTTTTAAATGAACATCATCATTCTGATTCTGATGACTCTTCTGGTTCAGAGGATTCTGTCTCAGAGGTTGATGCTGATAAATCTTCATATTTATTTAAAATGGAATTTATTCGTTCTTTACTTAAAGAAGTACTAATTGCTTTAGAAATAGAGGATTCTGGTCCTCTTGATACTAATTCTAAACGTTTGGATAAGGTATTTAAAGCTCCTGTGGTTATTCCAGAAGTTTTTCCTGTTCCTAATGCTATTTCTGCAGTAATTTCCAAAGAATGGGATAAATTGGGTAATTCATTTACTCCTTCTAAACGTTTTAAGCAATTATATCCTGTGCCGTCTGACAGATTAGAATTTTGGGACAAAATCCCTAAAGTTGATGGGGCTATTTCTACCCTTGCTAAACGTACTACTATTCCTACGTCAGATGGTACTTCGTTTAAGGATCCTTTAGATAGGAAAATTGAATCCTTTCTAAGAAAAGCTTATCTGTGTTCAGGTAATCTTCTTAGACCTGCTATATCTTTGGCTGATGTTGCTGCAGCTTCAACTTTTTGGTTGGAAACTTTAGCGCAACAAGTAACACATCATGATTCTCATGATATTATTATTCTTCTTCAGCATGCTAATAATTTTATCTGTGATGCCATTTTTGATATTATCAGAGTTGATGTCAGGTTTATGTCTCTAGCTATTTTAGCTAGAAGAGCTTTATGGCTTAAAACTTGGAATGCTGATATGGCTTCTAAATCAACTCTACTTTCTATTTCTTTCCAGGGTAACAAATTATTTGGTTCTCAGTTGGATTCTATTATTTCAACTGTTACTGGTGGGAAAGGAACTTTTTTACCACAGGATAAAAAATCTAAAGGTAAAAACAGGGCTAATAATCGTTTTCGTTCCTTTCGTTTCAACAAAGAACAAAAGCCTGATCCTTCATCCTCAGGAGCAGTTTCAGTTTGGAAACCATCTCCAGTCTGGAATAAATCCAAGCCAGCTAGAAAGGCAAAGCCTGCTTCTAAGTCCACATGAAGGTGCGGCCCTCATTCCAGCTCAGCTGGTAGGGGGCAGGTTACGTTTTTTCAAGGAAATTTGGATCAATTCTGTTCGCAATCCTTGGATTCAGAACATTGTTTCAGAAGGGTACAGAATTGGTTTCAAGATGAGACCTCCTGCAAAGAGATTTTTTCTTTCCTGTGTCCCAGTAAATCCAGTAAAAGCTCAAGCATTTCTGAATTGTGTTTCAGATCTAGAGTTGACTGGAGTAATTATGCCAGTTCCAGTTCCGGAACAGGGGATGGGGTTTTATTCAAATCTCTTCATTGTACCAAAGAAGGAGAATTCCTTCAGACCAGTTCTGGATCTAAAAGTATTAAATCGTTATGTAAGGATACCAACGTTCAAGATGGTAACTGTAAGGACTATCTTGCCTTTTGTTCAGCAAGGGAATTATATGTCCACAATAGATTTACAGGATGCATATCTGCATATTCCGATTCATCCAGATCATTATCAGTTTCTGAGATTCTCTTTTCTGGACAAGCATTACCAGTTTGTGGCTCTGCCGTTTGGCCTAGCTACAGCTCCAAGAATTTTTACAAAGGTTCTCGGTGCCCTTCTGTCTGTAATCAGAGAACAGGGTATTGTGGTATTTCCTTATTTGGACGATATCTTGGTACTTGCTCAGTCTTTACATTTAGCAGAATCTCATACGAATCGACTTGTGTGGTTTCTTCAAGATCATGGTTGGAGGATCAATTTACCAAAAAGTTCATTGATTCCTCAGACAAGGGTAACCTTTCTGGTTTTCCAGATGGATTCAGTGTCCATGACTCTGTCTTTAACAGACAAGAGACGTCTAAAATTAATTACAGCTTGTCGAAACCTTCAGTCACAATCATTCCCTTCGGTAGCCTTATGCATGGAAATTCTAGGTCTTATGACTGCTGCATCGGACGCGATCCCCTTTGCTCGTTTTCACATGCGACCTCTTCAGCTCTGTATGTTGAATCAATGGTGCAAGGATTACACAAAGATATCTCAATTAATATCTTTAAAACCGATTGTTCGACACTCTCTAACGTGGTGGACAGATCACCATCGTTTAATTCAGGGGGCTTCTTTTGTGCTTCCGACCTGGACTGTAATTTCAACAGATGCAAGTCTCACAGGTTGGGGAGCTGTGTGGGGATCTCTGACGGCACAAGTTGTTTGGGAATCTCAGGAGGTGAGATTACCGATCAATATTTTGGAACTCCGTGCAATTTTCAGAGCTCTTCAGTTTTGGCCTCTTCTGAAAAGAGAATCGTTCATTTGTTTTCAGACAGACAATGTCACTACTGTGGCATACATCAATCATCAAGGAGGGACTCACAGTCCTCTAGCTATGAAAGAAGTATCTCAAATTTTGGTTTGGGCGGAATCCAGCTCCTGTCTAATCTCTGCGGTTCATATCCCAGGTATAGACAATTGGGAAGCGGATTATCTCAGTCGCCAAACGTTGCATCCGGGCGAATGGTCTCTTCACCCAGAGGTATTTCTTCAGATTGTTCAAATGTGGGAACTTCCAGAAATAGATCTGATGGCGTCTCATCTAAACAAGAAACTTCCCAGGTATCTGTCCAGATCCCGGGATCCTCAGGCGGAGGCAGTGGATGCATTATCACTTCCTTGGAAGTATCATCCTGCCTATATCTTTCCGCCTCTAGTTCTTCTTCCAAGAGTAATCTCCAAGATTCTGAAGGAATGCTCGTTTGTTCTGCTGGTAGCTCCAGCATGGCCTCACAGGTTTTGGTATGCGGATCTTGTCCGGATGGCCTCTTGCCAACCGTGGACTCTTCCGTTAAGACCAGACCTTCTGTCTCAAGGTCCTTTTTTCCATCAGGATCTGAAATCCTTAAATTTAAAGGTATGGTCACAGAGGTTTTGCTGACTCTGTGATTAATACTATGTTACAGGCTCGTAAATCTGTATCTAGAGAGAAATATTATAGAGTCTGGAAGACTTATATTTCTTGGTGTCTTTCTCATCATTTTTCTTGGCATTCTTTTAGAATACCGAGAGTATTACAGTTTCTTCAGGATGGTTTAGATAAGGGTTTGTCTGCAAGTTCCTTGAAAGGACAAATCTCTGCTCTTTCTGTTCTTTTTCACAGAAAGATTGCTATTCTTCCTGATATTCATTGTTTTGTACAAGCTTTGGTTCGTATAAAGCCTGTCATTAAGTCAATTTCTCCTCCTTGGAGTTTGAATTTTGTTCTGGGGGCGCTTCAAGCTCCTCCATTTGAACCTATGCATTCATTGGACATTAAATTACTTTCTTGGAAAGTTTTGTTCCTTTTGGCCATCTCTTCTGCCAGAAGAGTTTCTGAATTATCTGCTCTTTCTTGTGAGTCTCCTTTTCTGATTTTTCATCAGGATAAGGCGGTGTTGCGAACTTCTTTTGAATTTTTACCTAAAGTTGTGAATTCCAACAACATTAGTAGGGAAATTGTGGTTCCTTCATTATGTCCTAATCCTAAGAATTCTAAGGAGAAATTGTTGCATTCTTTGGATGTTGTTAGAGCTTTGAAATATTATGTTGAAGCTACTAAATCTTTCCGAAAGACTTCTAGTCTATTTGTTATCTTTTCCGGTTCTAGAAAAGGCCAGAAAGCTTCTGCCATTTCTTTGGCATCTTGGTTGAAATCTTTAATTCATCTTGCCTATGTTGAGTCGGGTAACACTCCGCCTCAGAAAATTACAGCTCATTCTACTAGGTCAGTTTCTACTTCCTGGGCGTTTAGGAATGAAGCTTCGGTTGATCAGATTTGCAAAGCAGCAACTTGGTCCTCTTTGCATACTTTTACTAAATTCTACCATTTTGATGTATTTTCTTCTTCTGAAGCAGTTTTTGGTAGAAAAGTACTTCAGGCAGCGGTTTCAGTTTGAATCTTCTGCTTATGTTTTTCATTAAACTTTATTTTGGGTGTGGATTATTTTCTGCAGGAATTGGCTGTCTTTATTTTGTCCCTCCCTCTCTAGTGACTCTTGTGTGGAAAGATCCACATCTTGGGTAGTCATTATCCCATACGTCACTAGCTCATGGACTCTTGCTAATTACATGAAAGAAAACATAATTTATGTAAGAACTTACCTGATAAATTCATTTCTTTCATATTAGCAAGAGTCCATGAGGCCCGCCCTTTTTTTGTGGTGGTTATGATTTTGTATAAAGCACAATTATTCCAATTCCTTATTTTATATGCTTTCGCTCTTTTCTTATCACCCCACTTCTTGGCTATTCGTTAAACTGAATTGTGGGTGTGGTGAGGGGTGTATTTATAGGCATTTTGAGGTTTGGGAAACTTTGCCCCTCCTGGTAGGAATGTATATCCCATACGTCACTAGCTCATGGACTCTTGCTAATATGAAAGAAATGAATTTATCAGGTAAGTTCTTACATAAATTATGTTTTTTAGGTTTCCTGATAGATTCAGTGTCCTTGACTCTGTCTCTGACGGACAAGAGACGTCTGAAATTGGTTTCAGCTTGTCGAAACCTTCAGTCTCAATCTTTCCCTTCAGTAGCCTTATGCATGGAAATTCTAGGTCTTATGACTGCTGCATTGGACGCGGTTCCCTTTGCTCGTTTTCATATGCGACCTCTTCAGCTCTGTATGCTGAACCAGTGGTGCAGGGATTATACAAAGATATCTCAATTAATATCTTTAAAACCGATTGTTCGACACTTTCTGACGTGGTGGACAGACCACCATCGTTTAATTCAGGGGGCTTCTTTTGTTCTTCCAACCTGGACTGAGATTTCAACAGATGCAAGTCTGACAGATTGGGGAGCTGTTTGGGGGTCTCTGACAGCACAAGGGGTTTGGGAATCTCAGGAAGTGAGATTACCAATCAATATTTTGGCCTCTTCTAAGAGAGAGTCGTTCATTTGTTTTCAGACGGACAATGTCACAACTGTGGCATATGTCAATCATCAAGGAGGGACTCACAGTCCTCTGGCTATGAAAGAAGTATCTCGAATTCTGGTTTGGGCGGAATCCAGCTCCTGTCTAATTTCTGCGGTTCATATCCCAGGTATAGACAATTGGGAAGCGGATTATCTCAGTCACCAAACGTTACATCCGGGCGAATGGTCTCTTCACCCAGAGGTATTTCTTCAGATTGTTCAAATGTGGGGACTTTCAGAAATAGATCTGATGGCTTCTCATCTAAACAAGAAGCTTCCCAGGTATCTGTCCAGATCCAGGGATCCTCAGGCGGAGGCAGTGGATGCATTGTCACTTCCTTGGAAGTATCATCCTGCCTATATCTTTCCACCTCTAGTTCTTCTTCCAAGAGTAATTTCCAAGATTCTAAGGGGTGCTCGTCTGTTCTGCTGGTGGCTCCAGCATGGCCTCACAGGTTTTGGTATGCGGATCTTGTCCGGATGGCCACTTGCCAACCGTGGACTCTTCCGTTAAGACCAGACCTTCTATCACAAGGTCCTTTTTTCCATCAGGATCTCAAATCCTTAAATTTGAAGGTATGGAGATTGAACGCTTGATTCTCAGTCATAGAGGTTTCTCTGACTCTCTGATTAATACTATGTTACAGGCTCGTAAATCTGTATCTAGGTAGATATATTATCGAGTCTGGAAGGTTTACATTTCTTGGTGTTTTTCTCATTTTTCTTGGCATTCTTTTAGAATTCCTAGAATTTTACAGTTTCTTCAGGATGGTTTGGATAAAGGTTTGTCTGCAAGTTCCTTGAAGGACAAATCTCTGCTCTTTCTGTTCTTTCTCACAGAAAGATTACTAGTCTTCCTGTTATTTATTGTTTTGTACAAGCTTTGGTTCGTATAAAACCTGTTATTAAGTCAATTTCTCCTCCTTGGAGTTTGAATTTGGTTCTGGGGGCTCTTCAAGCTCCTCCGTTTGAACCTATGCATTCGCTGGACATTAAATTACTTTCTTGGAAAGTTTTGTTTCTTTTGGCCATCTCTTCTGCCAGAAGAGTTTCTGAATTATCTGCTCTTTCTTGTGAGTCTCCTTTTCTGATTTTTCATCAGGATAAGGCGGTGTTGCGAACTTCTTTTAAATTCTTACCTAAGGTTGTGAATTAAAGGAAAAAAGGTAATCAGCTGCACTAGCGGTTATAATAAAAATCCAAAATTTATTAGTTCAGTTTAAAAACAAGGTACAAGCAGGCTAGGCAGACAGAACTTCCTAACATGTTTCGTGCCAAACACGGCACTTAATCATAGGTCCTATGATTAAGTGCCGTGTTTGGCACGAAACATGTTAGGAAGTTCTGTCTGCCTAGCCTGCTTGTACCTTGTTTTTAAACTGAACTAATAAAGTTTGGATTTTTATTATAATGGATGTTGTTAAGGTTGTGAATTCTAACAACATTAGTAGAGAAATTGTGGTTCCTTCATTGTGTCCTAATCCTAAGAATTCTAAGGAGAGATCATTGCATTCTTTGGATGTAGTTAGAGCTTTGAAATATTATGTTGAAGCTACTAAGAATTTCCGAAAGACTTCTAGTCTATTTGTTATCTTTTACGGTTCTAGGAAAGGTCAGAAGGCCTCTGCCATTTCTTTGGCATCTTGGTTGAAATCTTTAATTCATCATGCTTATGTCGAGTCGGGTCAAACTCCGCCTCTAAGGATTACAGCTCATTCTACTAGGTCAGTTTCTACTTCCTGGGCGTTTAGGAATGAAGCTTCGGTTGATCAGATTTGCAAAGCAGCAACTTGGTCTTCTTTGCATACTTTTACTAAATTCTACCATTTTGATGTGTTTTCTTCTTCTGAAGCAGTTTTTGGTAGAAAAGTTCTTCAGGCAGCTGTTTGATTCTTCTGCTTATAATTTCAGTTTTTTTCATTATAAGATTTAAACTTTATTTTGGGTGTGGATTATTTTCAGCGGAATTGGCTGTCTTTATTTTATCCCTCCCTCTCTAGTGACTTGCGTGGAAGATCCACATCTTGGGTATTCATTATCCCATACGTCACTAGCTCATGGACTCTTGCTAATTACATGAAAGAAAACATAATTTATGTAAGAACTTACCTGATAAATTCATTTCTTTCATATTAGCAAGAGTCCATGAGGCCCACCCTTTTTGTGGTGGTTATGATTTTTTTTGTATAAAGCACAATTATTCCAATTCCTTATTTTTTATGCTTTCGCACTTTTGTCTTATCACCCCACTTCTTGGCTATGCGTTAAACTGATTTGTGGGTGTGGTGAGGGGTGTATTTATAGGCATTTTGAGGTTTGGGAAACTTTGCCCCTCCTGGTAGGAATGTATATCCCATACGTCACTAGCTCATGGACTCTTGCTAATATGAAAGAAATGAATTTATCAGGTAAGTTCTTACATAAATTATGTTTTTTCGTTGTTGTAGGCTGTGTAAACTGGTGGTAATGTATCTCTATTAACTTTTCTGGAGATAATTTATAACTCATTTACACGCTTTAAAATAGCAATGAAAACTAGGTTATAGTAAATTTTAAATATATAGCAAACAGACGGCTAGATTACGAGTTGTGCGTTAGGGTTAAAAAGCAGCCTTGGCTGGTCCTAACGCTGCTTTTTAACGCCCGCTGGTATTACGAGTCTTGCAGGTACAGTTGTACCGCTCACTTTTTTGGCCAGACTCGGAAATACCGCAAATCCACTTACGTCAATTGCGTATCCTATATTTTCAATGGGATTTGCATAACGCCGGTATTACAATTCTGACCAAAAGTGAGCGGTAGACCCTCTCCTGTCAAGCCTGGTACCGCATTTAAAAGTCAGTAGTTAAGAGTTTTACACTACAACGCCGTAGCATAAAACTCTTAACTAAAGTGCTAAAAAGTACACTAACACCCATAAACTACCTATTAACCCCTAAACCAAGGCCCCCCCCACATCGCAAACACTAAAATAAATATTTTAACCCCTAATCTGCCGATCCGGACATCGCCGCCACTATAATAAATATATTAACCCCTAAACCGCCACACTCCCGCATCGCAAACACTAGTTAAATATTATTAACCCCTAATCTGCCGTCCCTAACATCGCCACCACCTACCTACATTTATTAACCCCTAATCTGCCGCCACTATATTAAATGTACTAACCCCTAAACCTAAGTCTAACCCTAACCCCCCTAACTTAAATATAATTACAATAAATCTAAATAAAATTACTACAATTAACTAAATAATTCCTATTTAAAACTAAATACTTACCTATAAAATAAACCCTAAACTAGCTACAATATAACTAATAGTTACATTGTATCTAGCTTAGGGTTTATTTTTATTTTACAGGCAACTTTGTATTTATTTTAACTATGTACAATAGTTATTAAATAGTTATTAACTATTTAATAACTACCTAGATAAAATAAAGACAAATTTACCTGTAAAATAAAACCTAACCTAAGTTACACTAACACCTAACACTACACTATAATTAAATAAATTAACTAAATTAAATACAATTAATTACAATTAAATAAAATTATCTAAAGTACGAAACCCCCCCACTAAATTACAGAAAATAATAAAGAAATTACAAGATTTTTAAACTAATTACACTTACTCTAATCCCCCTAACAAAATAAATAAGTCCCCCCAAATAAAAAAGGCCCTACCCTACACTAAATTACAAATAGCCCTGAAAAGGGCCTTTTGTGGGGCATTGCCCCAAAGTAATCAGCTCTTTTACCTGAAAAAAAGTACAAATACCCCCCAACATTAAAACCCACCACCCACACAACCAACCCTACTCTAAAACCCACCCAATCCCCCCTTAAAAAAACCTAACACTAACCCCCTGAATATCACCTTACCGGGATACGTCTTCACCCAACTGGGCTGAAGTCTTCAACGAAGCCCTAAGAAGTCTTCATCCAACCGGGCAGAAGTCTTCATCCAGACGGCATCTTCTATCTTCATCCATCCGGCGCGGAGCATCCTCTTCTTTCCACAGCCGACGACTGAATGATGGTTCCTTTAAATGACGTCATCCAAGATGGGCGTCCCTTCAATTCCAATTGGCTGATAGAATTCTATCAGCCAATCGGAATTAAGGTAGAAAAAATCCTATTGGCTAATGCAATCAGCCAATAGGATTGAAGTTCAATCCTATTGGCTGATCCAATCAGCCAATAGGATTGAGCTGGCATTCTATTGGCTGTTCAATCCTATTGGCTGATCCAATCAGCCAATAGGATTGAGCTGGCATTCTATTGGCTGTTCAATCCTATTGGCTGATCCAATCAGCCAATAGGATTGAACTTCAATCCTATTGGCTGATTGCATCAGCCAATATGATTTTTTTTCTACCTTAATTCCGATTGGCTGATAGAATTAGAAAATGGACCCGCTCTGCGCTGGATGGATGAAGATAGAAGATGCCATCTGGATGAAGACTTCTGCCCGTCTGGAGGACCACTTCTGTCCGGTTGGATGAAGACTTCTGCCCGTCTGGAGGACCACTTTTTCCGGGTTGGGTGAAGACGTCTCCCGGTAAGGTGATCTTCAAGGGGTTAGTGTTAGTTTTTTTTAAAGGGGGATTCGGTGGGTTTTAGAGTAGGGTTGGTTGTGTGGGTGGTGGGTTTTAATGTGGGGGGGGGGGATTGTAATTTTTTTTTCCAGGTAAAAGAGCGGATTACTTTGGGGCAATACCCTGCAAAAGGCCCTTTTATGGGCTATTTGTAATTTAGTGTAGGGTAATTTAATGTAGGGTAGGGCTTTTTTTTATTTGGGGGTGGGCTTTTTTATTTTGTTAGGGGGATTAGATTAGGTGTAAATAGTTTAAAAATCTTGTAATTTGTTTATTATTTTCTGTAATTTAGTGTTTGTTTTTTGTACTTTAGATAATTTTATTTAATTGTAATTGTATTTAATTTAGGTAATTAATTTAATTATAGTGCAGTGTTAGGTGTAATTGTAACTTAGGTTAGGTTTTATTTTACAGGTACTTTTGTATTTATTTTAGCTAGGTAGTTATTAAATAGTTAATAACTTTTTAATAACTATTTTACCTAGTAAAAATAAATACAAACTTGCCTGTAAAATAAAAATAAACCCTAAGCTAGCTACAATGTAACTATTAGTTATATTGTAACTAGCTTAGGGTTTATTTTATAGGTAAGTATTTAGTTTTAAATAGGAATTATTTAGTTAATTGTAGTAATTTTATTTAGATTTATTTAAATTATATTTATGTTTGGGGGGGTTAGGGTTAGACTTAGGTTTAGGGGTTAATAACTTTATTATAGTGGTGGCGAAGTTGTGGGCGGCAGATTAGGGGTTAATAAATGAAGTTAGGTTGCGGGGACATTGGGTACGGCAGATTAGGGGTTAATAAATATACTGTAGGGTTCGGCGGTGTTGGGGGCAGCAGATTAGGGGTTCATAACTATAATGTAGGTGGCGGCGGTGTCCAGAGCGGCAGATTAGGGGTTACTAATATAATGTAGGTGTCGGCGATGTCGGGGGCGGCAGATTAGGGGTGTTTAGACTCGGGGTTCATGTTAGTGTATTTGGTGTAGACATAAAATGTTTTTCCCCATAGGAATCAATGGGGCTGTGTTAGGAGCTTTACGCTGCTTTTTTGCAGGTGTTAGTTTTTTTCCAGCCGGCTCTCCCCCATTGATTCCTATGGGGATATCATGCACGAGCACGTTTAGCCAGCTCACCGCTAACGTAAGCAGCGCTGGTATTGAGGTGAGATGTGGAGCAATATTTTGCTCTTCACTCACTTTTTTGTGGTTAACGCCGGGTTTCTAAAAACCCGTAATACCAGCGCTGTCTGTAAGTGAGCGGTGAGCATAAACTGCTCGTTAGCACCGCACAGCTTCTAACGCAAAACTCGTAATCTATGTGATTGTGTCTAATCACCTTCAAATCTTCAGGATAGTAAAGTGTGCAGTATTCAGACGTCACTCCAATGTTAACGATTTTAACAGCACATTATACTTCATTTAGATATTTAGTTCCGCAGCTCTTTTTTTAGCTGGGTTTATTGGCTGGATAATTATATTTGCATGTTTATCTAAATCTGGTCTGATTAAAAAGCCATAAAACATAAACTTTTTGTGTTGTATAAGCCAACGTATCACATACAACAGAACTTAAATGGACATAGAAATCACATATTAATATCATCCTCTGGGTGCCAATTTTACTTTATTACATTTTGCCTACTTTCTTTGAGCAGTGCATTTTGGGACACTGAACCCAAATTTTTTCTTCCGTGATTCAGATAGAGCATGACATTTTAAGCAACTTTCTTATTTACTTCTATTATCAAATTTTCTTTATACTCTTGGTATCTTTATTTGAAATGCAAGAATGTAAGTTTAGATGCCGGCCCATTTTTGGTGAACATCCTGGGTTGTCCTTGCTGATTGGTGGATAAATTCATCCACCAATAAAAAAGTGCTGTCCAGATGTCTGGACTATACAAGCTACCCCAAACCTTATGCCCCCTGCACCCTCAACCAGTAGACTGTTAACTCTTCTTAGCTAAATTTTCATGTACTAATTTTTGTTTAGTCTGTTATGTATTTTACCACAAATTTGTCATTGTACTTTTGCTCCCAGCACTACAGACCTTGATGGTTCTATACAAATAAATGATAGTTGTAGTAATAAAAAACTGGGAACCCTCACTCCTACATATATATCCCTCCATCCCTGTTTGAGACAGTTCATTTTCTACTTATTAAGTATATGAATAGTATAGAAAATAAAACCTTTTAAACCAATGTACTAATCCATTAAGATCTCTTTGTTTTTATTGTATTATAGATTAGCAGGTGTGAGCAAACTACGACCCAGGGCAAAATCTGGCATTCACAGTCTATTGTTTTGTTAATATTTCTTACAACATGGCAATTTACATGAAATGTAAACGTCATTGGTTATAAATAAATATTTATTTGAACACAGCAACTCTTATTTGTTTCCATATTTTCTATGCTTCAGAGTTGACTAGTTGTTACAGAGACCTATGTGATGCTCTCATCCCTTTGCACTGCTGTTTGGCAGACTACAATATGCATATTACCAAATCAGAGGAAGATGTTGGTCAGCAAATATGAGAACATTTAAAAATGTAATCTGATCACAGCAGAATATTTTCAGAAAAATATAAATGAATATGAAGCTACAACTAAACTAAGTCTCAATTGGTTGTCATATATTTTGAATTTTGACAATAAATATTGTTCAATTTTTTTCTTCTGTTATATGCCTACATAACAGCCTCAATTTTGCCTATTGGCCCCCATAGAAACAAGCTCGCAAGTGGTGATGAGCCTGCATATTGCAGGACTATTAGAGCTCTGGAATAGCATAAATTAATCATTTTTATCCCTAAATAGCATAGTGATCTTCAGTGCCAGTATTAAATATTTCTCTTTTTTTTCCCCTGAAACATTAAAAGTTGCCATTTTTGGTAGGCATTTTTATATGCATAACTACTGCAAAGTTCTTTGATATCTGTTCACTGGGTGCTTGAGCCAAGAAACATGTTTGGCAGGAGGAAGGAAATCTTTTTCTCTTTTTTTTATTAAAATAATTACTTTATTTCCCCTATTTTGGAAACATTTTATGGAGAGTGTACAATAATAAAAATACCCAGCTGAAGGGAAAAGAGAACTATTTCAGTGACATTTCTGTGCCAGTTCTGTGCGTTAGTGTTGATCATTATGCAGCAGCATTAACATATGGCCATACAAATTGTTTGGTTCCTTTATTCTTTTTTGACTCATTTACTATGATATGTGTAATCTGGAAGTGCTTGTTCTGTTTTCGTGTTTTTTTTGGGTCAGAAATAACAGGCTTTTAAATGAGATCTATGAGTTGGCTGGAGGTTGATTCGTGGTATACAAGAACATTTCAACTGTTTGGGGTAATCTTGGCAATTCACATTAATTTCTGGAGCTTGAGGGAGCAGTAATCACAATGAAAGTACATTGGTTTAAAGGGACAGTCTACACCAGAATTTTTATTGTTTAAAAAGATAATCTCTTTATTACCCATTCCGAAGTTTTGCATAACCAACACAGTTATATAAATGCACTTTTTACCTCTGTGATTACCTTGTATCTAAGCATTTGCAAACTGCCCCCTTATTTCAGTTCTTTTGACAAACATCTATTTTAGCCAATCATATCTGGCTCACTGGAGCTCCACGTGCGTTAGCACAGTGTTATCTATATGACACACACGAACTAACACCCTCTAGTGGTGAAAAACTGTCAAAATGCCCTGAGAGAAGAGGCGGCCTTCAAGGGCTTAGAAATTAGCATATGAACCTCCTAGGTTTAGCTTTCAATGAAGAATACCAAGAGAACAAAGCAAAACTGGTGATAAAAGTAAATGGGAAAATTTTTAAAATTGCATGCCCTATCTGAATCATGAAAGTTTATTTTGGACTAGACTCTTCCTTTAAGCTATTTATTTTCCATAAAAAGTAAATGAGAACTTCCTCATGCTATATTTCCTTAAAGGGACAATGTATTCAGACAGGTGATAGAAATAATTTTTATTTAAAGCAGCTGCTGGAACACCCTTTCAAATGCATCTTGTTAACATGGTTTTCTATAGAGAATACAGCAGTATTTTTTTTTTTTACAACATGTGGTGATTTCAATAGGCAAAACCATAAACAAAATTAAGGAAAAGCTTAGAATGTTCTAGCGGATAAAATGGGTAATTGGAAGTACATTAATGAGACAGTAAAGTCATAACTTAAAGGGATGTGAAACACAATTTTTTTCTTTCATGATTCAGATAGAGCATTTAATTTTAAGCAAAATGTAGCCACCAATCAGCAAGTACTACCCAGGGTGCTGAATGAAAAAAATGGTTTGGCTCCTAAGCTTACTTTCCTGATTTTTAAAAAAAAAAAAGATACCAAGAGAACGAATACAAATTGATAATAGGAGTAAATTAGAGAGTTACTTAAAATTGCATGTTCTATCTAAATCATAAAAGCTACCTTCGACACAGTTGACCACCCCCTCCTCCATTTGCTGGTGACTCCTCCTCTCCAATGCCTCTGTCTGTTGGAGTACCTCAAGGATCTGTTCTGGGTCCTCTACTCTTCTCCATTTATACTTCTTCACTGGGTAAACTTATCAACAGTTACGGCTTCAAATGTCACCTCTATGCTGATGACACCCAGATCTACCTCTCCCCACCCGCTCTCTCTTCTTCTGTCCTTTCTCATGTCAGCGACTGCTTATCTGGTATTTCTTCTTGGATGGCCTCTCACCACCTAAAGATTAACATGTCCAAGACTGAGCTCCAATACCCCTTGTCGCTCTACACCGACTTATGACTTTTCTATCCCTGTTGATGGCATCACCATCTCCCCATCGCCCCAAGTCTGCTGCCTCAGAGTTACACTTGACTCAAATCTATCAAATCTATCCTTCATCCCCCACATCCAATCGTTTTCTTCATTCTGCTGCAACCGACTATGCAATATTTCCAAGATTCGCCCACAAAGCAAATTATCCACTCCCTTGTTATTTCCCGGCTTCACTACTGCAATAACCTACTTACTGGCCTTCCTCTTTCCCATGTCTTCCCCCTTCACTCTATCCTAAATGCCTCAGCCAGGCTAATCCACCTTTCCCGGTGCTTGGTATCTGCTGCACCTCTCTGCAAGTCCCTTTCTTGGCTCCCCATTGATAGCAAAATTAAATTCAAAATTCTCACCCTTACATACAAAGCTCTCACCAGCACCGCTCCCCACTGCCTATCCTCTCTAATCAACAAGTATACTCCAGCCCACCCACTAAGATCCAACAATGACCTGCTCCTTGCATCTTTGACAATCACCTCTTTCCATGCTAGACTGCAGGACCCCTGGAACACTCTCCCTTGTTTTGTCAGGCTTTGCCCTAATCTTTCTTCCTTTTAATGCTCCCTGAAGACTTTTTTATTCAGCGATGCCTACCATCCAACTCAGTAATAAATGAATTCCACTTACCTAATATTTCCCTTATCTGTGTATTAACATCTTTCTCACTCTTGCAGTCCTCGCCTCCTGTTTCTCAACCTCCTACCCTTCTAGATTGTAAGTTCCCACGGGAATAGGGCCCTCAATTCCTCCTGTATGCGTTTTTCAAATGTTGTCTCCTACAAGTTTTATATCAGTTTTATTTAAATGAATTGTACCCATGGACAGCGCTGCAGAATATTTGGACGCTTTATAAATAAAGTATAATAATATCCCTTTGAATTATATAGACCATGGCATTTTGAACAACTTTCCTTTATAGTTCTGTCATTAATTTTGCTTAGTTCTCTTGATATTCTTTGATAAAAGAGTAATCATGGGAGAGCTTAGGAGTGTACTTGCAGCTTGAACCTGACAGCAGTGTTTGTGTTTTCAACTATGTATAGCAAACAAGCAAAAATGTTTCAAACACAGCTGCCCTATACTGACAGACAGCTGCTCTCCTAAACTCCTCTCAGCCTACCTAAGTTTACACTTTAACAAAGGATATTAAGAGAGCAATCCAAATTTGACTGGAAATAAATTGGAAAGGGGTTTAGAATTGTATTCGCTACCTAAATCATGAACTTGAATTTTTACTTTACTGTTCTTTTAAAGGAAGGGAAGAGCATTTTACAATACAATGTAACTGTGAGATATTTTCTAAACAAAAACAACTATCTAGTTGCTAATTTTGCTTTTGGTGTTAGTTTCTATGTCTCCCCCTTTAATGGGATATTCTGTAAAACAAGGTTTATAAAAGCAGCAAATTGCTACAGTTCACACTATTTTTTCTAAGCTGGGCTTATATTTTACGAGTTATTTATGTAATGTTTATGAAATCACTATGGATACAAAACTCACACTCTTCCACCTTTTTTTATAACCGAGTGTGCAAAGCTCATATAAAGATACGGCTGAATTTGCCAACAGTCTGTACAAACAATGCAAATAAAAATACATTCTTGTGGTAGTATTGAGATTAGTCTAGCTGCTTTATATATAGAACAGTTGACAAACATACGTATATCCTTGTCTATTAAACATTGGTGTACCAATTTTACAGTGAGACAAATGGAACGTGTATGGCACTTTGTTAATGTGATGTGTGCCATTGTACTTGCCTACATTAAATTATTTTATTTTAACATGAATTCAGGATTTTATACTCTTAAATTGGATTTCCCTTTCCTTAGTAAAAATTAAAAATAGTTTGTGGAAACAAATTCCTGCTCACCAATAGAGGTGTGATATCTGTCTTAAGCAGTGAACAACTGATCCTTGTATTACAGTTGAGTACATGTATCTATATCCTGACATTTACAAATGTTTGACATTCATCATTGGTTAGGTAAAATACAGATGTTTGTGTCATGAACCTTTACTCTTTTATAAATACGGCACCAAAATGAGCCAAATGCTGCAGAATATTTGCACAGTTACCAGATTAAGCACATTAAGCTCAACCACATTTCATAGTAGTAACAATTTTAACATGTTTTATTTCTCTTTCATATGCATATTAACATTTATTTGAGTTTTCTATCTCCCTAAATACTTAAAGTGCGCTTCTTGATGCAAAAAGCCAAGGCTTCTTTCTCTCAGCATTATCACAGGGAATGGTGAGTACCCACACTATATGGCCAAAAGTATGTGGACATCCCTACTAATTATTGAGTTTAGGTGTTTCCACCACTCCCATTGCTAACAGGTTCATAAAATCCAGCACACAGTCAGGAAATCTCCATAGACAAACATTGGCATTACAATGAGTCTCAGTGACTTTAAATTTGGCACTGTCATAGCATGCCAGCATTGCCACAAGTCAGTTCTGCCCTACTAGATCTGTCTCAGTCAACTATAAATACTATTATTATGATGTGGAAGCATCTAGCAGCAGCAACAGCCTAGACATGAAGTGGTAGACCATGCAAACTCACAGAGTGGAATTCCAGGTGCTGAAGTGTGTAGCTTTGCATGAACTATGCATTTGAATCATCATGAAATGATTCACAATGCTAAGCTTCGGATTGAGTGATATAAACCACATTGCCTCCGGAATGGGAAGTAGTGGAAACGTGTTCTCTAGAGTGATAAATCATGCTTCATTCCCTGGCAGTCTGATGGAAGAATCTGGATGTGGTAGATACCAGAAGAATGCTACTACTGGAATACATAGTGCCTACTGTAAAGTTTGGTAGAGGAAGGATAATATTCTGGGGCTATTTTTGAGGGTTTGCAATTGTCTTTTTAGTTCAAGTGAAGAGTCATCTTAATGCTACTGGATACAAAGACATTTCAGACAATTGTGTACTTCCAAATTTGTGGCAAATGTTTGGGGCCGACCTTTTCCGGTTCCAGCATGTCCCTGTGTACAAAGCGAGGTCTGTGAAGACATGGTTTGACGAGTTTGGTGTGGAATAACTCAAGTGGCCTGCTCAGAGCCCTGAACTCATCTACATTGAATAGCTTTGGGATGAATTACAATGCAGATTGCAAGCTAGGCTTTCTCGTCCAACATCAGTGCCTGGCCTCACAAATACTTTTTTTTGGCTGATTGGGCACAAAATCCTACAAACACACTCCAAAATCTTGTGGAACGTCTTCCCATAAAAATTGCGGTTGCTATAGCTGTAAGGGGGGGGGGGGAGTAACTCCTTATTAATGCAACAAGCTCATATATAGGTGTGATGGTCAGGTGGCTACATTTGGGTCATAAAGTGTTTATACTAGCCAATGATTCAAAAACTTACTTCAGGAATTTAGTTTTAAAACATTGTGTTTATGTAAAAGTGTCTCTATCAACAGTTTGGACATATTTCATTCATATAACTATTTTTCTAAGATTTTCCAGCTGATTATTTATTATTATCAGGTATTTGTAGAGCGCCAACAGATTCCGCAGTGCTATAAATATAGGCCATATACAAGATAACATTAATAGGGATCAGATGGGTAGAGGGCCCTGCCGAGAGTTACACTGTTGTAGTTGGCTCTTATGAAGGTGATCTACAAACAGCTGGCTCATAG
Organism: Bombina bombina; assembly: GCF_027579735.1. Classification (NCBI taxonomy): domain Eukaryota; kingdom Metazoa; phylum Chordata; class Amphibia; order Anura; family Bombinatoridae; genus Bombina; species Bombina bombina. Next base: position 1,004,358,118 of record NC_069503.1, read on the forward strand.
GCTTACATTCTAAGGGGTTCAAGGGGAAAGCAATGGAGTTAGGAAAGGTTAGTGTAGGTTGTATGCATCCCTGAATAGTAGAGTCTTTAGGGAGTGCTTGAAGCTGTTAAAACTTGAGGAAAGTCTTGTGGAGGGAGGCAGGGAGTTCCACAAAATGGGAGCCAGTCTGGAGAAGTCCTGTAAACGGCAATGTGAGGAATTTACAAGAGAGGAGGAGAGTAGGAGATCATGAGCAGAACGAAGGGGACGGGATGGAGAGTATCTGGAGACAAGGTCTGAAATGTAGAGGGGAGCACTGCAGTTGAGGGCTTTGTCTGCCAGAGTGTCAGCTAGGCGGCAGCTAGGTAGACCAGAGAGGACAGATGAGAGAGTGGATAACAATCTTCGTTGTGTCTTGTGTAAGGAAATGTCTAATTTTAGAGATGTTTTTAAAGTGAAGGTAAACTTTGATGAATGAAAGCACGGCTGCTTTCTAAACTTTGATGAATAAAAGTGCCCCTGTTTTTAATAGTATTTTTAAAAAATGGGCTTTCATTCATCAAAGTTTACCTTCACTAGTAGAAGCGGCAGGCTTTAGCCAATGACTGAATGTGAGGAGTGAAAGAAAGGTCTGAGTCAACTGTGACTCCAAGACATTGGGCATGCGGGGTAGGGTAATGATGGAATTATCGACAGTTATAGAAAATTGGGGGGTGGAGATTTTGGAAGAAGGGGAAAAAATAAGGAGTTCATTTTTGCAGAGATTTAGCTTAAGGTAGTGAGAGGACATCCAAGATGAGATATGAGAAAACAGTTAGTGACACGGGTTAGTAAGGAAGGAGGTAGGTCTGGTGCAGAGAGGTAGATTTGGGTGTCATCGGCATACAAATGATATTAAAACCCATGGGACTTTATTAAGGAACCTAATGATGATGTGTAGATTGAAAAGAGAAGGGGACAGAGCCTTGAGGTACCCCAACAGAAAGTGGTAACGGGGCAGAGGATGCCCCAGAGATGATGAATGTCTGTTTTCCTGTGCGCAGTGGATGTTTTCTTTCATGTAATTAGCAAGAGTCCATGAGCTAGTGACATATGGGATATACATTCCTACCAGGAGGGGCAAAGTTTCCCAAACCTCAAAATACCTATAAATACACCCCTCACCACACCCACAATTCAGTTTTACAAACTTTGCCTCCCGTGGAGGTGGTGAAGTAAGTTTGTGCTAGATTCTTCGTTGATATGCGCTTCGCAGCAGGCTGGAGCCCGGTTTTCCTCTCAGAGTGCAGTGAATGTCAGAGGGATGTGAAGAGAGTATTGCCTATTTGAATACCATGGTCTCCTTCTACGGGATCTATTTCATAGGTTCTCTGTTATCGGTCGTAGAGATTCATCTCTTACCTCCCTTTTCAGATCGACGATATACTCTTATATACCATTACCTCTACTGATTGTCGTTTCAGTACTGGTTTGGCTATCTACTATATGTAGATGAGTGTCCTGGGGTAAGTAAAATCTTATTTTTTGTGACACTCTAAGCTATGGTTGGGCACTTTATATGTAAAGTTCTAAATATATGTCTTTAAACTTATATTTGCCATGATTCAGGATAATCAGTATTCCTTTATAATTCAGACTGTCAGTTTCATTATTTGGGATAATGCATTTTAATTCAATTTATTTTTCATTACCTTGGAAATTTTCAATTGACCATTTTCCCTGCGTGCTGTTAGGCTCGCGGGGGCAGAAAATGTTTCTTTTTATTGCATCATTCTTGGCGCAGACTTTTTTGGCGCAAAAAATTTTTGTCATTTTCGGCGCCGTAGTTGACGCTGGAAGTTGTTTTCTGTAACGTCATTTTTTGACGCATGTGTATTCAGACATTTTTTTCCCGCCAAAAAATGTGGGCGTCGGTTTCGGCGTCAGAGGATGTGGCGTCATACTTGGCGCCAAAAATATGGACGTTGTATTTAGCGCCAATAATGTGGGCGTCATATTTGGCGCCAAAAAATGTGGGCGTATTTGTTCCATTTTTTCCTCACATTATTTAAACCTCACTTTTTTATTGCTTCTGGTTTTTAGAAGCTTATTATTTTGCATTCTTTTCCCATTTCTGAAACTGTCATTTAAGGAATTTGATAATTTTGCTTTAAATATTGTTTTTTTTTCTATTACATATTGCAAGATTTCACTGTTCCTGTTTCAAAAATGTTCTAAGGGATTCCTGTTGACTGAGTTCAGTCCTACCAAAGCTAAGTTCATTTATTTTAAAATGTTATGAATGTTTTTCTTTAGCTATGGTTTGTAATAAGTTATCATGATAAACTTTTACATGCAGATTCCGTTAGTATTTATGCTTTATATATTTGCTATTCTTTCTACATCTTATGTACAAGAATTACTTAGAAGATTTATAAGACTATTTTTCTGATTCTATTTTAAAGGCTTTGTCTGACATCGTGCCTTCTAATAAAATTTTTAGGTCTTTTTCAAACTTCTTTTTTAATTATTGAAGTTTCAAATGACCAACAACATAATGATTTATCCTTCTCTGATGATGTTTTTTCGCATTCAGAATTTTCTTCATCAGATATTGACACTAACAAATCCACCTTTTTATTTTTTTTATTAAAGTACATTTGTTCTTTGTTGAAAAGGTGTTGATTATTTTGGATATTAAGGTAATTAGTTCTTTCAAGACTAACTAACATTTTATTTCTGCTTATTTATTCTTCTGTATTTTCAGAGGTTTTTTTCCAGTTCCTCATACTAGGGAATGGAATAGGCTGAGAATCTTCTTTTATTCCTTCTTTAAAGGTTTTAAACTATATTCTTTGCCGGCAGTTCATTTCAATTTTGAAGGTTCTCCAATTTAATGGGGCTATCTCTACTTCTGCTAATTATGCTATTGTTTCTATAGCAAAATAGTATTTATTTTTCCTTTAGATGGTTGTATCTTATTTAAGGAAAATTATTTATTTTCAGGTACTTTTCTTGGACCTGTGATTTATTTGAATTTGCAATTGCAATTTGCAATTGCTTCATTTTTTCTGTTTACTTTAAAATCAAGTATCAGATTATGATTTATTTTAGCATTGTTAAGGACAAAATCTACTAGACTAAGTGCTGTTGCATTTGTCTTGTTGTTTTGCTTTTGTTGATTATGTAAGTCCAGTGTGTTGACTGGTCCTTTAACTGGGTTATCATTCTAATATTTTTCATTTGTGTCTTCATTTTATTGAATATTTTTGCAAATGAGGTTTATTCTATGTCTTTTGCTGTTTTAGCTAGAAGAATTTTGTGATTTCTAAAAAATCCATATATTTTTTTTTTTCTAAGATAATCAATTATTTGGTTTATAATTGGATTCAATTCTTAACTGTTACTCTGGGCTTCAAGATTGAGTTCCAAGACTAAACTTTAAGCTTATATTAGTTTGGTTGTTCTTATTAAGGAACAATTTCCCAAGTAACATGTTTTTAATTGGAAATTTTTTTCATTCATTTTTTTTTAAATTTGTTGTTTTGCAAATTTCTTTGATTTTGGATACAGAATAAAGTTCAGAGTAAAACCGTCTGTGAGAAGTCTTTTTTCTCTTTGATATTCCAGCTATTCCAGTAAGGCTAACACTTTTAGTGTGTTTCGGTCCTATATATTTTGGAATAATGTTGAAGCGTGGCTGATCACCCATTGGGGCTCAAGTGCTGCTCAGACCTGGAATCTTCTGGGGTATTTCTTCCAGTTCCATTTTTAGGAACTGGGTTTTGGGGTTTTATTCAAACCTATTCATTGTTAAAAAGATAGAAAATCTTTTTGTTATATAAATGTCTCATGTATAAATGGTCTATTCTGCCTTTTGTTGGTCAGTGATGGCATTATTTGTTTTCATTAGATACAATAAATGCATATCTTCATTTTCTGTTTTCATTCAGATTATTTTCTGAGGCTGTGGAATCTCATATGATTCAACTTTGTTCTTTCAGGACATAGTTAGAGGATCTTTTTTTCAAAAGCTCTTGATTCCTCACACAAGGGTCATCTTTTTTTTTAGGTTTCCAGATAGTTTGTGTCACTGTCTTTGTCTCTATCAGACAAGGGACAATTTTATTGGGTTCCGTCTGTCGGTACCTTTAATCTCTATTATTTCCTTCAATTGCTATATATGCATAGAAGTTTTAGGTCTTATGGCCATAGCATTGGATTCAATTCCCTTTGCTCATTTTCAATAGAGATAACCTCTTCCAGTTTTTTATGCTAAATTATGGTGCAGGGATTCTAGGATTTTACATTTTAAATCTTCAAATCTTAATATTTATCTATCTTGATTTGGTGGTTAAGATCACCATCATTTAGTTCTACAGGTCTCTTCGTTTCTTTCAACCTGGGCCATGATCTTTACAGATGTGAGTCTTTTCTCCAACATAGGTGTGTCCGGTCCACGGCGTCATCCTTACTTGTGGGACATTCCCCCCCCCAACAGGAAATGGCAAAGAGCCCAGCAAAGCTGGTCACACGATCCCTCCTAGGCTCCGCCTACCCCAGTCATTCTCTTTGCCGTTGCACAGGCAACATCTCCACGGAGATGGTTAAGAGTTTTTTGGTGTTTAAATGTAGTTTTTATCCTTATCCGAATCTGGTTTCCCTCCAACTGACTGCTTGGAGATTGAACGCTTGATTTTATCAAAGCGTGGGTTTTCAGATTCTGTTATAGATACTCTTATTCAGGCTAGAAAGCCTGTAACTAGAAAAATTTACCATAAAATATGGAAAAAATATATCTGTTGGTGTGAATCTAAAGGATTCCCATGGAACAAGATAAAAATTCCTAAGATTCTATCCTTTCTACAAGAAGGTTTGGAGAAAGGATTATCTGCAAGTTCTCTGAAGGGACAGATCTCTGCTTTATCTGTTTTACTTCACAAAAAGCTGGCAGCTGTGCCAGATGTTCAAGCTTTTGTTCAGGCTCTGGTTAGGATCAAGCCTGTTTACAGACCTTTGACTCCTCCCTGGAGTCTAAATCTAGTTCTTTCAGTTCTTCAGGGGGTTCCGTTTGAACCCTTACATTCCGTAGATATTAAGTTATTATCTTGGAAAGTTTTGTTTTTTGCAAGCTGTGGTTCCTTCCGTTTAGGTGACCTGATTTGCTCCCTCCCTTCATCCGTGTCCTAAAGCTTTGGTATTGGTTCCCACAAGTAAGGATGACGCCGTGGACCGGACACACCTATGTTGGAGAAAACAGAATTTATGCTTACCTGATAAATTACTTTCTCCAACGGTGTGTCCGGTCCACGGCCCGCCCTGGTTTTTTAATCATGTCTGATGAATTATTTTCTCTAACTACAGTCACCACGGTATCATATGATTTCTCCTATGCATATTCCTTCTGTACGTCGGTCGAATGACTGGGGTAGGCGGAGCCTAGGAGGGATCGTGTGACCAGCTTTGCTGGGCTCTTTGCCATTTCCTGTTGGGGGGGGAATGTCCCACAAGTAAGGATGAAGCCGTGGACCGGACACACCGTTGGAGAAAGTAATTTGTCAGGTAAGCATAAATTCTGTTTTTGGTTGGGAGGCTGTCTGAGGATCTCTGTCAGCACAAGGGGTTTGGAAATCTCAGGAGGCGAGATTACCATTTGATATTTTAGAACTCCGTGCATTCTCAGAGTTTTTCAGTTAGTTTCTTTTTGTAGAAGAGACGTTTTTTGTTTTCAGACAATATCACTACTATGGTGTATGTCAATCATCAGGGTGGGACTATCAGTTCTTAGGCTCTGACAGCAGTGTCTCGGATATTAGCTTGGGCTAAATCCAGCTCCTATCTAAATTCTGTGTTTTTTTTCCCAGGTATAGATATTTGGAAAGCGGATCATCTCTGTTAATCAAGCTTTATATCCGGGAGAATGGTCTCTCATACCCAGATATGTTTTTCAGATGTGAGCATTTCTAGAAATAGATCTGTTGGCATCTCATCTGAATAAAGAACTTCCCAGGGGCCTATTCAGGTCCGGGGATCCTCAGGCGGAAGTAGTATATGCATTGAAATTTCTTTGGAATTATCTTTTTGCCTATTTCTTTCCGCCTCTAGTTCTTCTTCCAAAGTGATTTCCAAAATTCTTATGGAGTATTTGTTTGTTCTGCTGGTGGCTCCAGCATGGCCTCTCAGGTTTTGGTATGCAGATCTCATTCGGATGGCCAGTTGCCAACCTTGGACACTTCCGTTTAAACCAGACCTTCTTTCTCAAGGCCCATTTTTTCCATCAGGATCTCAAATCATTAAATTTGAAGGGATGGAGATTGAACGATTGATTTTTAGTCATAGAGGTTTCTCTGACTCATTGATTAATACTATGTTTCAGGTTCGTAAATCTGTCTCTAGAAAGATTTGTTATCGAGTCTGGAAGACCTACTTTTCTTGGCATTCTTTTAAAATTCATAGAATTTTATAATTTTTTCAGGTTGGTTTGGATAAGGTTTTGTCTTCAGTTCTTTGATAGGACAAATCTTTACTCTTTCTGTTCTTTTTTTCACAGAAAGATTGCTAATCATCCTGATATTCATTGTTTTGTACAGGCTTTGGTCCGTATCAAGCCTGTCATTAATTCAATATCTCATCTTTGGAGTTTTAATTTGGTGCTGAGGGCTTTACAGGCTCCTCCATTTGAAACTATACATTTTCTGTACATTAAATTACTTTCTTGGAAAAGTATTGTTCCTTTGGTTATTTCTTCTGCTAGAAGAGTTTTTGAGTTATCTGCTCTTTTTTGTGAATATGCTTTTCTGATTTTTTCATCAGGATAAGGCAGTATTACTTCCTGATATTCATCATTTTTGGTTTTGATTTGTATCAAACCTGTCATTAAGCCAATTTCTCCTCCTTTGAGTCTTAATTTGGTTCTGAAGGCTTTTCAGGCTCTTCTATTTGAGCATATGTTTGCTCTGGACATTAATTACTTTCATGGAAAGTATTGTTCTTTTTGGACATCTCTTCAGCTAGAACAGTTTTTGAATTATCTGTTCTTTCTTGTGAATCTCTTTTTTCTGATTTTTTCATCAGGATAAGGTGGTTTTTGCTGTCCTCATTTCAATTCTTACCTAAAGTTGTAAATTCTAACAACATTAGGGAGGACTTATTGTTTTCCTAAGACTTCTTTGGTGAGATTCTTACTTTCTTTGAATATAGTAAGAGTTTTTCAAATTCTATGTTGAAGCTATTCAGATTTCAGATAGACTTCTAGTCTATTTGTTATCTTTTCTGGTTTTAGGAAGGTCAAAAGGATTCTGCCATTTATTTTGGCATCTTGCTTAAACTTTTGATTCATCATACTTATTTGGAGTCGGGTGGATTCCCGCTTCGGAGGATTACGGCTCATTCTACTAGGTAAGTTTCTACTTCCTGTTTTTTTTTTAAGAATGAAGCTTCTGTTGATCAGATTTGCAAAGCAATGACTTGGTCTTCTTTGCATACTTTTACTATGTTCTACCATTTTGATGTTTTATCTTCTTTAGAAGCAGTTTTGGTAGAATGGTACTTCAGGCAGCTGTTTCAGTTTGATTCTTCTGCTTATAATTTCAGTTTTTTTCATTATAAAAATTGAATTTTTTTTTGATTGGGGTAGTGGATTAATTTTTCAGCGGAATTGGCTGTCTTTATTTTCTCCCTCCCTCTCTAGTGACTCTTGCGTGGAAGTTCCACATCTTGGGTATTTATTATCCCATACGTCACTAGCTCATGGACTCTTGCTAATTACATGAAAGAAAACATAATTTATGTAAGAACTTACCTGATAAATTCATTTCTTTCATATTGGCAAGAGTCCATGAGGCCCACCCTTTTTTATGGTGGTTATGATTTTTTTGTATAAAGCACAATTATTCCAATTCCTTATTTGATGCTTTCGCTCCTTTCTTATCACCCCACTTCTTGGCTATTCGTTAAACTGAATTGTGGGTGTGGTGAGGGGTGTATTTATAGGCATTTTGAGGTTTGGGAAACTTTGCCCCTCCTGGTAGGAATGTATATCCCATATGTCACTAGCTCATGGACTCTTGCTAATATGAAAGAAATGAATTTATCAGGTAAGTTCATAAATTATGTTTTTTTCTCTTTATACACGTCTTACCCTGCTTATTGTCAAGACTTTAGAGCAGAAAGTGTTGAAGCTGGCTATTTGATTTGCAGCATTTGCAGGTTACAGTGCAGGACAAGCACAAGTTTCACACTAAAGCTCAAAATCCCTTTGTATTATGTACATCATCAGGAAGTTCCTGTTCTCACTAAGAGAGATGCATACCCTAAAGCAATCATCATAAAACCATCGATCACCAGCATTAGATATTAGCAATGGGTATGAATATGAGGGGAATGCAATTTGAAAATATGCAATATGTCTTTTGTATAAAATGGAAACATTTTGTGATTTGTGCATTAATCTAAACTTGCTGGCTATTTTTCTGTTCTTACTAATTAGCTACCTATGCAGTGTTTTGTTTGTTAGTTTTAGGATTTGTTAAGTGCGCAAAAGATTCATTTATGCACCTGTTTCTGAGATGTATTGAGACTTCCAGAACTAATGGTGTAACAAAGTTGTCTTTCAGCTTTGCCTACACTAGGTTGTGAACTGTTTGATATTTAAGTTGCAGCACTCTGTTTTTTAGCAAAAAAGTCATGTGATTTTTATGAGCAAGATGCAATAAGAGCTCTCTAAGGATTACTTTAAATAGAATAGAAGAATTTTGGTATATAAAGTTGTGTGGCCTTGAATGAGATCTTTATTTGATATATGAGCTGTGACATAGCTTTTGCATGACCAAGATGTGCCTGTAAGCAATGCAGTATGCAGATGGGACTTCACTGAATCAAATCCAGAGTCTGAATGTAAATGTGTTCATTTAGAGGGTAAGGAATAATTCATAAAACATAGGGAAAGCATTACCCTAACATTTTATCCAACCACTAAGCAAATAACTTTATCCATTAAAACAAAAACAAAAAAACACCTTTTTGGGATTGTGAGTATATGAAGATGTGTGTGTGTGTGTATATATACACACACACATATACACACACATATGTAAATATACAGTCAAACCCATTTATCTGATCACCTGTTTTAGCCAAATATTCAATACAGGAACGTTTTGTTTTTTTCTTTTCCACTTACTTTAAAGGGATTTACTATTTTTAGACAAACTGATTAATCAGAAACATTTTTTAAAATTAGTCAAGTTATTTAGACAAAAACCCCACCCACTTTGATTAAACCGACTTTACATTGGTTAGCAGACACAACCAACATTTTGTAGTATTCTGTAGTATTCTGTAAAGTGGCGCCACGATACAGCCACCATTTTGGTGCTTTCTGGCATTAGTTTGGAGCAACATTGTGTAGCTGTAGCAATAGGTTTTTTTTTCATATTTTTATTGGTAAATTAACATATTTATACAGACATGTGACTCATCATAAATCATACAATTTTTCCCCTTTTTTTTTTTTCTTCTTTCCTTCTCATTTAACCAGGTACTATTGTGTCCCTGTTTACTCTCGCTATAACATCATATTCACAGAGTAACATATACCAAATACAGAAAAAAGGAAATCATAAACAGTCCGTTATTAAACAGAAATTATCTAACGGAGATTAAGACTATTTATTAAGTCACCTTTTAATTTTATTTTTATTCATAACCATTCCTCTCTGAGTCTACTTTCCATTATATATAATGTATTTTCAAACCTTGTAATGAGCTCTCTTTGTAACTCTCTATCTTGGCTCTTAATCCAAAACTTCCATTTTTCAAAAAACCTGCTAACGTTTACTTCAACATTAACCCAAATATCATTTTGCTCAATTAAAAATTGCTTCTGTACTATATTTTTCAATGTTTTAAGTGTGGGTGCCCGTTCATTCTTCCACCCTTTCTAAATCAAGTTTCTACTTAGAATTATAAGCATTACTAAAAATAATTTACACTCTATAGCTTCTGTATTCTTAAAGCTTAGAAAAATAACATGTTCCGCCTGTAACAATAATTGCATATTGCAGATTTTGTTAGCCCAATATGATATCATTCTCCAAAATCTCTGTAGTTTTGGGCAGTCCCATAAGCAGTGAATTAAGTTGGCTTTGGCCTTTTTACATTTCACACAGTAAAAATTATTGTGCTCATTTCCCCACTTAGACATTATTTCTGGTGTTATATAAGTCATCCATACTATTTTAATATGTTGTTCCCGTAGGGACATTGCTAATGTAGCTCTTTCTACTACCCTGATACTTTTTAATATGACTTCTGTTGTCAAATTAGGAAAATACATAGCCTTCCATTTAAATGTAAGTTTATCTACTGGATCCTCATATTCTGTGTGATTTAAAATATTATATAGAGGTGAGATAGAGTATTTTTTATTTTTGTATGCGCTAAAGACTGGCAATAAGGCTGAGTATTCCCAGTCTAGCCCATGTAGATTTATAAGTTTTAAACAGTAGTCTCTTAATTGTATATATGCGTAAAAGTGTGTATTCCTGCATTGAAATTGTTCTTTGGATGTCTCAAAATCTATAACCTTTAAGTTATTCTGTTCCCTATTTACCATTTGTATCACTCTCGTTAGCCCATGTTCTTCCCATCTCGAGCCAATATCTGTTGAGAAACCCATTTGGAAATCTTGATTTCCCCTGATTGTAAGATATTTAGATACTGCAAATTTCAGATTCAATTTATTACAAATTTTGTGCCACGCTATTATTGAGTCTTTGAGTACCTTTATTCTTCTAAAATAAAGGGGTAATTTTATTAATTTCCATATGTAGTATATTTTTCAGATAAAGGGGTTTACTTAATTGATTTTCAATTTCTAATATGGAGAAGTGCCCTATGTCCAACATCCAGTCAATTGCTATTTTCCCTGTGGCCACTAGATTATCCCCTTAATGACCGAGGACGTGCAGGGTACGTCCTCAAAAAAAAGGCAGTTAACGCCTGAGGACGTACCCTGCACGTCCTCGGTGTGGAAAGCAGCTGGAAGCGATCCTGCTCGCTTCCAGCTGCTTTCCGGTTATTGCAGTGATGCCTCGATATCGAGGCATCCTGCAATAACCATTTTTAGCCATCCGGTGCAGAGAGAGCCACTCTGTGGCCCTCTCTGCACCGGACATTAACGGCTATGTTCGTTGGTGGGTGGGAGCCGGTGTGGGAGGTGGGTGGCGGCCATCGATGGCCTTTGTGATGCGGAGGGGGGCGGGATCGGGGGCGGGGACGACCGGGGGGACGCGCACGGACGCGCGCACGTGCACGGGGAGGCCGGGCGGGCGCGTGCACGGGGAGGGAGCGGGTGGGAACCACTACGCTACAGAAAGTTTTATCTTATAAGTGGGGATCAAAGGGGTTTATGTATTTGTTTGTTGATCGGTTTGGCTGGGGGGATATTGGACTGTGGGGGGGAAGCTACACTACAGAAACAAATCAAAAAAAATAATAAAAAAAACATTTTTATTTGCAAACTGGGTACTGGCAGACAGCTGCCAGTACCCAAGATGGCCCCAATAAGGCAGAGGGGGAGGGTTAGGGAGCTATTTTGGGGGGATCAGGGAGGTTGGGGGCTAAGGGGGGACCCTACATAGCAGCATATGTAAATATGCTAAAAAAAAAATATATATATTTTTTTTAATACCTTTTATTTTAGTACTGGCAGACTTTCTGCCAGTACTTAAGATGGCGGGGACAATTGTGGGGTGGGGGAGGGAAGAGAGCTGTTTGGGAGGGATCAGGGGGTGGGATGTGTCAGGTGGGAGTCTGATCTCTACACTAAAGCTAAAATTAACCCTGCAAGCTCCCTACAAACGACCTAATTAACCCCTTCACTGCTGGCCATAATACACATGTGATGCGCAGCAACATTTAGCGGCCTTATAATTACCAAAAAGCAACGCCAAAGCCACATATGTCTGCTATTTCTGAACAAAGGGGATCCCAGAGAAGCATTTAAAACCATTTGTGCCATAATTGCACAAGCTGTTTGTAAATAATTTTAGTGAGAAACCTAAAGTTTGAAAAAGTGAACAATTTTTTTTTATTTGATTGCTTTTGGCGGTGAAATGGTGGCATGAAATATACCAAAATGGGCCTAGATCAATACTTGGGGTTGTCTACTACACTACACTAGAGCTAAAATTAACCCTAGAAGCTCCCTACATGCTCCCTAATTAACCCATTCACTGCTGGGCATAATACACGTGTGGTGCGCAGTGGCATTTAGCAGCCTTCTAATTACCAAAAAGCAAAGCCAAAGCCATATATGTCTGCTATTTATGAACAAAGGGGATCCCAGAGAAGCATTTACAACCATTTATTCCATAATTTCATGAGTTGTTTGTAAATAATTTCAGTGAGAAACCTAAAGTTTGTGAAAAAATTTGTGAAAAAGTAAAAAAAAAATTTTATTTGATCGCATTCGGCGGTGAAATGGTGGCATGAAATATACCAAAATGGGCCTAGATCAATACTTTGGGATGTCTTCTAAAAAAAAATATATACATGTCAATGGATATTCACGGATTCCTGAAAGATATTAGTGTCCCAATGTAACTAGCGCTAATTTTGAAAAAAAGTGGTTTGGAAATGGCAAAGTGCTATTTGTATTTATGGCCCTATAACTTGCAAAAAAAGCAAAGAACATGTAAACATTGGGTATTTCTAAACTCAGGACAAAATTTAGAAACTATTTAGCATGGGTGTTTTTTGGTGGTTGTAGATGTGTAACAGATTTTGGGGGTCAAAGTTAGAAAAAGTGTGTTTTTTTTCCATTTTTTCCTCATATTTTATAATATTTTTTATAGTAAATTATAAGATATGATGAAAATAATGGTATATTTTGAAAGTCCATTTAATGGCGAGAAAAACGGTATATAATATGTGTGGGTACAGTAAATGAGTAAGAGGAAAATTACAGCTAAACACAAACACCGCAAAAATGTAAAAATAGCCTTGGTCCCAAACGGACAGAAAATGGAAAAGTGCTGTGGTCATTAAGGGGTTAAATAGCTCTATATCGGGCACGGCCATTCCCAGGAATTTTTTTGGTAGTGACAATTTCCTAAAACTTAGTTTCACTTTTTTCTTGCCCCATAAAAATATTTTAATGGCAGAGTTAATTTTCTTTTTTTCTAAGTTTTTCAGTAGTAAGGGAATATTTTGAAAAATATATAATAGCCGGGGAAATGCTATCATTTTTAATAAATTAATTTTGCCATATAAGGATAAGGGGAGAGTCTCCCATTTCTTAAGAGTATCTGAGAATTTCCTAACCGCTTCCTTTAAATTTAAAGAATACATATCTTCTGGGTCCGCAGAAAATTTTAATCCCAATTAAACCAATGACTGTTTTATTTCTTTAAAAGTTTGTCTATCTGAATCTTTGTTTTTATGTAGCCATAGTACCTCTGATTTATTTTTATTAATTTGATAACCAGCGAATGTGCCAAATTGTTCTACTAATTGGCAAATTAGTTGAAAGTTTTTAGCTGATTATTTAGTAAAAATTAGAAGGTCATCTGCGTATGCTGCTATTTTAACTTCTTTATTCTGAATACTTATTCCTGGTAGACTTGTTCTAAGGATTTTAAGCAATGGCCCCAGAGCGAGGTTAAATGTTAAAGGGGATAAAGGGCATCCCTGCCTCGTCCCTCTCAAGAGGGGAAAGCATGCCGTTATGTTTTTATTTATAATTAGGGATGCTTGTGATTTTTTATATAGTAGCTCGATCATATTATAACACTGACCATTAAATCCGAATTTACATAATGTAGTAAATATATGGTCCCAAACTATGGAGTCAAACGCTTTATGCGCATCGAGTGCTACTATTGCTAAATCTGTTTCTCTTGTTTCCTTAGTATACTTTTTATTGTACCAAACATCTGCTATTGTTAGATATAATTTCCTCAAGTTTAAGTTAGATGATCGTCCCTTCATAAAGCCGATTTGGTCCTGATGGACTAGACCCTCTAAAATTTGTTGAAGTCTATTGGCTATAATGCTTGTTATTATTTTATAATCAATATTCAGAAGTGAAATTGGTCTGTATGATTCTAACAATTGAGGATCTTTCCCTGGTTTTGGTATAATAATAATTGTAGATTCGGTGAAATCTTTAGCCTGGTATACTTTGACCTGTCCAGTATTTATTAAAAAAGAGTGTTAATGTCGGTGTAATTTCGTCTGATAGTATTTTGTAAAATTCTGAGGGAAGCCCATCAGGACCCGCTGCCTTATTATTAGCTAAGCGTTTAATTGTTTGTTTTATTTCTTCTACTGTGATATTTTCATTTAGTTTGTTCAACTGTTCTAATTCAACTTTGGGAACTTCTACCTTTTCCCAGAATTGCTTTTTCTTCTCCTCATCTATGGGGAATGGCAAGTACAGTTTTGCAAAGTATTCATAGAATGCTTTTTGAATCTCTTCTAGATTATTAATCTCTCTGCCTCCCTCTTTTATTTTGGAAATAAATGTAGAGTTCTTTTGATTCTTAACTATTTGTGCCAGGAATCTCCCCGCTCTGTTGCCAAATCTGTAAAATTTTGAATTCCTTTTCATATTTTCTTTAACTTCGTTCTCCGTGAGGAAGTCATCTCTACTCTGCTTTGCCCTAATATATTTTTCCCAGTTAGTCTTGGTTCTGTTGTCCAGGAATTTTGAGTATGCATTCATTAGGGTTTTATTTATTTGCTGTTTCCTAAGGTTTAATTTCTTCTTTAAATTAATTACAAAGGAAATGACTTCCCCACGAAGAACTGCTTTAGCAGTATTCCAGAAAATATTCGTCTTATCTCGGTATCCACTATTAAATCTTTCATATTCTCTCCATTTTTCTTTTAAGAAGTTTATGAATTTAAGATTATTTAGGAGGTATTTTGGAAAAAAGAATGTTCCTAGTTGTTTTACTGGGAGTGCGTTAAGGATAATACTTATAGGAGCATGGTCAGATAGAGTAATCTGTTCTATTTTAGCTTCTTGGACTACCTTAATCAATTTATCTGAAATCAGGAAGAGGTCTATTCTAGACAATGAATGTATTGACCTGGATAAGCATGTAAACTCTCTACCATCAGGGTTCAGTAATCTCCATATATCTTGGATGTTCAGATCATTCCTCAAATTTTTAAGTATTGCACTTTTTCTTTTCCTTCTGGCCCGCATGTTCCCTTCGGCTAACTTATTCTTGGGGCGATATGGTCTTATCTCTTTCTGCCTATCTAGGAGTATATTCAGTGTAATATTGAAGTCTCCTCCTACTATCAAGGAGGTATTTGCGTATGGAATTAGGTGATCCCTTATCTTTTTGCAGAAGCCTGGGTCTTGATTATTGGGTCCATATATGTTGCATAAAATGTAATCCTTCTTATTAATACTGACTTCTAGAATAATAAATCTCTCATCATGGTCTATAATATTTTTATTTATGGTGTATTCTAGAGATTTATTAAATAGAATTGCCACTCCCTTTTTTCTTTTACTACATGGTGTAAAAATTACTTCATTAATCCACCCTCCCTTTAGTTTGACTGCTTCCTCCTTTTTTAGGTGCGTTTCTTGGAGAAAAATTATTTGGGCGCCTAATTTCCTTGCATTTTTCAATATAGCTTTCCTTTTGATAGGGGACGTAATTCCCCCTATGTTCCATGATATCATTTTAAGAGACATTTTATTCTATTCTTATGTCTATTAGCCGACAATGCTACGTTTAATTCCTTAGCCCTTTTAATCCTCCCTTTACCCAAAGTGAAAGTATATGTGAGTTCAGCAATTTTCATTCTAAAATTCTTTAATTCAGAAGATAATAACATCCCGATCTATACAGCTTAATAATAGGATCTGTATCCATAGTTTCCCCCATTTCTATTTTCCTTCCTCACCCCGTCTATTGCCTACATCTTTATTTCCCTCTAGAAAAAGTTTGACTTCTTCTTCCTCTGTAAATAGTTTGTTTCCTTCCATCGTTTGAACATTTATTTTGGCTGGGTATAGTAGCCTAGCTTTCCATCCTGCCTGAATTCGTTTTGTGCATAGTGGTGCCATAATCCGTCTTTTATTAGAGGTTTCAATTGAATAATCGTTAAATAATAATAATTTTTTCCCTTCAAATATTAATTTGTTATTTAATTTTCTGTACGCATTAAATATCTTGATTTTGTCCTGGAAGTCTAACACCTTCATAATAACTGCTCTGTTAATTTGTTCTCCTTTAACTGTCATCCTTACAGGGCCTATTCTGTGGATTCTCTCTACCTTCATTGTGGTCTCATTTTTCTCTATTTTAAGTAGGCTTAACAGTTCATCCTCTGCAAACTTTTTGAGATCTCTATCTTTAATACTCTCTGTTAGGCCTATTAGTCTGATATTATTCCGTCTATTACGGTTTTCAATATTTTCTAGTTTTTCTTTGATTGCTTCTATCTGTGTTGACATACTTTGGGTTAATTGATCTCTTTGTATCTCCCTATCTTCTACGTCAGATACCCTCTGTTCCATATGAGTAAGCCTGGTTGCAAAATGTTTTACTTCATTAGATAGATCGTTTATGCTACTTTGGATTGAATCAAATTTTGGTGTAAAAAGTTAATTAAGTTGTCTAATTAGTTCCTCATTGTTCGTGCCCTGTGTAGTGCTCTCCTCCATCCCTTCTAGAGTCTCTGGGGTGGATTTATTACTTTTTTTTCCCCTGATTTCTATTTCTAGATGACATAGTGGGTGAATTATACTTATTTCTTCTGTTATGTGTGATCAGTCCACGGGTCATCATTACTTCTGGGATATAACTCCTCCCCAACAGGAAATGCAAGAGGATTCACCCAGCAGAGCTGCATATAGCTCCTCCCCTCTACGTCAGTCCCAGTCATTCTCTTGCACCCAACGACTAGATAGGATGTGTGAGAGGACTATGGTGATTATACTTAGTTTTTATGACTTCAATCAAAAGTTTGTTATTTTAAAATAGCACCGGAGCGTGTTATTACTTCTCTGGCAGAGTTTGAGGAAGAATCTGACAGAGATTTTTTACTATGATTTTAACCGGAGTCGTTAAGATCATATTGCTGTTCTCGACCATCTGAGGGAGGTAAAGGCTTCAGATCAGGGGACAGCGGGCAGATGAATCTGCATTGAGGTATGTGGCAGTTTTTATTTTCTGAATGGAATTGATGAGAAAAGCCTGCCATACCGTTAAAATGACATGTATGTATACACTTCAGTATTCTGGGGATGGTATTTCACCGGAACTACTGTGTTAAAGGTCACTAATCCTTTTAATAACTATTCTCATGTTAAACGTTTTTGCTGGAATGTAGAATCGTTTACATTGCTGAGGTACTGTGTGAATAAATGTTTGGGCATTATTTTCCACTTGGCAGTTTTTTGCTTTAATTGTGACAGTTTCGTTTCTCTTCACTGCTGTGTGGGAGAGGGAGGGGCCGTTTTTGGCGCTCTTTGCTACGCATCAAAAAATTCCAGTCAGCTACTTTTATATTTCCTGCATGATCCGGTTCATCTCTGACAGATCTCAGGGGTCTTCAAACTTCTTTGAAGGGAGGTAAATTCTCTCAGCAGAGCTGTGAGAATTCTTATAGTGACTGTGTATAAAAAACGTTGTTTTGTTTTCTTATGTACAAATTTAATTAGTGTTGTTTTTTTTACTAATGGGAACAAACCTTTGCTAAAAGTTGTGTTGTTTTAAAATTTGATGCAATAACTGTTTTTTCAGTTCATTATTTCAACTGTCATTTAATCGTTAGTACCTCTTTGAGGCACAGTACGTTTTTTGCTAAAAAAGATTATAACCAAGTTGTAAGTTTTTTGCTAGTGTGTTAAACATGTCTGACTCAGAGGAAGATATCTGTGTCATTTGTTCCAATGCCAAGGTGGAGCCCAATAGAAATTTATGTACTAACTGTATTGATGCTACTTTAAATAAAAGTCAATCTGTACAATGTGAACAAATTTCACCAAACAGCGAGGGGAGAGTTATGCCGACTAACTCGCCTCACGCGACAGTACCTGCATCTCCCGCCCGGGAGGTGCGTGATATTTTGGCGCCTAGTACATCTGGGCGGCCATTACAGATAACATTACAAGATATGGCTACTGTTATGACTGAAGTTTTGTCTAAATTACCTGAACTAAGAGGCAAGCGTGATCACTCTGGGGTGAGAACAGAGTGCGCTGACAATGCTAGGGCCATGTCTGATACTGCGTCACAGCTCGCAGAGCATGAGGACGGAGAGCTTCATTCTGTGGGTGACGGTTCTGATCCAAACAGATTGGACTCAGATATTTCAAATTTTAAATTTAAATTGGAGAACCTCCGTGTACTACTAGGGGAGGTCTTAGCAGCTCTCAACGATTGTAACACTGTTGCAATACCAGAGAAACTGTGTAGGTTGGATAAATACTTTGCGGTACCGGCGAGTACTGACGTTTTTCCTATACCTAAGAGACTAACTGAAATTGTTACTAAGGAGTGGGATAGACCCGGTGTGCCGTTCTCACCCCCTCCAATATTTAGAAAGATGTTTCCAATAGACGCCACCACTCGGGACTTATGGCAAACGGTCCCCAAGGTGGAGGGAGCAGTTTCTACTTTAGCTAAGCGTACCACTATCCCGGTGGAGGATAGCTGTGCTTTCTCAGATCCAATGGATAAAAAATTAGAGGGTTACCTTAAGAAAATGTTTGTTCAACAAGGTTTTATATTACAACCCCTTGCATGTATCGCGCCGATTACGGCTGCGGCAGCATTTTGGATTGAGTCGCTTGAAGAGAACCTTAGTTCCTCTACGCTAGACGACATTACGGACAGGCTTAGAGTCCTTAAACTAGCTAATTCTTTCATTTCGGAGGCCGTAGTACATTTAACCAAACTTACGGCTAAGAACTCAGGATTCGCCATACAGGCACGCAGGGCACTGTGGCTAAAATCCTGGTCAGCTGATGTTACTTCTAAGTCCAAATTACTTAATATACCTTTCAAGGGGCAGTCCTTATTCGGGCCCGGTTTGAAAGAAATTATCGCTGACATTACGGGAGGTAAGGGCCACGCCCTACCTCAAGACAAGGCCAAAGCTAAGGCTAGACAGTCTAATTTTCGTCCCTTTCGGAATTTCAAAACAGGAGCAGCATCAACCTCCACTGCACCAAAACAGGAAGGAGCTGTTGCTCGTTACAGGCAAGGCTGGAAACCTAACCAGTCCTGGAACAAAAGCAAGCAGGCCAGGAAACCTGCTGCTGCCCCAAAGACAGCATGAACCGAGAGCCCCCGATCCGGGACCGGATCTAGTAGGGGGCAGACTCTCTCTCTTCGCCCAGGCCTGGGCAAGAGATGTTCAGGATCCCTGGGCACTAGAGATCATATCTCAGGGATACCTTCTAGACTTCAAATTATCTCCCCCAAGAGGGAGATTTCATCTGTCAAGGTTGTCAACAAACCAGATAAAGAAAGAAGCGTTTCTACGCTGCGTACAAGATCTGTTAACAATGGGAGTGATCCATCCGGTTCCGTGGTCGGAACAAGGACAAGGGTTCTACTCAAACCTGTTTGTGGTTCCCAAAAAAGAGGGAACTTTCAGGCCAATCTTAGATTTAAAGACTCTAAACAAATTCCTAAGAGTTCCATCGTTCAAAATGGAAACTATTCGGACAATCTTACCCATGATCCAGGAGGGTCAGTACATGACCACAGTGGATTTAAAGGATGCTTACCTTCACATACCGATCCACAAAGATCATCACCGGTATCTAAGGTTTGCCTTCTTAGACAGGCACTACCAGTTTGTAGCTCTCCCATTCGGATTGGCTACGGCTCCAAGAATCTTCACAAAGGTTCTGGGTGCCCTTCTAGCGGTACTAAGACCGCGAGGGATTTCGGTAGCTCCGTACCTAGACGACATTCTAATACAAGCTTCAAGCTTTCAAACTGCCAAGTCTCATACAGAGTTAGTTCTGGCATTTCTAAGGTCGCATGGATGGAAAGTGAACGAAAAGAAGAGTTCTCTCTTTCCTCTCACAAGAGTTCCATTCTTGGGGACTCTTATAGATTCTGTAGAAATGAAGATTTACCTGACAGAAGACAGGTTAACAAAACTTCAAAATGCATGCCGCGTCCTTCATTCCATTCAACACCCGTCAGTAGCTCAATGCATGGAGGTGATCGGCTTAATGGTAGCGGCAATGGACATAGTACCTTTTGCACGCCTACACCTCAGACCGCTGCAATTATGCATGCTAAGTCAGTGGAATGGGGATTACTCAGATTTGTCCCCTACTCTGAATCTGAATCAAGAGACCAGAAATTCTCTTCTATGGTGGCTTCATCGGCCACACCTGTCCAGGGGAATGCCATTCAGCAGGCCAGACTGGACAATTGTAACAACAGACGCCAGCCTACTAGGTTGGGGCGCTGTCTGGAATTCTCTGAAGGCTCAGGGACTATGGAATCAGGAGGAGAGTCTCCTTCCAATAAACATTCTGGAATTGAGAGCAGTTCTCAATGCCCTTCTGGCTTGGCCCCAGTTAATGACTCGGGGGTTCATCAGGTTTCAGTCGGACAACATCACGACTGTAGCTTACATCAACCATCAGGGAGGGACAAGAAGCTCCCTAGCAATGATGGAAGTATCAAAGATAATTCGCTGGGCATAGTCTCACTCTTGCCACCTGTCAGCAATCCACATCCCGGGAGTGGAGAACTGGGAGGCGGATTTCTTGAGTCGCCAGACTCTTCATCCGGGGGAGTGGGAACTTCATCCGGAGGTCTTTGCCCAAATACTTCGACGTTGGGGCAAACCAGAGATAGATCTCATGGCGTCTCGCCAGAACGCCAAACTTCCTCGCTACGGGTCCAGATCCAGGGATCCGGGAGCAGTTCTGATAGATGCTTTGACAGCACCTTGGAACTTCAGGATGGCTTATGTGTTTCCACCCTTCCCGCTGCTTCCTCGATTGATTGCCAAAATCAAACAGGAGAGAGCATCAGTAATTCTAATAGCACCTGCTTGGCCACGCAGGACTTGGTATGCAGATCTAGTGGACATGTCATCCTGTCCGCCTTGGTCTCTACCTCTAAGACAGGACCTTCTGATACAGGGTCCATTCAAACATCAAAATCTAACTTCTCTGAAGCTGACTGCTTGGAAATTGAACGCTTGATTTTATCAAAACGTGGTTTTTCTGAGTCGGTTATTGATACCCTGATTCAGGCTAGGAAGCCTGTTACCAGAAGGATTTACCATAAAATATGGCGGAAATACCTATACTGGTGCGAATCCAAAGGTTACTCCTGGAGTAAGGTTAGGATCGCTAGGATATTGTCTTTTCTACAAGAAGGTTTAGAAAAGGGTTTATCAGCTAGTTCATTAAGGGACAGATTTCAGCTCTGTCCATCTTGTTACACAGATGTCTGTCAGAAAATCCAGACGTCCAGTCCTTTTGTCAGGCTTTAGCTAGGATCAAGCCTGTGTTTAAAGCTGTTGCTCCACCATGGAGTTTAAACTTAGTTCTTAACGTTTTACAGGGTGTTCCGTTTGAACCCCTTCATTCCATTGATATAAAAATGTTATCTTGGAAAGTTCTGTTTTTAATGGCTATTTCCTCGGCTCGAAGAGTCTCTGAGTTATCAGCCTTACATTGTGATTCCCCTTATCTGATTTTTCACTCAGACAAGGTAGTTCTGCGTACTAAACCTGGGTTCTTACCTAAGGTAGTCACTAACAGGAACATCAATCAAGAGATTGTTGTCCCATCCTTGTGTCCAAATCCTTCTTCAAAGAAGGAACGTCTTTTACACAATCTGGATGTAGTTCGTGCCCTCAAGTTCTACTTGCAGGCAACTAAAGATTTTCGCCAAACTTCTTCCTTGTTTGTCGTTTACTCTGGACAGAGGAGAGGTCAAAAAGCTTCTGCTACCTCTCTCTCTTTTTGGCTTCGTAGCATAATACGTTTAGCCTATGAGACTGCTGGACAGCAGCCTCCTGAAAGAATTACAGCTCACTCCACTAGAGCTGTGGCTTCCACTTGGGCCTTTAAGAATGAGGCCTCTGTTGAACAGATTTGCAAGGCTGCATCTTGGTCTTCGCTTCATACTTTTTCCAAATTTTACAAATTTGACACTTTTGCTTCTTCGGAGGCTATTTTTGGGAGAAAGGTTCTTCAGGCAGTGGTTCCTTCTGTATAATGAGCCTGCCTATCCCTCCCGTCATCCGTGTACTTTTGCTTTGGTATTGGTATCCCAGAAGTAATGATGACCCGTGGACTGATCACACATAACAGAAGAAAACATAATTTATGCTTACCTGATAAATTCCTTTCTTCTGTTGTGTGATCAGTCCACGGCCCGCCCTGTTTTAAGGCAGGTAAATATCTTTTAAATTATACTCCAGTCACCACTTCACCCTTGGTTACTCCTTTCTCGTTGTTTCTTGGTCGAATGACTGGGACTGACGTAGAGGGGAGGAGCTATATGCAGCTCTGCTGGGTGAATCCTCTTGCATTTCCTGTTGGGGAGGAGTTATATCCCAGAAGTAATGATGACCCGTGGACTGATCACACAACAGAAGAAAGGAATTTATCAGGTAAGCATAAATTATGTTTTTTAGTCATATATTTATCCATCTATATATATATATATATATATATATATTTATATATATATACATATATGTCTACCCATACACATATATGTGTGTGTACGTGTGCGTGCTTCTATCTTTGTGAGAAGTGCGTGTATCAAAGTGGTTGTTACCCTTTAATTAACATAGATTACAATCACCATTAAGTGTAAGAAAAGACAAAAAAAAAAAAAAAAAAACAACACCAAAAACAATCCAACCGTAAGTACTGCGGATTCTTTAAACTAGGTTTCCCTAAGAACGGTCAGATCTTTATAGCCTGGGTACCTCTGTCTATGGTTTAATTTCTTTAATTTTTTTTTTGTAGGGATCTATAAGTTTTGCATAGGTGTCTCTGATAGAGTATTTCTGTTTGAGCCTCTGCTTACTCTACTCATTCACAGCCTTTTATCTGTGATGATACCAGACCTAAATATATTTCAAGATTTTTCCAACCGTTTATCCAGAACAACACTGTTAAGGGGTATTACAAATTTTTCCCAGACATATTTCATTAGATCGGTTTCGCTCTTCTCCTAGATTTACCTTTCTATACACACTATATTCTGATCTAACTTTAACCAATAACCACATTCATAAACAATATGATACTTCCCCACCAAGTTGTTGCATTGATATCAATGTAAAAGTTTTACACTAAAAGTTATATCTTTTGACCAGAAAATATGAGTAACATTATAATTCAGGCCCCTTTGTTAATATAACTTTTGCAGACGGTCTGTTTTTATTTTAATCTCACAGTCTATCTTTATTCGCCCCAGATGCTTCTCATATTTTATCCACTTAATGTCCAGAATGGGGCTCCACTTGTTTCGCCTGTAAGTTTTCCTTAGGAGAGAATTAAATTAGGGTTAGATTAATTTTGGTTTTATTGCCTCTTTTGAGGAGTGTTAGTCCACTTATGTCCCCTTTTCCCTCACAGATCCAAAAGTTATTCCTTTAAAATATCTGCAATATATAAAAACTTTAGAGGGCTCCTTTATATTAATTTCCTAAAGAGGAGAAAGATAAGAAACTTAATCTATGCAGTCCTTCACTTTGGGGGGGCCAAGCCCTTCTTGTATCACTCGATTTTAATAATCCTCAATGGAAAGCAGCCGTCTAGCTGTATGGGCCAAAGTTAAGTTCACTTTCTTTACAGGTTGCCTGCAGCGTTATTTCGCCTGTGGATTGTCCAACTAGGGTAACATTATGGGACAGACTAAGGATTGTGTCCAGTGTTCTTTAACTTGATGCTGTCCGTTTTACTAGTCCACAGCAGGGGGGAGTATTATTATGGGTAATATGTCGCAGGTCCTGAGCCCTACATATAGCAGGTAATCCCACTTTCCACACCTAGGGATTCTGCACCCAGTTTACCCCGTCTGCTTATACTCCCAGACCTACTGCAATGTTTACTCCCACGTCGGTACCTATTGCCTTTTATTCTATTTAACGTTCATATATAAAAAAAAAAAGCAGGGTACTTATCTGTTAATCCTGGTGTCTGTTTCCATTGCGTGGAGTCCCAGTCTGTCCCTTCTACCCTCTATGCAACAGTGTACCTGCACTGTAGTTCCAACACCTTCCTTCACTTGACGGCGGTTTATCCAGGTTCCGCGCTGGGGCCAGCCTGCGGTTCTTTTAAACTGGGACTCCTGATCGTGGCTTGGTATAGCCAAGTGATACTCCGGTATTCCAAGCCCGCGTAGTCCGGGCGGGCTTTCTGACTTGGCGTGTTGATATCTGGTGTCGGTTTGTGCACTCTCACCCCTCCTGCACTCTCCGATCTCTCGCCTGTCCTTTGCCGTTGTATCCCTCCTTGCTGTTTGGTCTCGGCATATACCTGCAAATGCCTAGAGAAGCAAACTCTGGTACTTGGCTAGTTTGCCGATGTTTCCTTACAGACGCTGTATTGCGCGCCTGTACACCTGACCACTTCCGCCGGAAGCCCTCCCGTAGCAACAGGTTTTAAAACAACCAAGAACTACAGTAATTCACAACACTTATTTCCTTTTAAAAAAATAAAAATACTTATACTTTATAATGTATGTTTCATAGCAATGTGTTGTATATCAATAGAACCGGAATGTGAATATTTTAAAAATAGGAAAAAGCGGGAATTTCAAGAATACTATTCTCTACTTGTAGACCTTGGTTCAAATTGTACTTGGGTCAATACAAGTAGTTGTACTTAAGCATAAACATAAATGAACTGATATGGTTCACCCACTAAATAAGTTTACACAAAAGTATGTTTTTTTCACATAAGGAAAGGATATTAGTTCCTAGTATTTTCAAAATATCAATTGACATAAACTATATCTTTTATTTAATATTACTAAGAAAGCAAAACAAACCATCCCCTTTTAATGAGCTCACATTTTGTTTTGCAATACTTAACGATAAATACTTTTATTTAACCAATATTCAAAGAATTGATCCATACCTTCAAGGGAAATTTTAGGGGGGGATTTGCACAGCCTATATTGGTTCTGTTAGGTGACTGCTAGATAATTCCTTTACTATATTATATTTATATTTGCTATATATTACAGCTAATTCATTTTCTATTGAGGGAAGCTTCTGTTTACTAATGTATAATTTGTAACTATCTTAGCCTAAAATATAACTTATGTGAAGCCTGATATATGTGAGACGTTCCCCTCCCTACCTATCCCAGGATAGATACATTGTTACAGTATCCCACAAAAGTGAGTACACTCCGCACATTTTTGTAAATATTTTTTTATACCTTTTCATGTGACAACACTGATGAAATTACCCTTTGCTACAATGTAAAGTAGTCAATGTACAGCCTGTATAACAGTGTAAATTTGCTGTCCCCTCAAAATAACTCAACACACAGCCATTAATGTCTAAACTGTTGGCAACAAAAGTGAGTACACCCCTAAGTGGAAATGTCCAAATTGGGCCAAAGTGTGTGGCCACCATTATTTTCCAGCACTGCCTTAATCCTCTTTGGTATAGAGTTCACCAGAGCTTCACAGGTTGCCACTGGAGTCCTCTTCCACTCCTCCATTACGACATCACAGAGCTGGTGGATGTTATAGACCTTGCACTCCCCCACCTTCTGTTTGAGGATGCCCCACAGATGCTCAATAGGTTTTAGGTCTAGAGACATGCTTGGCCAGTCCATATCCTTTACCCTAAGCTTCTTTAGCAAGGCAGTGGTCATCTTGGAGGTGTGTTTGGGGTCGTTATGTTGCAATACTGCCCTGCTGCCCAATCTCCGCTTCATACTACTTCAGTATGTTACAATATATGTTGGCATTCATGGTTCCCTCAATGAACTGTAGCTCCCCAGTGCTGGCAGCACTCACGCAGGCCCAGACCATGACACTCCCACCACCATGCTTGACTGTAGGAAAGACACACTTGTATTTGTACTCCTCACCTGGTTGCCACCACACGCACTTGACACCATCCTAACCAAATAAATTTATCTTAGTCTCATCTGACCACAGGACATGATTCCAGTAATCCATGTCCTTAGTCTTCAGCAAGCTGTTTGCGGGTATTCTTTTGCATCATCTTTAGAAGAAGCTTCCTTTTGGGACGACATACATGCAGACCAATTTAATGCAGTGTGCGGCGTATGGTCTGAGCACTGACAGGCTGACCCCCCATCCCTTCAACCAATGCAGCAATGCTGGCAGCACTCATACATCTATTTCCCAAAGACAACCTGTGGATATGACACTGAGCATGTGCACTCAACTTCTTTGGTCGACTATGGCAAGGCCTGTTCTGAGTGGAACCTGTCCTGTGAAACTGCTGTATGGTCTTGCCCACCGTGCTGCAGCTCAGTTTCAGGGTCTTGGCAATTTTCTTATAGCTTAGGCCATCTTTATTTAGAGCAACAATTCTTTTTTTCAGATCCTCAGAGAGTTCTTTGCTATGAGGTGCCATGTTGAACTTCCAGTGACCAGTATGAGAGCGATAACACCAAATTTAACACACCTGCTCCCCATTCACACCTGAAACCTTGTAACACTAACAAGTCACATGACACCGGGGAGGAAAATGGCTAATTGGGCCCAATTTGGACATTTCAACTTAGGGGTGTACTGACTTTTGTTGCCAATGGTTTAGACATTAATGGCTGTGTTTTTAGTTTTTTTTTGAGGGGACAGCAAATTTACACTGATATACAGGCTGTACACTCACTACTTTAGATTGTAGCAAAGTGTCATTACATCAGAGTTGTCACATGAAAAGATATAATTAAATATTTACAAAAATGTGAGGGGTGTTCTCACTTTTGTGAGATACTGTATTTAAATGTGATTTTATACCGCAGAACAATTCTTTTTTATTTATTTATTTTTTTATTGTATAGCAGGGCAGCAAGATCTTGCTTTCTGTTTTGCTGTCTTTTATCAATACTAAATAAAAGTTATATTTCTCCAACATTGGTGTGTCCGGTCCACGGCGTCATCCTTACTTGTGGGATATCTCTTCCCCAACAGGAAATGGCAAAGAGTCCCAGCAAAGCTGGCCATATAGTCCCTCCTAGGCTCCGCCCACCCCAGTCATTCTCTTTGCCGTTGCACAGGCAACATCTCCACGGAGATGGTTAAGAGTTTTTTGGTGTTTAAATGTAGTTTTTATTCTTCTATCAAGTGTTTGTTATTTTAAAATAGTGCTGGTATGTACTATTTACTCTGAAACAGAAAAGGATGAAGATTTCTGTTTGTGAGAGGAAGATGATTTTAGCAGACAGTAACTAAAATCGATTGCTGTTTCCACATAGGACTGTTGAGATGAAGTAACTTCAGTTGGGGGAAACAGTTAGCAGACTTTTCTGCTTAAGGTATGACTAGCCATATTTCTAACAAGACCATGTAATGCTGGAAGGCTGTCATTTCCCCTCATGGGGACCGGTAAGCCATTTCCTTAGTCAAACAAACAGAATAAAGGGCTTAATATGGGCTAAAAAACTGGTAGACATTTTTATGGGCTAAAAAACTGGTAGACATTTTTATGGGCTAAATCGATTGCTTTATTTGGGCATTTTATTCATATTTATGCTGACAATTCGCATTTATAAACTTGGGGAACGTTTATTAAACGGCAGGCACTATGTTAGACACTTTTTCCAGTCAGGGGGCCTTCCTAGTTGTAGACTGAGCCTCATTTTCGCGCCATTACTGCGCAGTTGTTTTTTGAGAGCAGGGCATGCATATGCATGTGTGAGGATCTGAAATTTGCTGGAAAAGCTTCTAGAAGGCGTCAATTGGTATCGTATTCCCCTCTGGGCTTGGTTAGGTCTCAGCAAAGGCTATAGCTGGGACTGTATAGGGGTTAAATTTGTAAACGGCTCCGGTTCCGTTATTTTGGTAATTTTTGAACAATTCCTTCATACTTTTTCACATATTCAGTAATAAAGTGTTTTCTGTTTAAAATTTAAAGAGACAGTAACGGTTTTGTTTTAAAACGTTTTTTGTGCTTTGTTGACAAGTT
Organism: Bombina bombina; assembly: GCF_027579735.1. Lineage (NCBI taxonomy): Eukaryota > Metazoa > Chordata > Amphibia > Anura > Bombinatoridae > Bombina > Bombina bombina. Next base: position 1,004,386,237 of record NC_069503.1, read on the forward strand.
TAAGCCTGTTTAACATGTCTGTGCCTTCGGATAAGCTATGTTCTATATGTATGAAAGCCAATGTGTCTCCCCATTTAAATTTATGTGATAATTGTGCCATAGCGTCCAAACAAAGTAAGGACAGTACTGCCACAGATAATGAAATTGCCCAAGATGATTCCTCAGATGAGGGGAGTAAACATGATACTACATCATCTCCTACTGTGTCTACAACAGTTTTGCCCACACAGGAGGCCCCTAGTACATCTAGCGCGCCAATGCTTATTACCATGCAACAATTAACGGCTGTAATGGATAACTCCATAGCAAATATTTTATCCAAAATGCCTACTTATCAGAGAAAGCGCGATTGCTCTGTTTTAAACACTGAAGAGCAGGAGGGCGCTGATGATAATTGTTCTGTCATACCCTCACACCAATCTGAAGGGGCCATGAGGGAGGTTTTGTCAGATGGGGAAATTTCAGATTCAGGAAAAATTTCTCAACAAGCTGAACCTGATGTTGTGACATTTAAATTTAAATTAGAACATCTCCGCGCACTGCTTAAGGAGGTGTTATCTACTCTGGATGATTGTGACAACTTGGTCATTCCAGAGAAATTATGCAAGATGGACAAGTTCCTAGAGGTTCCGGTGCACCCCGACGCTTTTCCTATACCCAAGCGGGTGGCGGACATAGTAAATAAGGAGTGGGAAAAGCCCGGCATACCTTTTGTTCCCCCCCCCTATATTTAAGAAATTATTTCCTATGGTCGACCCCAGAAAGGACTTATGGTAGACAGTCCCTAAGGTCGAGGGGGCAGTTTCTACTCTAAACAAACGCACTACTATTCCTATCGAAGATAGTTGTGCTTTCAAAGATCCTATGGATAAAAAATTGGAGGGTTTGCTTAAAAATATTTTTGTACAGCAAGGTTACCTTCTACAACCCATTTCGTGCATTGTTCCTGTCACTACAGCAGCGTGGTTCTGGTTCGAGGAACTAGAAAACTCGCTTAGTAGAGAGACTCCATATGAGGAGGTTATGGACAGAGTTCACGCACTTAAGTTGGCTAACTCTTTTATTTTAGATGCCGCTTTGCAATTAGCTAGATTAGCGGCGAAAAATTCAGGGTTTGCTATCGTGGCGCGCAGAGCGCTTTGGCTAAAGTCTTGGTCAGCGGATTTGTCATCCAAGACAAAATTGCTTAGCATCCCTTTCAAAGGTAAAACTCTATTTGGACCAGAATTGAAAGAGATTATTTCAGACATCACTGGCGGAAAGGGCCACGCCCTTCCACAAGATAGGCCTTTCAAGGCCAAAAATAAGTCTAATTTTCGTTCCTTTCGCAATTTCAGGAACGGACCGGCCTCTAATTCTGCATCCTCTAAGCAAGAGGGTAATGCCTCACAACCCAAACCAGCCTGGAAACCGATGCAAGGCTGGAACAAGGGTAAGCAGGCCAAGAAGCCTGCCGCTGCTAACAAAACAGCATGAAGGAGTAGCCCCCGATCCGGGACCGGATCTAGTGGGGGGCAGACTCTCTCTCTTTGCTCAGGCTTGGGCAAGAGATGTTCAGGATCCCTGGGCGCTAGAAATAGTTTCTCAGGGTTATCTCCTGGAATTCAGGGAACTATCCCCAAGGGGAAGGTTCCACATGTCTCACTTATCCTCAAACCAAATAAAGAGACAGGCGTTCTTACATTGTGTAGAAGACCTGTTAAAGATGGGAGTGATACACCCAGTTCCAATAAAGGAACAAGGAATTGGATTTTATTCCAATCTGTTCGTAGTTCCCAAAAAAAGAGGGAACTTTCAGACCAATTTTGGATTTGAAGATCCTAAACAAATTTCTCAGGGTACCATCGTTCAAGATGGAAACCATTCGAACGATTCTACCCACTATCCAGGAAAGTCAATTTATGACTACCGTGGATCTAAAGGATGCGTACCTACATATTCTTATCCACAAAGAACATCATCAGTTCCTAAGGTTCGCTTTTCTGGACAAGCATTACCAGTTTGTGGCCCTCCCATTCGGGTTAGCCACTGCTCCAAGGATTTTCACAAAGGTACTAGGGTCCCTTCTAGCGGTTTTAAGACCGAGGGGCATTGCAGTAGTACCTTACTTGGACGACATTCTAATACAAGCGTCGTCCCTGTCAAAAGCAAAGGCTCATACAGACATCGTTCTGGCCTTTCTCAGATCACACGGATGGAAGTGTCTTGTGTCTCCGTCGACAAGAGTTCCCTTCTTGGGAACAATAATAGATTCCTTAGAAATGAGGATTTTTCTGACAGAGGTCAGAAAGTCAAAACTTCTAAGCACTTGTCAAGTTCTTCATTCTGTTCCTCGTCCTTCCATAGCGCAGTGCATGGAAGTAGTAGGGTTGATGGTTGCAGCAATGGACATAGTTCCTTTTGCACGAATTCATCTAAGACCATTACAACTGTGCATGCTCAGACAGTGGAATGGGGACTATACAGACTTGTCTCCAATGATTCAAGTAGATCAGAAGACCAGAGATTCACTCCGTTGGTGGCTGACCCTGGACCATCTGTCTCAGGGAATGAGCTTCCGCAGACCAGAGTGGGTCATTGTCACGACCGACGCCAGTCTAGTGGGCTGGGGCGCGGTCTGGGAATCCCTGAAACCTCAGGGTCTATGGTCTCGGGAAGAGTCTCTTCTCCCGATAAACATTCTGGAACTGAGAGCGATATTCAATGCTCTCAGGGCTTGGCCTCAACTAGCAAAGGCCAGATTCATAAGGTTCCAATCAGACAACATGACGACCGTTGCGTATATCAATCATCAGGGGGGAACAAGGAGTTCCCTGGAGATGAAAGAAGTGACCAAAATAATTCAATGGGCGGAGGATCACTCCTGCCACCTGTCTGCGAGCACCTGTCTGCGATCCACATCCCAGGTGTGGAAAACTGGGAGGCGGATTTTCTGAGTCGTCAGACATTCCATCCGGGGGAGTGGGAACTCCATCCGGAGATCTTTTCCCAAATAACTCAATTATGGGGCATTCCAGACATGGATCTGATGGCGTCTCGTCAGAACTTCAAGGTTCCTTGCTACGGGTCCAGATCCAGGGATCCCAAGTAGATGCACTAGTAGCACATTGGACCTTAAACCTAGCTTATGTATTTCCACCGTTTCCTCTCATTCCCAGGCTGGTAGCCAGGATCAATCAGGAGAGGGCCTCGTGATCTTGATAGCTCCTGCGTGGCCACGCAGGACTTGGTATGCAGACCTGGTGAATATGTCATCGGTTCCACCATGGAAGCTACCTTTGAGACAGGACCTTCTTGTTCAGGGTCCATTCGAACATCCAAATCTGGTCTCCCTCCAGCTGACGGCTTGGAGATTGAATGCTTGATTCTATCGAAGCGTGGGTTTTCAGATTCTGTGATAGATACTCTGGTTCAGGCCAGAAAACAGGTAACTAGAAAGATTTACCATAAAATATGGAAAAGATATATCTGTTGGTGTGAATCCAAAGGATTCCCATGGAATAAGATAAAAATTCCTAAGATTCTCTCCTTTCTACAAGAAGGTTTGGAGAAAGGATTATCTGCAAGTTCTCTAAAGGGACAGATCTCTGCTTTATCTGTCTTACTACACAAAAGACTGGCAGCTGTGCCAGATGTTCAAGCATTTGTTCAGGCTCTGGTTAGGATCAAGCCTGTTTACAGACCTTTGACTCCTCCCTGGAGTCTAAATCTAGTTCTTTCAGTTCTTCAAGGGGTTCCGTTTGAACCCTTACATTCCATAGATATTAAGTTACTATCTTGGAAAGTTTTGTTTTTGGTTGTAATTTCTTCTGCTAGAAGAGTTTCAGAGTTATCTGCTCTGCAGTGTTCTCCGCCCTATCTGGTGTTCCATGCAGATAAGGTGGTTTTGCGTACTAAGCCTGGTTTTCTTCCTAAGGTTGTTTCTAACAAAAATATTAACCAGGAGATAGTTGGACCTTCTTTATGTCCGAATCCAGTTTCAAAGAAGGAACGTTTGTTACACAATTTGGACGTAGTCCGTGCTCTAAAATTCTATTTAGAGGCTACAAAAGATTTCAGACAAACATCTTCTTTGCTTGTTGTCTATTCTGGTAAAAGGAGAGGTCAAAAAGCGACTTCTACCTCTCTTTCCTTTTGGCTTAAAAGCATCATCCGATTGGCTTATGAGAATGCCGGACGGCAGCCTCCTGAAAGAATCACAGCTCACTCCACTAGGGCTGTGGCTTCCACATGGGCCTTCAAGAACGAGGCTTCTGTTGACCAGATATGTAAGGCAGCGACTTGGTCTTCACTGCACACTTTTGCCAAATTTTACAAATTTGATACTTTTGCTTCTTCGGAGGCTATTTTTGGGAGAAAGGTTTTGCAAGCCGTGGTGCCTTCCGTTTAGGTAACCTGATTTGCTCCCTCCCTTCATCTGTGTCCTAAAGCTTTGGTATTGGTTCCCACAAGTAAGGATGACGCCGTGGACCGGACACACCAATGTTGGAGAAAACAGAATTTATGCTTACCTGATAAATTACTTTCTCCAACGGTGTGTCCGGTCCACGGCCCGCCCTGTTTTTTTAATCAGGTCTGATGAATTATTTTCTCTAACTACAGTCACCACGGTACCATATGGTGTCTCCTATATATTTCCTCCTGTCCGTCGGTCGAATGACTGGGGTGGGCGGAGCCTAGGAAGGACTATATGGCCAGCTTTGCTGGGACTCTTTGCCATTTCCTGTTGGGGAAGAGATATCCCACAAGTAAGGATGACGCCGTGGACCGGACACACCGTTGGAGAAAGTAATTTATCAGGTAAGCATAAATTCTGTTTTTATGTTGATTGATAATTTGTAAATACTAGGAACTATTATCTTTTCCTTGCGGGAAAAAGGAATGTGAATATTGTTTATTTGAAAAAGTGTTTTACTGAAAATATCTTTCTTAAAACATATTAGGAAGCCATCATCGATAATTAAATTATTATTCTCCCTGTTTTGTAAGGTTTGTAATATACTTTAAAATATATAACTTTTAATATAGGTAACATCATAAATTGTGCAAGTTCTGTTCAGCCAAACTTTGGTGAGCTATCCATAGTTTTCTGGTCTCCACAAGTCTGCCATTTCAGGATTCTCTTGTATATGTGCGTGTGTGTATGTGTTTGTATATATATATATGTATATGTATATATATATATATATATATATATGTATATATATATATATATATATATATATATAAATATTGGCATGATAGAGGTAAAGATTCACCATCTCTATTAGTTTTCATTTGTAATGAACTTGTGTGTCCAGGTATTTAAGAAAAAGCAGTGCACACCATAGCGTAACACTTGTTCTAGCACTGCGGTATTGCATGTGTAGAAATGACTTTCAATGCTGCTTTTTCTGGATGAAGGTTAACATGTATGCGTGTTTGTGTGTGTGTGTGTATATGTATGTGTATATATATATATATATATATATTTATATATAAAATTATTCACAAATATCATGCAGTGGACAATATCTGAGTAGACCCCAAAAAATATATATACAAGATAAGCAGTAATAGTATATTTGTCCTAACCACTTAGTGATAACAATTGCTGCAAGTAATAGTCCAAGTGATCTAGGACAATGCCTGTGGTGTGTCAAGCAGCAAGTCTCAGGTAATGAGGTCTAGTCCCGATTAATAGGGGCACAGTGCTTGTCTCAGTTCCCCAGTGTCGGTGCCCAGATTCCGTAATGCACTCCAATCACTACTGCAGAAAATGTCCTCAGGCAGGGTCGAAATCCTTCCATCAGAGTGGGCGTGTCTCCTCACTCCTGAACTTCCGGATGACGTATATACATCTCTTTGCCTACGATAGGCTCCAGATGCGGGGATTAGCAAAACAGTGACAGCTGGCTGCACTAATCAGAATGGAGCAGGGCTTAAGGCTTGAAAAAGTGCAAAAAAAGCGGAGTACCCAACCTTATAGACTTTAAGATCCAAAAGAACAGCAGACACAATTTCAAATCAAAGAGCTAGAAATAGCTCAATTTATTTGGAAGTACCAAACAAAGATAGATAGATAGACAGACAACACCTGATGCGTTTCGCACATGCTCTTCATCAGATGAATGTGCGAAATGCGTTAGGTGTTGTCTGACTGTCTACCTATCTTTGTTTGGAACTTCCAAATAAATTGAGCTATTTCTATCTTTTTTACTTGAAATTGTGTCTGCTGTTCCTTTGGATCTTAACGTTATATATGTGTGTGCGCGTGTATATGTGTGTGTATGTATGTATATATATATATATATATATATATATGTGTGTGTGCTTGTGTGTGTGTAATATATATATATATGTATAATTGTAGTAGAATGCCTATTGGCACTCTATAAGCCTTTTAGGTTATTGTTATATTCAATTAATATATATGTATATGACCTTGGGACAGTTATATATTTTAAGGTAATTCCCCTGTTTATAGTATTTTAAATTATGTGTCATGTTTTCACTCGCGTACATTAATGCTTAACATCTTTTCACGTGTATAATTTTTAAATGCACAATGGATTTTTCCACATGCAGACTTTTGTTTTCAAAGAAAAGTACTGTATGCATGCAGGTTATTACTTTAGCTGTATAGCGCCCTTCTGATTTATAATTTTGATACTATATACTATTAGGCTAATAGAGAAGAAGAGGTTTGTCATTAGGACTTCAGCACAATACCTAGCATTACATACCATTAAAAGTTTATATTGTTTATAAGATGAGGTATTTATCTAAGGCTTACTAATGCAATAAATTAATTAATGTTCTTATGCATTCTGACTTATATGTTTGTCTCTTACGGGATAATCCTGCTGGTTCCTGGAATCTAGGATTTTATACAATCTACTGTGTCTAAAACGGTGGCCATGCTTCCTTCAAGTAATCGCAAAGGTTCAAGTAAGAATTGTATCTTCTACGATCTCTAAACCTGCTGAGGTTAAAGTTTCTAGTCATGAAGCTGCTATGTCCTCAGAGGAAAAGGTTTGGTTCTGATGATCTGATTATGAATCTGAAATATATACTTATTTGTTTAAATTAAGCATGTATGTTCTCTTTTTAAGAAACTTTGTTTACATTAGAGGTCCTGAATTAGATGGATCCAAGCCAGTTAACTATTTAAATTCTGTTTCTATATCTATGGTTAAAACCCCTGATGTATTTCTTATCCCTAATGCAGTCTCTAAAATTATTTCCTGAGAATTGGCTAAAACAGGTGTTTTTAATCCTCCTTCGAGGTTTACAAAAATGTGTCCTTTTCCATCTTTCATTGTTAAATTTTGGGAAACTATTTTCAAAGTTGATGGGGCTATTTCTACTCTGGCTTTATATAAATCTATTCCTTTGGAAGTTAAAATACTTGCATTGGAGGGTTGTGTACATAATCAGGTTATCTTTTTTCTGGTAGGGGCAGGTTAAGCTTCTTTCAGGAAGCTTGGCTTCAGTCTGTTCAGGATCCATGGGTTCTAGAGGGTAGTCTTCAAGGTTTATTGAATAGATTTCAGAATGAGGCCTTCCTGGAAAAAGTGTTCTGACCTATGTTCAGTGAAGGCTTAGACCTTTTTTTAGTCAGTTTTGTAAGTAGAATTTAAGGGAATGATTGTTCCTATTCCCTTGTTGTTACAGAGTTCCTACTTTCTAAATAGAGACTTTTTGGACTTTTCTGCATTTTGTTTTGCAAGGTCAGTTGATATTCACAATAGGTTTATGGGATGCTTATCTTCATGTTCCTATTTTCAAGAAACGTCCTCACTTTCCGAGGTTTGCCTTTCTAAACTAGCATTTCCAGTTTGTTGCTCTTCAGTTTTGTCTGGATAATACTCCCAGAATATTTTCCAATGTCTTGGGTACCCATTTGTCTACAATCAGAACTTAGGGTATTGAAGTGTTTTTTATTCTGGACAATATTTTGGTTCAATCTTCATCTTCTCGTTTAGCAAAGAATTGTTTAGCAGATTCTCTAACCAGCAGACTGGATTCCTCAGGCTAAGGTTGTTGTTTCTGAGGTTCAAATGGATTCAGTTCCATTAATCTATCTCAAAGAGTCTCTGTCTTCATGGCTGAATCATCACGCAGGGAGCTTCTTTTTTTCATTCTACTTGATCTGTATTTTCTACAAATGTAAGTTTTTTTGGGGGATCTCAGTGCACAGGGAATTTTGATTTCCTAGGTGGCGAGGTTTCCTATTTCTGTTTTACTCAGTTGGCCTCTGTTGGAAAGAGAGTCATATCTGTTTTCAGATAGACTATATTAATGCAGTAGAATATTTCAATCATCAAGGAGGAACTTTCAGTTCCTTCGTAATGAGGAAAGTATTGCAAATTCTTTCCTGGGCAGAAATCAATTGTTCATTTCTGCTGTTCTTATACATGGAGTATACAACTTTGAAGTAGATTTTCTCAGTCGTTAGTCTTTGTATCCAAGAGAGCAGTGTCTTACGCTGGATGTCTTTATCAGTTAGTGGTTCTGTGGTATCTCCCAGAGTTTGATCTGATTGTCTCTTGGTTCAATCTCTAACTTTCCAGGTACTGTGTAAAGTCCATCAATCCTCAAGCAGTGTTAGCATATGCTCTGGTAGTTCTTTGCTTATTTTAACTAGGTTATGTTTTTTCCACCTCTAGTTGGTTGCCTTATCAAATTAGTGATTTTAACTGCTCTGGCTTGGTCTCGCAGTGTTTTAGTATGTGGATCTAGTTTAGAGGTCCTATTGCCCTCTTTGCATTCAGACGTTTTTTCATTCAGGTCTCAAATCTCTTAAGCTTGGTAGCATGGATATTTAATTAATAGTTTTTACGCAGAGAGGGTTCTCTAATTCTGTTATTGAGACTCTTATACAGGGTTAAGAGCCTGTGTCCAGGAAATTTTATTAAAAGGTTTGGGGGAACTGTATTTCCTGGTGTAAGAATTATGTTTTCTCTTGTTAAGTGTGTTCAGTCCACGGGTCATCCATTACTTATGGGATATATTCTCCTTCCCAACAGGAAGTTGCAAGAGGATCACCCAAGCAGAGCTGCTATATAGCTCCTCCCCTCACATGTCATATCCAGTCATTCTCTTGCAACCCTCAACAAAGAAGGAGGTCGCGAGAGGAGTTGGAGTTTTTACTTAATTATTCTTCAATCAAAAGTTTGTTATTTTAAAATGACACCGGAGTGTGCCGTTTTTTGTATCTCAGGCAGTATTTGGAGAAGAATCTGCCTGCGTTTTTCTATGATCTTAGCAGCCGTAACTAAGATCCGCTGGCTGTTCTCGACATTCTGAGGAGTAGGGTAACTTCAGAAAGAGGGGAATAGCATGCGGGGTCCCCCGCAAATGAGGTATGTGCAGTACATTATTTTCTGGGAATGGAATTGACTAAGAAAATACTGCTGTTACCCACATGATGTAAGTACAGCCTTAAATGCAGTAGTAGCGACTGGTATCAGGCTGATAAATGTATGCGCAGTTGAGTTATTTTCTAGGGACTAGAATTTGACTGAGAAAATACTGTTAATACTGAAATAATGTTTAAGCCTTATCTGCAGTTGAAGCGACTGGTAGCAGGCTTAGTGATAACTTTGCATGACATTCAAATTGTTATTTTTAAAACGTTTACTGGCATGTTATTCGTTTTGTGAGGTACTTTGGTGATAAATCTTTTTGGGCATGATTTTTTTCCACATGGCTAACGTATTTTCTGCATAGAAACCGTTATATCAGGTCTCCCACTGTTGTAATATGAGTGGGAGGGACCTTGTTTTAGCGCCTTGTTGCGCAGTTAAAATTCTAGCACAGTCTTCCTGTTTCTTCCTCCTTGATCCAGGACGTCTCTAGAGAGCTCAGGGGTCTTCAAAATTCGTTTTTGAGGGAGGTAATCAGTCACAGCAGATCTGTGACAGTGTGTTTGACTGTGATAAAAGCGTTAAATCTTAATTTAAAATCCGTTTTTGGGTATTGAGGGGTTAATCATCCTTTTGCTAATGGGTGCAATCCTCTGCTAATTAATACATTTCTCGTTAAGAATTGTTCACTATAACTGAATTAGTTTTCTTTGTTATTCAACTGTGTTTTTAAAAGCGCTGCAGCGTTTTTTATATTGCTTGTAAACTTATTGAAAGTGATTTCCAAGCTTGTTAGCTTCATTGCTAGTCTGTTTAAACATGTCTGATACAGAGGAATCTGCTTGTTCATTATGTTCAAAAGCCGATGTGGAGCCCAATAGAAGTACGTGTACCAATTGTATTGATATTACTTTGAATAAAAGTCAATCTGTACCGATAAAGAAATTATCACCAGACAACGAGGGGGAAGTTATGCCGTCTAACTCTCCTCACGTGTCAGTACCTGCGTCTCCTGCTCGGGAGGTGCGTAAGATTGAGGCGCCAAGTACATCAAGGCCCTTACAAATCACTTTACATGATATGGCTAATGTTATGAAAGAAGTATTATACAATATGCCCGAATTAAGAGGCAAGCGCGATAGCTCTGGGTTAAGGACAGAGCGCGCTGATGACACGAGAGCCATGTCCGATACTGCGTCACAATTTGCAGAACATGAGGACGGTGAGCTTCATTCTGTTGGTGACGGTTCTGATCCGGGGAGACCGGATTCAGAAATTTCAAATTTTAAATTTAAGCTTGAGAACCTCCGCGTGTTACTAGGGGAGGTGTTAGCGGCTCCGAATGATTGCGACACGGTGGCAATCCCAGAGAAATTATGTAGGTTGGATAGATACTATGCGGTACCGGTGTGTACTGACGTTTTTCCCTATACCAAAAAGGCTTACAGAAATTATTAGTAAGGAGTGGGATAGACCCGGTGTGCCCTTTTCCCCTCCTCCGATATTTAGAAAAATGTTCCCTATAGACGCCACCACACGAGACTTATGGCAGACGGTCCCTAAGGTGGAGGGAGCAGTTTCTACTTTAGCCAAGCGTACCACTATCCCGGTGGAGGATAGCTGTGCTTTCTCAGATCCAATGGATAAAAAATTAGAGGGTTACCTTAAGAAAATGTTTGTTCAACAAGGTTTTATATTGCAGCCTCTTGCATGCATTGCACCTGTCACGGCTGCAGCAGCATTCTGTTTTGAGTCTCTGGAAGAGGCGATTCGCACAGCACCATTGGATGAGACTTTGAGCAAAGTTAGAATGCTTAAACTGGCTAATGCATTTGTTTCGGATGCTGTAGTGCATTTAACCAAACTTACGGCTAAGAATTCCGGATTCGCCATACAGGCGCACAGGGCGCTATGGCTTAAATCCTGGTCAGCAGATGTAACTTCTAAGTCTAAACTACTTAACATTCCTTTCAAAGGGCAGACCTTATTCGGGCCCGGCTTGAAGGAAATTATTGCTGACATTACGGGAGGTAAGGGCCACACCCTTCCTCAGGACAAGGCCAAATCAAAGGCCAAACAGTCTAATTTTCGTGCCTTTCGTAACTTCAAGGCAGGAGCAGCATCAACTTCCTCCGCTCCAAAACAGGAAGGAACTACTGCTCGTTACAGACAGGGTTGGAAAGGCAACCAGTCATGGAACAAGGGCAAGCAGGCCAGAAAGCCTACTTCCGCCCCTAAGACAGCATGAAGACAGGGCCCCCTCTCCGGAGACGGATCTAGTGGGGGGCAGACTGTCTCTCTTCCCCAGGCCTGGGCAAGAGATGTACAGGATCCCTGGGCGTTGGAGATTATATCTCAGGGATACCTTCTGGATTTCAAAGCTTCTCCTCCACAAGGGAGGTTTCATCTGTCAAGGTTATCAACAAACCTAGTAAAGAAAGAGGCATTTCTACAATGTGTACAAGACCTCTTAGTGATGGGAGTGATCCACCCAGTTCCGCGAACGGAACGAGGACAAGGGTTTTACTCAAATCTATTTGTGGTTCCCAAAAAAGAGGGAACCTTCAGACCAATCTTAGACTTAAAAATCTTAAACAAATTCCTAAGGGTTCCATCGTTCAAGATGGAAACTATTCGGACCATCCTGCCCATGATCCAAGAGGGTCAATATATGACCACAGTGGACTTAAAGGATGCCTACCTTCACATACCGATTCACAAAGATCATTATCGGTACCTAAGATTTGCCTTTCTAGACAGGCATTACCAGTTTGTAGCTCTTCCCTTCGGGTTAGCTACGGCCCCGAGAATTTTTACAAAGGTTCTGGGCTCACTTCTGGCGGTACTAAGACCACGAGGCATAGCGGTGGCTCCGTACCTAGACGACATTCTGATTCAAGCGTCAAGTTTTTAAAATGCGAAGTCTCATACAGAGATAGTTCTAGCATTTCTGAGGTCGCATGGGTGGAAAGTGAACGTGGAAAAGAGTTCTCTGTTACCGCTCACAAGGGTTCCTTTTCTAGGGACTCTTATAGATTCTGTAGAGATGAAGATTTACCTGACGGAGTCCAGGTTATCAAAGATTCTCAATGCTTGCCGTGCCCTTCACTCCACTCCAAGCCCATCAGTAGCTCAGTGTATGGAGGTAATCGGCTTGATGGTCGCGGCAATGGACATAGTGCCATTTGCGCGCCTGCATCTCAGACCGCTGCAACTTTGCATGCTAAGTCAGTGGAACGGGGATTACTCAGATCTGTCCCCTTTGCTAAATCTGGACCAGGAGACCAGAGATTCTCTTCTCTGGTGGTTGTCACGGGTTCATCTGTCCGAAGGAATGACCTTTCGCAGACCAGATTGGACGATTGTAACAACAGATGCCAGCCTTCTAGGCTGGGGAGCAGTCTGGAACTCCCTGAAGGCTCAGGGATCGTGGACTCAGGAGGAGAGACTCCTCCCGATAAACATTCTAGAATTAAGAGCAATATTCAATGCTCTTCTAGCTTGGCCTCAGTTAGCAACACTGAGGTTCATCAGGTTTCAGTCGGACAACATCACGACTGTGGCTTACATCAATCATCAAGGGGGAACCAGGAGTTCCCTAGCGATGTTGGAAGTCTCGAAGATAATTCGCTGGGCAGAGTCACACTCTTGCCACCTGTCAGCGATCTACATCCCAGGTGTGGAAAACTGGGAAGCGGATTTTCTAAGTCGCCAGACTTTTCTTCCGGGGGAGTGGGAACTACACCCGGAGGTATTTGCTCAACTGATTCGTCGTTGGGACAAACCGGATCTGGATCTTATGGCATCTCACCAGAACGCCAAGCTTCCTCGTTACGGATACAGGTCCAGGGACCCAGGAGCGGTGCTGGTAGATGCACTTGCAGCCCCTTGGGTTTTCAACATAGCTTATGTGTTTCCACCTTTTCCGTTGCTACCTCGACTGATTGCCAGGATCACAGGAGAGAGCATAGGTGATTCTGATAGCGCCTGCGTGGCCACGCAGGACCTGGTATGCAGACCTAGTGGACATGTCGTCCTGTCCACCATGGTCTCTACCTCTGAAGCAGGACCTTCTAATTCAGGGTCCTTTCAACCATCCAAACCTAATTTCTCTGAGGCTGACTGCTTGGAGATTGAACGCTTGATTCTATCAAAGCGTGGGTTTTCGGATTCGGTTATTGATACATTGATACAGGCTCGGAAACCTGTTACCAGAAAAATTTACCATAAGATATGGCGTAAATATTTATATTGGTGTGAATCCAAGAGTTACTCATGGAGTAAGGTTAGGATTACTAGGATATTGGCTTTTCTACAAGAGGGTTTAGAAAAGGGCTTATCCGCTAGTTCACTAAAGGGACAGATTTCTGCTCTGTCTATTCTTTTACACAAGCGTCTGGCAGGGAATCCAGACGTCCAGGCTTTTTGTCAGGCTTTGGCTAGGATTAAGCCTGTGTTTAAGGCTGTTGCTCCTCAGTGGAGCTTAAACTTGGTTCTTAAAGTTCTTCAGGGTGTTCCGTTTGAACCTCTTCATTCCATCGATATTAAGCTTTTATCTTGGAAAGTTCTGTTTTTGATGGCTATTTCCTCGGCTCGAAGAGTCTCGGAGTTATCTGCCTTACATTGTGATTCTCCTTATCTGATCTTTCATTCAGACAAGGTAGTCCTGCGTACTAAACCTGGGTTTTTACCTAAGGTGGTTTCTAACAGGAATATCAATCAAGAGATTGTTGTTCCGTCTTTGTGTCCTAATCCTTCTTCAAAGAAGGAACGTCTTTTGCATAATCTAGACGTGGTCCGTGCCCTGAAGTTCTACTTACAGGCAACTAAAGATTTTCGACAAACTTCTTCCCTGTTTGTCGTTTACCCTGGACAGAGGAGAGGTCAAAAGGCTTTGCCTACCTCTCTCTCTTTTTGGCTTCGTAGCATAATACGTTTAGCCTATGAGACTGCTGGACAGCAGCCTCTTGAAAGAATTACAGCTCATTCCACTAGAGCTGTGGCTTCCACTTGGGCCTTTAAAAATGAGGCCTCTGTTGAACAGATTTGCAAGGCTGCAACTTGGTCTTCACTTCATATTTTTTCCAAATTTTACAAATTTGACACTTTTGCTTCTTCGGAGGCTGTTTTTGGGAGAAAGGTTCTACAGGCAGTGGCTCCTTCTGTTTAATGTTCCTGCCTTGTCCCTCCCTTCATCCGTTTACTTTAGCTTTGGTATTGGTATCCCATAAGTAATGGATGACCCGTGGACTGAACACACTTAACAAGAGAAAACATAATTTATGCTTACCTGATAAATTTATTTCTCTTGTAGTGTGTTCAGTCCACGGCCCGCCCTGTCTTTTTGAGGCAGGTTCTAAATTTTAAATTATAACTCCAGTCACCACTGCACCCTATAGTTTCTCCTTTCTCGTCTTGTTTCGGTCGAATGACTGGATATGACATGTGAGGGGAGGAGCTATATAGCAGCTCTGCTTGGGTGATCCTCTTGCAACTTCCTGTTGGGAAGGAGAATATATCCCATAAGTAATGGATGACCCGTGGACTGAACACACTACAAGAGAAATAAATTTATCAGGTAAGCATAAATTATGTTTTTTTTCCTTGCATTCTTTTAGAATTCCTAGGATTTTGCAGTTTGTGCAAGATGGTTTTGATAAAGGTTTTTCCACCAGTTCTTTTGAGAAGTCAGATTTCAGCACTTTCCGTTTTTTCCTCTGGAAGATTTCTAATCTTTCAGATATTCATAGTTTTGTTCAGGCTTTAACTAGAGTCAAGCGTTTTATTAAACCAATTTTCCCCTTCTTGGAGTTTTATCTTTGATTTTGAGGGTTTAGCACGCTATACTTTTTTGATCCTATACATAAGGTTTTGCCTCTTTCTTTAAGTTTTTAGTACTGAATTTGTTTTCTTGTCTAGGGTTAAATCTCATGCCTGTGTCAGACAGGAACTTGTTCCTTCTTTGTGTCCTAATCACTAAATTCTTCAGTCTTTTTCATAATTTGGATGTTGTGAGTGTGTTGAAGTATTATATCAACGCTACTATAGTTTTCAGACAAACTTCAGTCTGTTTGTGCTCTTTTCTGGTTAAAGGAAAGGACAGGAAGTTTCTGCAGTTTCTTTGTCTTCTTGGTTGAGATTTCTGATCCATAAAGCTTTAATTGGAGGCAGGGTAGCCTCCACATTAACGGAATTCTGCTCATTCTACTACTGTAGTTGCCATTTCTTGGCCTTTTAGGACTTCAGTTGTCCACCTTTGCAAGCCAGCCATTTGGTCTTCTTTGTATATTTTTACAAAATTCTGACCTTTCAACACTTTTTACTTCTTCTGAGGCAGCCTTTTGGTAGAAAGTTTTTAAGGCAGTTGTCTCAGTATGTTTTTTATCAGTTGGTTTTTTTCATTGTAGAGTTTAGTCCTGTTTTGAGGTTGTTGATTTAGTTTTCCAGTGAAAATAGATGTTTCTTAAATCCCACCCTTTTTTGTCTCATGACTTGTGGACTCCACTGCTTGGGTATTAGTTCCCAGAAGTAATGGATTGTGGACTTTCACCACCATGAAAGAAATTAATTTATCAGGTATGTATAAATTGTTTTTTATTCACTGGGACTGACGACCTTTTCTACAAAGTAAGCTGCTTTTCACAGCTCAGTTTAATTCTGCTACTCTCACTGGTATCCTACTGCCACCTCCAACTGGGGTGCACGTAGGGAACTATAGGTTCCAGCATGCTGCAACTAAAGTTGATCACTGCAGTTACACCTGTGTATATATTAAAGGCATAGAGTAGATTGGCAGCACACAATGAACATTTTGAAAGTAGCCGATCTTCCCAGGTAAGTAACCAATTAAGCCATGCCTTGCACAAGGTCTCTAAACACAATAAATATTTTACATATGCACAGTATGGGGTCAATTTACTAATCCCCCGGAGGACATGATTCGCTGTAGCAAATCATGTCTGCCCGGCATCGCTAAATGCCGACAGCATACGCTGTTTGCATTTAACATTGCACAAACATTTAGAAGGCATATCAATCATGCCAATCGTTTCTGCCAATTGTACCTAAAAGGTGGCATACAAGTTAAGGAGCAGCGGTCCTATGACCGCTGCTTCTTAACTTCAGTTTCCTGATCACCGGAAACTATGGGCGGAGACAGCAGCATCCACTGCTTGTTAAATCTCCCCCTATGTATCAGCAGCTATTGTATATTGTATCTAATGTTGGTCATTGCAATGTAAAGCAGAAGAGTTCATCATCATTGAAAGGGAAGGAATAAAACTGTCCATAAAGATGATAAATTCTCTATGATAAAGTGTAGGGTAGATAAGTATTGAATATAAATATTTGTGATAAATTGAGATGCAGACTTGCATCTGGTGATTTATGTTGCTAGAAAAAGTTGCTGTTCAAGATATTTTATTAAATATATTTTTAAAGTTTGGCTTAGCATTTGATTTACATCATCTTAAAAAATTACCTTGAAAAATCATCTTTCTTTTTTATATTTATCTTTTAGATTAAAACAGAGCATTTTTATTTGCAGAAAATAAGAGATATTCTATTAAAGACAGGTTTACAATAAAACATGCGTAGACATAATTACATCTTAACAAAATATTCTTTATATCTACACAAAATGAACATTTGAATTAATTATGGCAGCATGTCAGAGCCAGGAGTAAGGACAGCAAAAGGTACTTAAGTCAGATCTAGCAGCGGAAAGCACAAGGAGACGGAGAAAAGATTTGGGGGAGGGCAAGATGCGAGTGCAACAGGAGGGGACGTGGTCTAGAGTATTCAGGTAGAGCAGCTATTTTAAACAACTTTCCAATTTACTTCCATTTAAAAATGTGCAGTTTTTTTTATATTTAATGTTTTTTGAGTTACCAGCTCCTACTGAGCATGTGCAAGAATTCACAGAATAAGTGAATATGCATTTGTGATTGGCTGATGGTTGTCACATGACACGTGTATGCATTTGTGATTGGCTGATGGCTGTCACATGGTACAGGGGGAGTGGAAATAGGCATAACTTTTAAAATGGTCAGAAAAAAAAATCTACTACTCATTTGAAGTTTAGACTAAGTGCTAATTTTCTTGTTATCTTGCATTTGTTGATTATGCAAATCTACTGTGTTTACTGGTCCTTTAAGTAATTTCAGGCTGAACTGTGTTAAAATAAAAAAATTGTTATTTCATGGGAGAGACCATGTTTCTTTGTCCTGAATCTGAATATTTATCATAATATCTGTATGCTTTTTCTATTTCTTTCTCATGCATATGGAAGAATTATATTTTTTATATTGTAATAATACTTTTTTAATACAGGGATTAGTGTTGTCCATTTACAGTACAGTTAGAAATTGTCATAAAATGTAAATCTGTTATAAAATTGCTCATTGCATATGCTAATGAGGTGCTGCGTTTCCTAATTGCCCATTGTTCTGTGACATCTTGTGTTTCCTTCTATATTTTCTTCTTGAAATACATTTGATATGTTCTGGGAAGTGTCTTCTCAGTAAATTAAATATACAATGTACGTATGGCACATTCTTTTTACAGTATCCCACATAGGGCCAGATTACAAGTGGAGCACTAATCAGCAGCAGATTAGACTATGGCAACGCACTCTACGCCGGATCCACCATCAAGCTCCAAAAGGGACTCCAGGGCATTCAGAACGCCTCTGCCAGACTGATCCTCAACATCCCAATGTGCCATGACAAAACACCTGCGAGACCTACACTGGCTCCCATCAACAAAAGAATCGCCTTCAAGCTTCTCACCCACGCTTTCAAGTCCCTCCAAAACATCGGCCCTGAATACCTAAACCACTGTGTCACCTTCTACACCCCTACCAGGCAACTGCGATCAGCCAACCAAGCCTTCGCTCTCATCCCCCACATAAGAAAAACCACTGCTGGAGGCAGGTCCTTCTCTTACCAGGCAGCCAAAACCTGGAACACCCTCCCATTGCTCCTCAGACAGGTTACAGACCTAACGAAGTTCAGAAACAACCTCAAAATCTGGCTCTTCGACTGAACTCCATAACTACTCGTTTCTAATCGGTATCCATCAGCGCCTTGAGACCCTTACGGGTGATTAGCCACGCTTTATAATAACCCGATAGATTAATGCTCGAGCGTTAATTGTGCTAGAAGTAGATTTTTGCGCACGTCGGGTTGCACTCATATTATGAGTTTAAAGTAAACTGTTTTTGCTCGTGTGCTAACCCGATGAGCATGAAAAGCCAAATTTATAATATCGTGTGCGCGTTCATGTAGTCCCTCATAGAAATGGAGACATAAAAGTGGGAAAAAATACTAACACCCCAATCTTGCACAAACCTGATCACATATTCTTATGTGCGCTAATCTGACATGTTCTATTTATCCATTAATACATTTTTCTACATATATATATATATATATATATATATATATATATATTCCATTTTTATATACTGCTCTGCTGCACCCTGGGCTGCTGATTACGTATGCCTGGAGGGCAGTTTGTCTTGAATCCATATATATATATATTATTATTTATTATTAGTATTGTTTGTAATATCCATATTGGATTGTATTATTTGTAGTAGTCTGAGGACGGGGTCACTCCCCGAAAACGTTCACTAGAATTAAACTTTTTTGACACGATTACAACGGCGAGTGCTCTCTTTGGCCTTCTTGTATGTGTGTGTGTGTGTGTATGTATATATATATATATATATATATATATATATATATATATATATATATATATAAAAATACCTATTTAAAAATACATATAACATATTCTGCTATGTGTAGAACATTGGAATGTGAAATTTTTACAGTAAACACAAACTATAACACTTTATTAAATTTGAATATTGAATTTTGTGTGCAATATTTTTTAATACTTTTTATTAGATAGTGTTATTATGAGTTTAAGTTTACTTTGTAGTGTATTTTTGATGTTTTGTGCAATGTTTTTGTTTTGCGAAACGGTTAACCAAAACTCTAGGTAATCATTCTAGCATA